>NC_081817.1:20554285-20887500 GCF_030704535.1 Vitis vinifera | reverse complement strand
TTTTAAATATTATAGACGTATGGATGAATTGTCACATGCTTGGGCATGGGAGTCAAGGGTGTGAGAGCAATGGTCATGGGCCTGGACGTGGTCGTGGCCGTGGCCATGGCCATGGTTCTTACAATGCCAAGAACCAAAAAGAATTTGGGTATGGTGTAGGTTCAGAGCGGGGGTCGGTGCTGAATGTTGACGATAAAAGTTGGGATAGTGATGGATGGGGCAACTTGCCAGGTTTGAAGGTCCATAACCCACCCAGTAGAGTAGCTTCGTCTGGTGGTTGGGGCAGCTGGTGTAGGAGTAAAGCAAGTGACAAAAATCAGGGTGGTGGAGGTGGCACTGATGGTTGGGGGAATGACAAGGCTAGTGGAGGCAATGGGAGTTGTCACACCCCAAGACCCGCTCCAAGGGCGTGACGGTCATTTTACACCTCAAATCCGAAGACTTAAAGTGTAACCTGACCCAAACACTCATATTGTAACTGAAAATAACCAATTACCAAATACCTGTTCAGAGTAGCGGAACAAAATTCTAAAATCTTCAAACTTAACTTTAAAACTAAGCATCCATTAACCAAAATCCGTTATCTAAATAGATTGCAAACTCAACAAATCAAGTGCTAACAAATCTTCATAATCTCCAAATCTTAACTTCAAACTATCATAAATAAAAAAATTTAAATCTCAATATCTAAATAGCTTTCAAAAACCAAATAATCCAAATGAACATAAACTTATAAACTAACAATGTTCAAAAATATCATCCTAAGAAAAATCCTAATGATGACCATTTCCCGACCTAGCCATCACTCCTCACCCAAACTAAGGGTACTTGAAAAATTATCAATAAGGGGAATGAGCTCAAAACCCAATAAGGAACATTAATGCAGTCCATGGATCAAAAATTTCAAGTTCACTTACAAAATAGGAGATATTATAACTAATTATTTTCATAAACCTTTGAGTCAGTTTTTCCAATACATTCAAAACTTTTAATTGTACACTTTCATTTCTGATTCAAGCATTTTCATATCAAATTCCATCAAAACATTCAAATTATTTATTTACTCTAGTCATTAAACATCAAATGGTGCCCAGTTAGGTGAGACTTTTCAAATAGGTGGCTAGCCTCAAATTGTTCCTTTAAGGTGGATGGAACTAAACACTACTAGTACTAGTAACCTCTAACCAAACCCCTAGAGGCTGGGGTCCAAATCAATTACATTCTTCACCAAGAAATGTAAAGGTCAACTATTATATCCCGTTGACAAGGGCCAAAAAGTCAAAGGTCAAAAGTCAACTATTATATCTCATTGACAAGGGCCAAACAAACCAAAGTCAAACACTTATTTCAATTATTTAAATTTGTAAAACATAATATCTCCACATTTCTCTGTTATAACAAAATGTAAGGTTCTAACATACTTTTCATGCAAAACATATTTGATCCATGCATAAAACGAATAATAACTCAAAATATTTTCAAATGATGTATATAAAAATTTGTTTCAAAAAAAATAATAACTGCATTAATTTCCCTTATCTCAAAAGAAGTCCTTGAAAGCTACTTTGACATAAGAGAAACAATTATTACTATTTATCTATAATTTAACTAATTTATTCCTTATTTAAATAAAACTAATAAATTCTCAATTTGTTTCTAATAACACATTACTAATTTAATTAAATTACAATTTTATTTCATTATAAAATTCTATATATATTTTGCTAAATCTCTCATTCTATTTATTACAATAACCACTATTACTATTATCTTATTCATTAATCTAAAACTAAATATTATTATTTGATTAATTAACCAATTCAAAAGCCACCCAAACCATTACCCACTTGTCTCGGGTACATCAAACCAATAAAACAAAGCAAGAGTTTTTTTTTTTTTTTTTTCCCATTGTCATCATCATTATTATGATGATTCCTTATATATATATATATATATATATATATATATAAGCCTGCATTTGGGCACATGAGCACTCTGTCACGCCCTCGCCCCCCTTTTTTTTTTCCTTCCTTCCAGTGTGCACATGCGTTCTCTTCTTTTTATTTTTTTTTATTTTATAACATTTTCTAATCCCTTCAACCACAAATAACAATATATTTATTTACTCTTTTTTTTTCTTTTTTCTTTTTTTCTTTTTTTTTAAATTAACCCTATCCTAAAATCGAAACCTTCCAAGGAACCTTTTTTTTTTTCATAAAAAAAACTTAAGATCTCCCAAATTCCAACAATAAATCAAAATCTTAAATTTTTACTATTTTGATATTAAAACGAATTAAAAATAAAATAAACTAACCCTAATCTAGATTTGGGTTTTCTGAAAGATATCTAATGTATTTGAAATAAACCAATGAATTTAAAATATTAAACTAGGGGTTAGAATCTTACCTATAGAGATCTGTTCTTCAACTCTGAAATCTGACTCCAACCTTACATTCTCTGGAATTCTGTGAATAGGAACTCTATTCAGAAAAGAATAGGAAGAATAAAATTTCTAATTTATACCTAGGTATTTATTCGTAAAATTACATTTTCACCCCTTTTCCATTTTATTAAATTAATTAATTAACTAATTTAATTATTATTATTAATTTCCTAAATTACCCTTAGAAAAAAAAAAACTTGGTCGTTATAGGAGTGGTTCCAGGGAGGCTGGGAGTAGTGGTCCTTGTACTTGGGGCAACGGTCGTGCTAATTGGGGAGGGGTCAACAACAGTAACAAATGGGACTGGTGGTGATGGAGTAGGTAAAGGCGATTGGGTTGGAAGTGGAAGTGAAAGTGGTGGTAGGGAGAATAAAAGCAATGTTGACGGAGATGTTGCCTAGGATGCGGCATGCTCGAAGGGGAATGTTGCTTCAGAGGTTGCCAATACTGGATGGGGTTATGGCAAAAGTAATACCACCCTTTCTGGTGGTGGAAATGGATGGTCTGGTGGTGGCAGTGGAGGTTAGTGAACTCGCAGAAGAAAAATAAAAATAAAAATGTATAGCAATTCTCTTACGGTAAATTTACAAAGCCCAGAGAGGAAGAAAAAAACACATAGGATAACAACTACGACATTACAAGTGGCTTTGCCCATCGTGTTCAATTTCAATTCATTGGTTTGGCAGAAAGCAGCTCTTAAATATTGCTGTCTTTCCAGATTGTCATTGCCTGAGATATTTGCTTCACGAAACTGACTTTTGGCTTTGCCAAATGGATGTCGCAATTTTTTTCCCTTTTCTTTTTCTTTGTTTTGGCTCAACCAATGGATGTTGCAATTTTTTCTTTGGGAAAATTACCCTTTAGGGTAGGTGGGGGTAAAAAATGACCCCAAAGGGTGGGTGAATGTGATAATTCTTTTGAAGACTTCATATTTTTATATGATCAAATTGCCCTTTGATTAAATTCTAAAATTACAATTTTTGAAGAAAATAAAAAAATTGAAAAAGAGGAGAAGAAACTTGTCTCTACTCGTGAAGGTTTCCCTTTTACATTGTTGGGGTGTTTTCATGGTGGTATCATATTGTGTTATTGACAAAATAAAAAAGAAAGTCATGTGTGACTCTTTATTTGAAAAAAACATGTCTGTAAAAATCGAATCTAGACCTGAGGGTCAAGTTACCTATTGAGAAAGTACGATGGTGAGTCGTAACACTCCTCTAAGTCCATATACGTACGGTCTCTACTAAACGAATTAAGAGAATTGTGACAATTAATTAATTAGTCATGAATATCAAGAAAAAGAATTACACAAACGATTATGTACAAATCATGATAAAAAAAAATCAAATTACAAGAATAGACAAAATACATAACAAGAGAATGAGAGGAAAAGAAAGAAAAAGTGTATAGGAAAATAAGAAATCAAAAAATAAAAATTGAAAAGAAAAATAGGGAAAAATGAGTGGGCCGTAATGGGGGAGTAGATGGGGGTAAGTGGGAAGAGAGATGAGAAAGAAAAGAAAAAAGAAAATAATAATAATATCAATAATAAAATAAAATAAAATAATATAAAAAATAATAAAAATAAAAACTTAAAGGATGAGTGAGTAAAAAATATTATATATAATCCGGATTTAAATTTAAGAATAAAATTTAAGTTAAAATTAATGTAAAAATAAAATTGAGATAAATTTTGAGGTCTATGGACATTCAATTTTTTTTTTTTATAAATATTTTCTTCATCATTAAAATGAAATTCATATTTAACATACTAATTAAGTTCTAAAAATCTCCAACTTTTCATTCTCATTATTAAAAAAAATGATTGAAAAATAAAAATAAAAATTAGGCTTTGTGCTTATTGTACTCAATTAAATATTAAATTGTCTAAATGTTAGATGTAATATATTTAATTAATTTTCTTAATGGGTTTTTTATTTATTAAATTATAAACTTAAATAAAAAATCTTGTCAAAATAATAATTGTCAAATTAAAAAAGACTTACAAAGTTTTTATACTTTTGATATGTTTGCAATCCAAAATCATTTAAATTTCTTTTATTACTTTTATTTTTTAATCAATTAATTTATTTTTATTATTATTTTATTTTTTTCTCTGAAAATAGATTATTGGTGTCACCATGCGGTATGGTATAGAAGAATCATGTTTCGATACCAACCTTTTTACTACAAAGTTTTTTATTTGATTTTTTTTAACTAAAAAAAAAATTGTAACAATTTGTTTGGGTGTAAAGGCTCGTCCTTTTTCAATAATAAGTCTTATTTTAGGCATCATTACCTATCATTTTAGGAGTTACTTATAACATCATGCATATTATGTGATTGATGTTTTTTAATGCTAAATCTCATTTTAGGCATCATTACCTACCTTTTTAAGAGTTACTTATAATATCATGCATGTTATGTGATTGACGATTTTTAATGCTAAGTCTCATTTTAGGCATCATTACCTACCTTTTTAGGAGTCTCGTTTTAGGCATCATTACCTACCTTTTTAGGAGTTACTTATAACATCATGCATGTTATGTGATTGACGATTTTTAATGCTAAGTCTCATTTTAGGCATCATTACTTACCTTTTTAGGAGTCTCGTTTTAGGCATCATTACCTATCTTTTTAGGAATTACTTATAACATCATGCATGTTATGCAATTGACGATTTTTAATGCTAAGTCTCGTTTTAGGCATCATTACTTACCTTTTTGGAGTTACTTGTAACATCATGCATGTTATGTGATTGAAATTATAATAATAATAATAATAATATGTGTATTTTATTTTTAATTAAAAATTTAATATAAAAATCAAATGTCTTAATTCCTTCAAAGAGATTAAAAATGTTTTTTTATTTCTAAATTCTAAAAGTAGATACCAACATAAGTGAACATGACATGTTACAAAGAATGTGATCAATGTATATAAAAAAAATGATTAAAGTATGAAAAGTATGTTTAAGGTATGAAGAATGTGACAATGGTATTAAGATCTAAAAATTGTAAAATATAGTCAAAGTATATAGATAGGGAAAATTATGTTTATGAGAGCTTGAGAAGATCATTTAAAAATATAATGATCTAGGTATGAATAATTTGAATAAATTTGAAAAATACAAATAAGGTGAAAAATATATGACTAAGGACTAAGGTACAAAAAATATGTTCTAGGTACAAAGAATGTAACTAGGGTATAAAGAATATGACCTACTTATTGAAGTATGAAAAAGGTGACCAAGTTAATTAGGTATAAAAAAAGTGATCTAAATACAAAAAATGTTATCAAACTATTAAAATATAAAAGAAGTGTTACATGGATACAAAAATTGTTATAGCATGCAACAAATATAACTAAAATACAACATGAGTAACTAAAGTATTAAGGTATGAATAATGTAACCTAAGTATAAAGAAAGTGACTAGGGGATACAAAATATGATTAAGGTACTACGATACAAAAAATGTGATCAAAGTATCGATGTACAAAGTATACCATCAATAGAAATGAAAAAAAAAAATGTGATTTAGATACAAATAATGTAATCTAGATAAAAAAAAAATGTGACCAAAGTATGAAAAATATGTTTAAGGTATGAAGAATGAGATAACAATATCAAGGTATAAAATTTGCAATCTAAATGCAAAAAAGTATAAATCAAAGTTCGTATATATGAGGGATATAAAAAACAATATTATTATTTCACATGATATTTTTCTTTACATAATTATATTCACATAAAATAAATAAAGAATGTTTCATCAAGGTAATGAGACCTTCAACTGTGTTATATTTTCTTCATCATTAATCAAATTGAAATTCATTTTTAGCGTACTAATTAAGTTACACAAATCTACAATTTTTCATTCTCCTTTCTACAAAATTAAAAAATAAAGACAAAAATTAGGTTTTGTGTTTATTGTACTCTATTAAATATTAATTTTTCCAAATGCTAGATGCAATATATTTAATTAATTTTCTTAATGAACTATTTTATTTATTAAATCATAAACTTAAATAAAAATTCTTATCAAAATAATAATTGACCAGCTAAAAAAGAGTTGCAAAGCTTTTATAATTTTTATATATATGCAATCCAAACTTATTTAAATTTCTTTGGTTACCTTCCTTTTTTATAATCGATTTATCTTTTTCTAATTTTATCTTTTTATATATCCATGAAAACAAATTATTGGTGTCACAATGTAGTATAGTATAGAAGAATCATGCTTTGATACCAACTCTTTTTATAACAAAGTTTTTTTATTTAAGTTTTTTAACTAAGATAAACAAAGTATTTAACATTTTGCTTGGATGCAAAGGTTTGTCCTTTTCCCTTGTTTAGTCTTTTTTTATTGTTATGTAGGTATCATTATCTTGCCTGCATCTCCATTTTCAATGCTAAAAAATTATGGTTAGTGAATTATAAATGTATATAACTTTAATAGGCATTTTATTTTATTTTATTTTGTTATACAACACATTATTAAAAATATTGTTTAAATTTTTTTAGTTTATATTTAAAAATTCATTGATTTCTTATAAATAATGTATTTCGAATAGAAGTTATTTTAATAAAAGTATTATAAGCGAAAAATATTTTTTTTTATACTCACTCCATAATTTAGGATATTTGAGAGATTCAAAAAATGATCTAATAATTTGAAGAAATTAAATTCAAATTATTTAATTAAAAATGTTAAAGAATGATTTTATCACTTTTTCCACATTCTCTACCATGGAATAAAATAATTTTTCTCAACTTTGTATCTTGTATTACCATGATAAAGGTTACTTCACAAAAAATATTTGGATAAAAACAAAAGAGAAAATAACCTTGATCGATAATGGTTGCCCCTTGTCTCTTCGACTACCTCATGATAACATAATGTTGGCATCGACTACCTCATGAGAACATAATGTTGGCACTAAGAGGTAGCCCGACAAAATATTTTTGTATTATTGTAAGCTTCAGTGTTAATAAAATAATTCATACACAAAGATATATGATGATTTAAAATGGTTTGACCAACCATATCATACATGAATAAAAGAGAATCATTATAATATAACATAAAGAATATTGTAAAAGACATAAACAAGACGTAACTATTAGATTCTACTCATAACAAGCTCTCTCGCTCATGAGGTGTTTTCTAATTTGGGTAGCACATAACCAGAACAGTAAACGGCTGAAAAAGGGTAATATTGCAACAATATCAGATTGACACATTTGGAATGCATAGAGTAACCAAAGAAATTATTGAGCTATGAATGTTTCATGTCTACAAATCAAGAAACCACCAAAATATATTTGAAAGTGAACCTTGCAGAGATGGCCTATACCTGTAACATAAGTTGGTGTACTCAACAAAGAGCAATCCAATTAGCCATGGACAGAGGAATTTCACTTCAGATCATCCATAAAGAAGAGGAATCAGGGGGGCATGAATCAGCCAGAATCAGTATAAGACTTCAATTTAAACATCAATCACACAACAATTCAAGGAAAGAGTGTATTTGGTAGTATATTCTGATTCTTGATTATTTGTGTTGGTATTTAAGTTCAAATAAGCCACAAACCAAGACAAACTTTCACTTCATCAGGAATTCCGACCCTCCAAATTTAATAATCCACACAAATTAATTTAGGCCGAAAAAAACTGGGAATATAATACCATCCCGTATTCCAAACCTGGGGAAGAAAAAGAGCCTGGAAGGATAACAGCCCATAAGGCTCTTAATTTATTTTTATTTATTTATTTATTTTTTTTATTTTTTATTTTTTTTTATTTTTTTTATTTTTTTATTATTTTTATTTTTATTTTTTTTACCTTAATGAAAGATGAGCGAGAGAGCGAGAGATAGAGAGAGAGAGGTTGCCAGTGGTGAGAATGTTCGTCGCGCGGAGAATAGGAGGAAAAGGAAGACGAGCAGTTTTGGGGTGGAGTCCAAGACATTTGAGTTGGAAATGGTGGAGAGGGGAGGAAAAACCCTAGTAATCTTAACGGAAAGCAAGAAAGGGGTGTCGTCTTGGGTGCGAATGGGGTTGAATAGCGTAGGGCTGTTCATGGAAGGCCTACATCAGTGCATCGAGGATGTGAAGGAAGGAAGTTGGGAAAAGGGCTGGAAGGAGAAGGGGAGAAGTTTCTCCCTGGTATGTGTTACTAACAGGGCGGGTTGTTTTTTGCGATTGGGGGTCGTCGATTTGGAGTTGAAGAGATACAGTATATGTATCCCAAAGGGCAAAGGGGACAAGGGGGGATGGACGGCGATGGTAGAGGCTCTTCGGCAGTTGGATATTAGTACTGACAAAAAGGAACAACAAGAAGAGGTGAAGACACTGAGAAGGTCGTGTCCGGATATGGTGAAGGGAAGGTCGTTTGCGGACACGGTGAAGGGTTGGTGGAATAAGGGGTCCAACAACATTCGAGTGGTGGTGGAATGGAAGAAATTAAGTAGAAATCTTAGTAGGCTGGAACATTGCCTGATTGGAAGTTGGAGCCCTAGCAATGCAAAAGGGGAAGATTTGGAAAACCTGGGTTGGGAAATGGCAAAGGCCTATGGATTGAAAGGTAAGATGGGGATGGCAAGTATGGGAAAAGGGCAAGTATTATTGGAATTAGAATTAGCGAAAGAAGCAAGGCGGGTTCTTCGCTTTGGTAATAAGGCGATGGGAGGAGTTCAGTTGGACTTGGAGCGGTGGAACCCAAGATCGGGTTGTTTGGAAGAAGGTGAGGCAAGAAAGGAAGTGTGGGTGAGGATATTGGGGCTCCCAATTTTGCTATGGGTCCCGTCGGTGTTGAGAAGGGTGGGAGATGCATGCAGTGGGTTTTTAGATGTCAACCCACAGACGGAGAGCATGGAGGACTTGCAGTGGGCTAGGATTTTGGTTAGATCGGATGACGAGAATACACCTGGCTCGATGGAGATAAGGGTTGAAGAAATGACATATATTCTAACCCTATGGTGGGAGGCGGCGCCGTCATTAAGGCAGGAAGAGGGGAGAAAGCGCGGCCTGTGGAGTCGCCCAAGAAGGGAGGTTAGAGGTGATGATGACATACGCGCCAGGGCGCGAGTGGAGGAGATGGCGTGTGCGGGGACCGAGGCACAGCGTCAGTCAAAGAATGGGACTAGTCGTCTATTGCAGGACGTGGGCTCCGCTGCAATGGGCTCCCAGGCGCAAGTGGGCTTGTTGTAGGGGCCCGGATTGAAGACTGGGCCTATGGCTCCAGGCCGGGAGTTGAATTAGGCTCATGGGCTTTCATTGTCATCAGGAAGTGAAGCCTCAAATGGAGATTAGTTTGGGTCGCGGCAACCCAGAAGTTCGGGGCGGGCTGCTGGCTCTGGTTTAGGCCATCTTCACAAGGGGAAAGCCATCTCAAACCAGGCCCATCCCACGGACTATGGGCTCCTTTTAAAAGCTTATCCCTCTAGCTCCAACAGTCATATTAAAGACAACAATTTGGAGAGAGAGTTCGTCAGATGTAGAGAAGAAGAAATAGGGAGAAGGCAGCAACTGGATTTCAACCATCCGAGGGCAAAAAGGATGTTAGAGGAAGAAGCTGTGAGGTATGGTTTAGATGTAAACTTGGGGGGTTTTAGGGCTCAAGGGTCTTCCTCTTCTAATCTCTTTTGTTTTGGTCAGACTCCGGAGAGGGATTGTTATGACCATTCTGGGGTGTGGAGGGAGGGAATTCTGATTGGAAGTGGATCACGAAGACCAAGTACAGAAGAACATATAGGGAGAAGGGAGGGTTGTTGGGACTTTATTGAGGTCAACAGTGTCGACCCTTTGGGAAGAAGTTCGGGGTGGACGGTAGACCAGATGGAAGCCTAAGAGGATAGGAAGGAAGATCAGATTAACTGGGAGGAGAGTAGCCTGGTTAAATTTAGTCAATTTCTGGGCTTCTTAACGGAAGGTCTGGAGAAGGAAACCTTGAGTTTCTTGGGCAGAATCAGGAAAATGAGGGAGAAGATAATTGGTAAAGGTCTGTTGGAGACCTTAAGGTTTGAAAGGGAGATTAAGAGACTGGAGTGCTCTGTTAACTATGAGGGGGATACTAAGAAGAAAGGCCTTACCTAGGGTAGAGGGAAACAGAGTGCAGTTGTCCAATGAATTTAAGAATCTTGAGTTGGAATGTGTGGGGAGTGAATGATAGTTCCAAGAGGAAAGTTATCAAGTCAGTTATTAGAAATCAAAAGGTGGACCTGTTCTGTATTCTAGAGACAAAGATGCAAGTTATGTCTGAAGAGGTGGTGAGGAGTCTAGGGCCGGTGAGATTTTTTTATTGGAAGGTATTGAATGCTATGGGGACTGCAGGGGGTATTTTGATTTGTTGGGATAAAAGATCGCTGGAGATGCTAGGGGTGGAGAAGGGCCAATTTTCCATCTCCTGTAGATTCAGGAATGAAGAAGATGGAGCAATCTGGGTGTTCATGGGGATCTATGGTCCTTTCTCCAGAGAAGATAGGGAGTGCTTGTGGGAGAAGCTTGGGGCAATTAGAGGATTGTGAGAGGAGCCATGGTGTATAGGAGGCGACTTCAACACAACTCTGTACCAAGCTGAAAAAAATAGAAATGGGAGGATTACCTCAGCTATGAGGAGGTTTGCCCAGATCATAGATGATTTAGGGCTTGTTGATGTCCCATTGCAAGGGGGATCTTTCACTTAGAGTGGGGGGCTCAATAATTAATCGTGGGCCAGGTTGGATAGATTCTTAGCGACCCCCAATTGGTTAGACCAATACAGTAGGGTCCTTCAAAGAAGATTGCCCCGCCCAACATCGAATCACTTCCCGGTTCTGCTTGAGGGAGGAGGGCTAAGGAGAGGTCCATCCCCCTTCAAATTTGAGAATATGTGGCTCAAAGCCGAGGGGTTCAAAGATCTGATAGAGGTGTGGTGGCAAGGGATAGTGGTTAGAGTTAGGTCGAGCTACAGGTTAGCGGCTAAGATGAAGGGATTGAAGCAAAACTTAAAAATCTGGAACAAGGAGGTCTTTAGAAGGTTGGAGAAAAACAAAGCTGAAGCTCTTCAGCAAGTGGAGCGTTGGGATTTAGCGGAAGAAGAGAGAAATTTAATAGAGGAGGAGTTAGGCCTCAAAAAGGAAGCTAAGGAGAATTATGCAAAGTGGGTGTCGATGGAAGAAGTGCACTAGAGACAACTATCTAGGGAATTATGGTTAAGGGAAGGGGATAGGAACACAGGGTTCTTTCATCGCATGGCCAATGCCCGTAGGAGAGTCAATACTCTGGATAAAATAAAGATAAATGGGGTGAGGATTATAGAGGAACAAGAAGTGAGGGAAGAAATTGCAAGTGCATATGAGCAGCTCCTGTCGGAAGACTCGGGTTGGAAGGCGGATATAGGGGGTCTTTTGCTGAAGCAGATCAGTCTTTCAAAAGCGGAAGCCCTTGAGATTCCATTTTCTGAGGACGAGATCTATGTAGCTTTAAAAGGGATGAATGGGGACTAAGCCCCGGGTCCGGATGGATTTACAGTGGCCTTTTGGCAAAGATGTTGGGAGATTGTCAAGGAGGACGTCTTGGATATGTTCAAGGAGTTCCATGATCAGAACTCCTTCATTAAGAGCCTAAATCATACTTTTTTGGTCTTGTTACCGAAGAAAGGGGGGGTGGAGGACTTGGGTGACTACAGGCCAATCAGTTTGATTTGGGGATTGTATAAATTATTGGCAAAGGTGCTGGCCAACAGGCTTAAAAAAGTCATAGAAAAGGTGATTTCTCCTTATCAGAATGCCTTCATCAAAGGGAGACAGATTCTTGACGGCTCCCTAATCGCAAATGAGGTAGTAGACTCTTGGAAAAAAAGGGGAGAGAAAGGTCTAATATGTAAATTGGACATTGAGAAGGCGTATGATAGTATCAATTGGCAATTTTTACTAAAGTTCATGCATAAGATGGGCTTTGGGCCAAAATGGATAGGATGGATGTGGAACTGTATATCCATTGCCAAGTTCTCAGTGTTGGTGAATGGGGTTCCAGCTGGGTTCTTCTCAAGTTCAAAAGGGCTAAGGCAAGGGGACCCCCTTTCCCCCTACTTGTTTGTCATGGGTATGGAAGTTCTAAGTGTGTTAATCACTAGGGTCGTTGAAGGGGGGTTCATCCATGGCTGTAGGATATGGAGAGGAAAATGGCAGGCCGTCAAGATTTCTAATCTACTGTTTGCGGATGATACAATTGTTTTTTGCGAGGCAAAGAAAGAGTCTTTGTTGTATTTGAGCTGGATCCTCTTTTGGTTTGAAGCAGCATCAGGATTAAAGATTAATCTGGACAAAAGTATGGTCATTCCGGTAGGGGAGGTGGAAGGGGTGCTTGAGCTGGCCGCTGAAATTGGGTGTAGGGTGGGACAACTGCCTACTGTCTATTTGGGACTACCCATTGGGGCGCCTAATAGGGCCTCTTCCGTTTGGGATGGGGTAGAGGAGAAAGTGAGGAGGAGGCTTGCTCTTTGGAAACGTCAATATTTGTCCAAAGGAGGAAGAATTACTCTTATAAAGAGTACGCTGGCCAGCATTCCCTTATATCAAATGTCGTTATTCCGTATGCCTAAATCAGTGGCAAGAAGGCTTGAAAAGCTCCAAAGAGACTTTTTATGGGGAGGAGCCAACGGGGGGAACAAGGCTCATCTAGTCAAATGGGAGGTGGTTTGCACGGATAAAGAAAAGGGAGGATTGAGGTTAAGGAAGCTTGTTTGTTTGAACAAAACTCTTCTAGGCAAATGGATTTGGAGATTTACGCGTACCAAAGAGGAACTTTGGAAAAAAAATACTTGAGGCTAAGTATGGGCAAGAAGAGTTTGGGTGGAGGACAAGGAAGGCAAATGGGGTGTTTGGAGTTGGAGTTTGGAAGGAAATCTTGAAGGAGTCAGCTTGGTGCTGGGAAAATATGATGTTCAAGGTGGGAAAAGGCAATAAAATAAGGTTTTGGACAGATCCTTGGTGCGGAAACAATATGTTGTCCAAAGGTTTCCCATACCTCTTTTCCATGGCTGCCCAAAGGAATGCAACAGTGGAGGATTATTGGGATCAGAATTTGGGTCAATGAGGGTGGAATTTAAGGCTGTTAAGGGACTTTAATGATTAGGAGCTGGGTTTGGTGGGCAATTTATTAGTTGTGTTGAGGGATTATAGAGTAACTTTGGAGGAAGACTCGGTGTTTTGGAAGGAAGGAGATGGCGGGCTATTTGAAGTCAAGAAAGCGTATAGTGTGTTGACAAATACTGCAGGAGCGGATTTCCCTCATAGCAAAATTTGGGTGGACAAAGTTCCAACCAAAATTACTTTTTTTGCTTGAGAAGCTACTTGGGGGAAGGTTCTCACTTTGGATAGGCTGCAGAGAAGAGGGTGGCAATTCCCTAACCGGTGTTTTTTGTGTAGGTGTGAAGAGGAAACGATCAATCATATCTTAATTCATTGTACAGTGGCAAAAGGGTTGTGGGATATCATTCTTGCATTGTGTGGTGTACAGTGGGTTTTTCCAAAATTTGTAAAGGAGGTTCTTAGTAGTTGGAAAGGCTCTTTTGTGGGGAGAAAAAGGAAAGAAGCGTGGAAATCTATCCCGCTATACATTTTTTGGACAATATGGAAGGAAAGGAACATGCTAGCTTTTAAGGGGGGAGTGTTGGCACTTCAGAAATTAAAAACTTCGTTTGTGTACAATATTTGGGGTTGGGCTAAAGTGTATATTAATATGGAGTCGAATTCCCTAATAGGTTTCTTGGAGTGGTTAGCCTCCAATTAGGGGTTGGGTTGCCTTGTTTTTTGTTTGAGGGGCCTTTGTAGCCTCGTATACTTCATGTATGTTGTGCGGCTGCTAAGCCTTCTTTAATACAATTGCTTGCTTATCAAAAAAAAAAAAAAAAAGATGCCACAATCCATCAGGAGGTGGATATAGACAACAAGAAAAACTCAAGATTTAAAGGAGAAAGCAGTTGTTGAGGTTTCCATTAAAACAGAATTTCCTAGATAAACCCCCGATTCAATAAAACCAGAGATTTGCATCAAGTTACCTCTGCATTTAGAAACTTTGAACAGAAATAAACACCAAGCTTAGGCATGCCAAACAATCTCATGGTTTCATCTTTCTGGATAATCTAAAGCACTACAAAAAGCAGGGCTCTCCAAATAACTTGGGTTTGGTATCTCAAGACCACATCATATCTTATTTTGGGTTTGGTATCTCAAGACCACATCATATCTTCTTTTAGTTTCAAACTGTACCTGTATCATCGGTCACATTTGGTCTCATTTCAGTTTTAGACCGCACCTTTATGTTTGAAAGAATTAACCTTCATAAAATTCCCAAGGCCATGTTCGGTTGGTGATGAAATAGAATGTATTATCTTATCACTTATCATCTCATGATAAAAAAAAAACATAGTATAAAATAAGTGATAGAACACATTGATCAAACTCGTTTTTATGTCCTCGTTATATAAGATATGTTAATAGTAAGATAAGATAATAAGACATATATATCTCATGTGTCATAAATTTATCCTTCTCATTAATTTTTTTCATTTTTTTTATAATATTTATTTTGCAAAACAAAAAATAAATTTAAAAAAAAAACTTTGTAGTTAAAAAAGAGAAATAAAAAAATATGAATAAAAATATTATGAAATTGTATTAATAGTATATGTACTATTTAATATATACAAATTATTTTTATATATTGAATAATATAATATAACACTTTTTTATAAATTTTAAATATTTTAATCATGGACAATGGTAACAAATAAAAAAAATTACTTAATTCAAAATTATAGAACAATTTCCGAATAATAATAAACATGAGATATACTTCATATTTTTTTCAAAAGCAAATATTTGAATGTAATATGATTTTTATTTTAAATAAACATCTAACATTAAACACTAGGGTTTCCATTATATTTTTATTTCTTTACAAACCAAATATAAGCATAATGTCCACTAAATATGATATAAATATATATATATATATATATATATATATATATTATAGGTATAATATAATAGAATATCATATCTCACTAGAAATGACATCCTAGGTTATCCACATCTTATCCTATCTTCATCCTATCAGCCAAACATAACATGAGTAAGGAAGGTATCATAAATTTAGCTTTAGAATTTAGACAATGAAACAACTTCAAATCCTTTTAGTCAAAATGCATTATAACCTTTAAATAGAACAAGAAGAATTTTATATTTTAGATGATCGTTATTTAATAGGAAAATGACATTTTTATTTTATTTTTTATGAGTAAAACAAGAGAATATTCTAAACAAGAAACACCAACAAAGTATTACAAAGTACATAGGAAATATACAACAAATGCCTAAAAATAGCTCCACAAGAAAAGAGGGGCAACAAAATCTGCTAGAGAAAGGGGACCAAAAACTATAAATAACTTAAATCAAACCCATAGATAATAGAAAAAAAAGTGTTTCAACTCTTGACTAGAATACTTCTCATTTTCAAATGATCTACTGTTTCTTTTCTTCCAAATTGTCCAAAATAAGCATATGGGAGCAACATGTGGCCATTTTCCACTTTTTACTCATAAACGAGCCATGTCATCTCAAAAGCATCTCTATGACCAAAGAGGAAAGCACCCAAGACACGCCAAATAAGGAAAATAGTAAATGCCATAAAACCCTTGTTATGACATAGTGAATATGGATATGGTCAATGGATTCTTCCTCTAAATGACAAAGGAAACATTTCTTTGCCAAAGACCATCCTCTCCTCTTTAAATGATCCAAGGTCAAAACCTTTTCCCAAGTAGCCTCCCAAGCAAAAAGCCCACCTTCGGTAGTACCCAAGAGTTCCAAGTAACACTTGTTGGAAAAGAATTCCCAGCTCCAAAACCGAGTATAAGGTTTTAATAGAAAACTTACCTCTTCCCCGCACACCCTCCTCCCTAATACATAAAGAATGTCCAAGGAGCACCACTAGTAGTAGCACTGAAGAAAAGAAAAGTTGAAACTATACCCTGAGCCTAATTTGACATTTTTGATAGGAATAGGAAGGGTGAAACTGTCAAAGATTTTAAAAGTCTATGAGGACTAATCAACTGACCTTGCTCTCACACATTTAAAGCTTGGAATGGAAACCAGAGAGGTTGAACCCATATATGCAGCGCTTCAAAGTAAAATTGTTCTACTAGGTAACAGAAAATTCTCCATATGGATAGAAGCACTTACCTAGAAAATACTCCTACCACTTTGGGATCAGGGCATCATTAACTGGAGAAGACTCCAACCAAACATATGGCTAGGCCCATGGCAACTGGCAGCCAATGGCATTGTGATTGTTGAGCAGTAAAAGATGACTGGTAATAACAACATCGAATAACACCAAGTGCCTCAGTAAGAGTACAAATCAAATAATGGCATCATCTTCTTCGATTCCCTAAAATGAGCTCCACCAAAGAGTACAAATCAAGTGCCTCATGTTTTTGCGGTTTGTTTTCATCAAGGTTGAGCTTCTGAGAGATGGAAATGGCAGAGTCCAAGGGAAGCCCACAAGATTTCACAAGAAATTTGGCTGTGTACGATGGTGATAATAATGTTGAAGATGCAGAAGACAACGAAGATATATACAGGGTTGGAGATGTTAAGAGGAAACGTTTTTGCATCAAACAAAGCAAACTCTTCAAAGGAAGCTTAGCCATTTCGACAGAGATTGATTCAAAAAAAGAATGATCTTACAAGAGAAATTACCTGGATTTGGCATATAGAGACCAAAGCACCTCAATGCAAAACCCTAGACGCCCTAGAAACCGCTGGGCAGAGACTCATTAGTTGCAGAGCAGAGAATCGAGATGGATTTGTAGGGGTTTAGGGTTTTAGACGTGAGGAAAGAGAACAACCAGAGGATCACGTGAGGGGACTCTCTTCCACCCGCTCATACTGACACTTTTCCCATTGAATGTACTATTCTACCCTTTTAACGCTTATTTAAAGAATTAATTCGGAATAATTTCAAAATCTATTCATCAAACCGTTCTCATATTTTTCCGAAAAAGTAATTAATTTTTTTTTACATAAATACCTTTTATTATTTCAAACATTTACATATAATTTTTTTTAAATAATTATTCTAAAAAAATTATAAAAATATTTAAAGAAAACTAAAAAAAATAATAAATGATGAAATTTCTAAAATTGAATTTATAATGACCCTTTTAATCAAATAATCATTTTAATTAAATAATCATTATTTTAGGTAAAATTAACATATGTTGTGTCCACAATAATTTTTTTGTTCAACAAAAATCGAAAGCGATTGTCTCCACGATCACTTATTCCCATTTTATGTTTTCAAATATAGAAATAGGAGTTGTTTACATATAGGATATAAATTTTTTTTGAAAATATGATATTTTCTAAAAATTATTTGAAATTTTTTAAGATATTTAAATATTTGTATTACCTTAAAATTTAAAAAATAAATAAATTGGAAGACACTTTTAAAATATAAGATAAGTTCATTTCTTTTATAAGAACTACTATATTTTATTTAGGATTAACCATTATTTAAGGGATTTTTAAAATTTATTTTTCAATCATTAGAGTATTTTTTTAATGATATTTTAAACTATTTAATAAGGTTTTAAATCATTTGTTAAATATCAACTTTACACTTAAAAGCAAACAAATAGAAAGTTATTATCATATATATGTTTTGTTAAATTTAGTTAAAACAATAAAAAAAGACTATTACTTTTAAATAAGATTTAAAAAAAATAAAAATTCTTATAATTAATTTTAAATGGTAAAATTAAAGGTTAATTTTTATGCAAAAAAAAAAAAAATAGCTAAAATTTTTCATTCATATTTTAGTCACTAAACATATTTGTAATAATTTAATTCATTAAATACTTAAAATGTTATTTTTGAAATTCACAAAGCTTTAAAATTGTGGTTTACCAACCTATGTTTGTTGGCAAGGGTGGGAGGTAGTATGCCTAGGAAGCTATTTGTTACTACAAGGGTTAAAATATGGTTTGATGCAACATCTAAACTCTAGGTGAGGGCCCCAACTTTAGCCTTCTTTGGGAACTCATAATTAAATATATATATATATATATATTGTACGGAGAATTATATTTTCAGTCCAACTAAATTGGATAATTGAGTTAACGTTTTCATATCACTCATAATTAAACTCAAAACCCAATGAAATAGTAGAAATTGAGATAAAAGATATTGTCTTTAAAAAATTCCTAAAATACCCTTAACTATTAAATGAAAAAACTAATCAATCACCTCACTTTTTTCATTCTCTCTTCGACTCTTTTACCATTCTCTCACCTATTTAATAATGAACCAAGTTAATCATTTTTATTCATTAAATTGAATATGAAATATGGTTAAAAATTATTATTACCAAATATATTTTTGAAGTGAATAACTTTTAAATACCTCATCAAATATTATTCTTTTTTCAAACTCATATTATTTTCTTATATATATTAAATAATTTTTAAACACCTCATAAAATATTAGTATTATTTGTTTGTTATAACTTGTAAATTAGATATTATCAAATATTATAATAAATACTTTTTAAATACCTCATAAAATATTATTAATTTTTTTTCTAACTTGCAAATTAGACATATGATGTTTATTATTTCTCATATTATTTTGAAAATAATGTAAACACTCACATGCATATTATATATATATATATATATATATATATATATATATATATATATATAATATTAATCAAGAAAACAATATTTCTAAGACTAATTTACTAACCTTCCAATAATTTTGAAAGTGTAAATAAGGTAATTGACAGAATTAAAATCTTCAAAATATTCAAAAATTTCTCAATTCCAAAATTACCTAATTGCTCTCCACACTAATCCTAAATATTTTTTAATAAAGATTTAAATATTTAAAACCATTAAAATAAATACTTTCTTATTAAAACAATTTTTTCAAAGTAATAAGATAAAAATCATGAAATCTTCAAAACTATAATTACAACAAATATTTTTAATTTTAAAACTAATTTCATTATTTAAATTAATGATTTAAAAAAATAAAAATGTTATAAAAATGGTTTTTGTTTATTTTTAATTCCATTTAAATATGATTTTTTTAATCTCTATTGATAACAATGAAATTATGTTTATAAAGGCAAAATAGTAAAAATATATATTTCATTTAGTTTACTTATAATGAACAATTCAAACATAATTAATTTTAATTTTATTTCCTATGTGTTAATTTTTGTAGAGAATGTCTTAATGACATAGTTTGGTAAAAAAAAAAAAAAAAAAAAAAAACTATCAATAATCCTCTTAATGTCAAACTCAAGTTGTTTAAAAATCGTACAAAACCTATTAGGAGCCTTGTACACCCTTATACACTTAATACATTTCTCTGGTACACTTAGTGTAATAACCTTGTACAATGACACAAATTTCATATCCCTTCTAAATTATATGTCCATTTAGGTGTATTAATCATATTTTTAATGGTTTGGTTGAGAAAATGGTGAATGACTTATGATCAATTTTTTTCCCCAAATATCATTATTGGGGAAAATATTGGAATTTTCATGTGAGAGTTAAATAAAGTGCATGACATAGGTGTACAATCCTTGGGTGATAAGGAAAATAAAAAAGTGATTTAGAATAGATTAAAATCATTCACAAAGGGTAATCTTGTGCATTTTTGTACAATTAGTACATTTCCCTTGTACAGTTAGTGTAATACCCTTGTATAATGACACAAATTTCATATATCTTTTAAGTTATGTGTCCACGTAGGAGTGTTTAACCATATTTCCAATGGTTTAGTTGAGAAGATGGTGGATGACTTAAGGTAAAAAATTTTTTCCCCAAATATCATTATTGGGGAAAATATTAGAATTTCCATACGAGAATTAAATAAAGTGCATGACATATGTGCACAATACGTGACTGATAAGAAAAATAAAGGAATGACTCATAATCGATTATAATCTTTCACAAAGGGTAGCCTTATACTTTGTACACTTAGTACATTTCCCTTTTACAGTTAGTGTAATACAATTGTACAATGCGCGCAATAAATGAATAAATAATTTTTTTTATTTTCATATAAAAAATAGTACTAAACAAAGTTTTCAATTTTCATTTTTAAAAATAGTTCTCATTTTTTAATTGAATGTATTTTCAAAAAGAGACAATATAGAAAATAAAAATTATTTTAAAAAATAAAAAAATAAAAACTAGAAAAATATTTTAAAACCAAACTCAAATATAATCTATATAATTTTTAACTACTTGTTTTCATCTTAAATAAATAAATATACCTTTCAACCCTTTTATATAAGAAAAATTCAATTTGTACTATGCATTGATATAATCCACTTCTAAAATTAGGTCATTTGAAAACATTTTAATTAAGTATTTAAAATAAAAACTCTCCATCCATCATCTTTCTTTCTTTTACTTTTTCTTTTTCTTATTTTAATAAATTTTCAATTAATTCAAATCATTAAAAAAAAAATCCTTAATAAACAAATTTGTAACATTTTATATAGCTTATTACTAAAAGTCATGTTCAAAAAGTTATTAAAATAAGGAAGGAAGAAGATTAAAAAAAAATTAAACTTTTTATTTTATAATAATAAAAAAACTTTAAAATACTTTTTAGTATAAAAGAAAATAAAATAGTGAATATATTTATTTTAAACAGTATTTTAATCATTAAATTATTACTTCTAAAATGTAAAAGATAAAAATAAATGTAGAAGATAATTTTTATTTATTTAAATTAATATTTTTTTAGAAAGTATTTTCCAAAATAATTTTTGAATCATTAATATAATTTTTGTTTATTTATAATTTAAAAATAAAAAATAATATTGAATTTTCAATTATTTATAAAAGAGTTTAAAAAAATAATGAAAAATCCAAAAATGGTTAAATAAGAAAGAATAGTGGCATGTGAAGAGTGGTAGAATAAAGATAAAAATGGGTCAAGTGAGTATTTTTATCGATTACTATTTCATATCCATATAGTCATTTATAGGTGGTTGGAAGACATTACCTTAATTATCAAGCCTATATAAGTTGAAAACACAATTTTCCCTATATAGTATCCCTCTCCCCATTCTAGGGCTTGGTCCACAATTTCCACATTACAACTCAACATCAATACCTCGACTTGCTTTTGCTTTGGACACTATGGTCTCACCATAGTGTCCAATTTGAATTAAAAAAAAAAAATACTTATTTTAAGTTTAGCACTATTATTCAATCTATAATGGTTCATATATAAGGTAATTTAGTTAGCAATTTCTTGGTTTGATATTAAATATTTTTAAGTACTATGTTTTTGTTTATTTATTAATTATACGTCATCTCATCTCATCTCACTCACATGACATTAGAACACTGAGTTCTATAAAGGTTTTTTTTTAATCTATGAATAATAATTTGATTCTTCCTTGGTTTTAGACCAAGAAAGTTCTCCTACCATCTCTAATAACATTCTTTTTATCAAAGTTAAAGGCTTTAAGATAAATGTACATGTATGTTTAACACTAACCAAATAGTGTTGAACTAATAATCTAGATCGTGAGCATAGCCTATAGGATCCTATTCTATCTTCCTAATAGATGACACTCCATAGTGGTATATGTGATTCTAGATGAGTATTATAGGTTCAAAGTCTATAAAACCTATAACCTAAGTTATAGTACCAATAGTAACTATCTTGCCTAAGGGTGTGCTAGAAGACAGTGAGCCTTCTACAAACTAAATTTCATAGTAGGATCACTATCTAACCAGATGGAACAAGAGTGTGTGTATATATATATATATATATATATATTGGTAGAGAAAAGCTGAATACAAGTCTAGGGAAAAATGGAAGTGTAAATGAGTAACAATAGTTTAGGTCTAATGGATGAGTACAACCTAAAAGTAGCAAAATGTCTTAAAAAGAAAAATGTAACATGACCAACATAATTAAGGATAACTTATTGGGTTATAAGCCCCAAGGCTTACTCTTAAAAACTAGCTCTGGCATTAACTTACTTCAACTAGACTTATAAGCTCCCCATTTTAAAAATAAAAAAAAATAAAAAAGGGAAAATGACTGAACAACAATTTAGAAAATAGTCACACTACACAAGTGTTGGTCAAATGACTAGTAATCTCTTTAATAACATTGACGTAGTCAAACACCACCATTGACCAACATTTCCCTCTAACATGAAGGTAGCTAATCCCTCTAAACATCTCATTATAGAAAATAACTTCTCATGCAAAAATGTCCAAGCTTCAGTTCCAAATGGACCAATGTTCTTGATAATATTTGTAGCTGAAAACATCTAAATTGCTCAAAGTAGCTAACTTGTTTAAAAGTGTACCTAGAACACAATAGCCAAACCCCCCATGATCCTTATAAGACCATCCATACTTGGGGCCTTCTATCAATTGGTGGTCTAGTTCAAGATATATATGGTCTCACCATAGTGTTCAATTTGGAGAAAAAAAAATTACATATTTAAGTTTATTACTAGTATTCAATATATAATGGTTTGTTTATAAGGTAGTTAATCTAGTTAGCAATTTCTTGGGGTTGACATTACATATTTTTAAGTACTATGCTTTCTATTTATTTATTAGTTTGACGTTGGCGCATCTCACTCTTATGACATAAGAACATTGAGTTCTACAAAGTTTTCTTAGATCTAAGAACGATAATTTGATTCCTACTTGGTTTCAAACTAAGGAAGTTCTCATACTAACTCTAATAACATTCCATTTATCAAAATTAAAGGCTTTAAGATTAATGCACATGTTCGTTTAACACTAACCAAATAGTATGGAACTAATAAACCAGATTGTGAGCATAGTCTACAACATCCTAGTATGTTTTCCTACTAGATGACACTCCAAAATGGTCTCTGTGATTCTAGATGAGTATCATAAGTTTAAAGAACTCTATAGAATCTATAACCTAAGTTATGGTATTAATTATAACTATCTTACCCTAAGGGTTTGCTAGAACAAAGTGAGTCTTCTACAAATTGAATTTCGTAATAGGATTACCAGCTCAACAGATGGAACAATCGTATACTAAAACAATAAAAAAAAGAAATTGATATATATATTGGTAGAGAAGAGTAGAAACATAAATGGGTAACAATAGTTTAGGTTTTATGATTGACTATAACCTAAAAGTAACAAAATGCCTGAAAAAGAAAAAGAAACATGACTAGCATAAATAAGGATAACACAATAAGTTGATGGGTTATAAGCCCTAAGGCTTACTCTTTAAAATTGACTGTAACTCTAACTCAACTCCGACTAGACTTATAAGCTTTTCATCTTAATAAAAAGAAAAAAGAGAAAAAAGAGTGAACAACAATCTAGTAAATAGTCACACTATACAAGTGTTAATAATTAATTCAAGGTAAAAGCAATTTTAAAACATATCATATAATAATTTTGGTGTATAAAAGCTACCATAGCCTAGTCATAATAGCATTTTAGGACAACTAGATGTAAAATGTGCAATCATAGGTTTTAACTTATACCTTTGTCAATCCATCGACAATACATAAGTCTACTACATGTGGCCACTTTACATTACCTCAGTCCTTGGGGTCTTGCTACCCTAGATTACACTACAAAGGAGCTCATCTCCTATTCATCCATCTAAGGGAAAAAATAAACCATACTCTACTGTTTTGGGCTTTACCACCTATCCCGACATAAAAAACCATACTACTATTTTATAACCTTCTTCCTTGCTTAAAAAAGCAATTGGATTTACATGCTTCTCATATGAAAAAAAATTGTACTAAATAGAGAAAACAAAAGTATGGTGAGTAGACACAATGCACAAATGTTAATGGTTAGTCTAAGGTAAAACCAATTCTAAAATATATCATATAATAATTTTGGTGTAAAAAAACTACCATAGCACAATCATAATAACAATAAAAGAAAAGTAGGAGATGTAAAAAAAAAAAAAAAAAGCAATCATAAGTCTTTGCTTATGTGTTTGTCTATCCATCAATTATATACAGGCCCACTACACATGGCCACCCTATGTCAACATGGTCTTCAAAGTTTTTCTACTTTAGAACACACTACCAAGGAGCTTATTTTGTGGTCATCCATCTAAGGGAATAACAAGCATACTCTATTGCTTTGGGCTTTTCCATCTATCCTAACATCAGAAACCATGCTTCTATCTTATAGCATCTTTCCTTACTACATAATTTGTATGGAGTTATGGACCAAAATTGCATGAAACATGTTTTAGGTGTATGATTGGAGCTCAAATATGTGCTCTAATGACACATAATGACTAGATTTATGGGATATAAATATCTCAAATCATCAATATTAACTTAAATTGATGCTAATACCCTAGTTAAAGATCTAAATTTTATTTTAAGCTTAATTGAAAGTTTTAAAGATGAAAAGAATGCAAGTTGCAAGAGTCATTTTCACCCATACTATAGTATGTGGTTAAATATGCATAAATGAGAGACTTGAAACTTGTGGAATATGAGGAGACCTAAGCAAGAGTAAAACAAGTGAGTCATAGGCATGAAAGATGAGCAACGAATGTTACGGAGATGGTTAGAGAACAAGCAAACATGGAAAAGAAGGTTGGAGGCCATTGCTCAAATATTAAATTGAAAATTGGAATTTTAAATATGACAAAAACACATACTTTCACTTTAATGTGAAATACAAAGCACTTCTTGATATAATTTTGGGTCTAGCTACATATTATTTCAATGACGAGAATTAGAAAGGCTTCAAATGGTTCATAAATTAGAGCTGAAACGAAGAGGTTATGGGTAATTGAAGTCAATTGGCTAAAACTAATGTTGAATTTGAATTTTGCCCAAATTCGAATTCACCCACTACGCAAGGGAAGAAACCAACCTCCAATTCAAATTTGTACTCCGATTCGAATTCAGTTACTACTTCAAGCCTAAATCTTTTCCACTTTGAATTTGGCATTTTTGGCACCCACCAACGCAAGATGAGCTTGGGTCATTTAGAAATCAATTTTTTATTTATTATTTTGGGATATTTTATAGTATTTTTTTTAAATAAGTGGCCAATTAGAAAGTGTCACAAATCTCATTTAGGGTTAGGTTATACATACATACATACATGTGTTTGTGTGTATATATATAGATATATATTCTTTGTTTTAGGATTTAGGGAGTTATAGAATGTGGGGAGAGAGATCGATGTTTTCTTCTTAAATTCTTTAATAAAACTGTAATCTTCTTCCTTTTCTTATCCATCTTTCTATTCTATTTTTTTGGCAACCAAAAATGGGTTGTAAGCAGAAAATTTCCACCGTGTTTGGCTAATTTGATGGATTTAGAGATGTTAATATATTCCAAAGGAAGAGTAACAATAATATGGTAATGTTATGATTTTCTTTATATTTTCAAGTTTAATTTGGTAGAAATAAATCTTCTGGCTTAGTTCATTCTAGATAAGGTATAGGGAATTCTTACCAAGGTCTTAGTGATTCTTAGAAAGATCTAGATTATTAGTTACCTTGGTTTAATTATACTATTAACAAATATAAGGGTTGAATCTACAAGATTAAAATATAAGCTTTTAAGTAAATAGAATTGAAAACTAGAATTAACCATGATATTTAATTGGTTTAAGAGATCCACTTCAAAAATAAAAATCTAAGTTTTGGATGCAATATTGGTCATAAGATTCAATTTGATTTCAAATTGACTTTGATCCTAAATCTTACATTTTACAATGCTCTCTCTAAAGGTTTGACATTGGATTATGAAATTCTTCAAGACATTTTATTTTGTTCTATTTATTTTATTAAATATGTTAAGAAAATTTATCCATATTTTATTCTTATTTAGTTAAATTGGGATTTCAGTAGCTTTAACTAATAATTAATCTTTCTAATTTATAGACAATTAAACACATTAATGATGATCCCAAAGGATGACAACTTGAAATACTATAAAATCATGGTAATTGTATCTCTGGTTTGATTTTCTTGGTCAAGATTATCATGTATTTAAATTTTAGTATTTTAATTATAATAGATATTATAAAAACATGAACTAAAATTATAACATCTTTGTATCCTAGTCTCACCTAGACAACCTCTCTGAATTGAAATTTACAAACTTTCTAAAAATAAGCATCTAGGAAGATAGAATCTAAATCATGTGGAGTTTAGGCTAGCAAGTCCTTTGATAAGTCTAGATATCTTAAAAATTAACAACTAAGTCAAATCATTACTTAGACCAATTAAGCCTCAAATGGGATTGGTCTCATATTTGCCTACAACAGAGGCCCAAAATATAGCATGTTGAAATACTACCCATTTTCTCTCTCTTTGTTTTTTTTTTTTTCCTTTTTTACGGTTCCAAAAATTATGAAACTCTCAAGATGAGTCTAATAAATTATAAAAATGATTTGGAAGCCCATAACAAAATTAAATATATGGTACCACAATTTCAAGTGTCCAAAATTTTATTAACATGTAGTGTTGAACATCTTTTGACATTTACCATAATTTTCCTTATGCAAACATATTTCAAATCTAGTTGAATTGGAATCTGTGATTTTATTTTTGAATTTAATAATGTACAAAAATAACAATGGGTTAACATTCTTAGCCAAGGCATCCCAATTTGTCTATAATTTTTACATGAGAGTATCGCAGTCTAAATGTAATGAAACTTCGATGATTAGATTCACTATTGAGTCAATTATTTTATAAAACTAATAGAAGTCCTATTATCCTTCCAAAAAATCTCAAAATTTTAAGAAATGTGATTGGTTCACTCAAACTTGATTAGAATTTTCTTCTAAGGCTAACATTGTTCAAATATAACCAAGCTTAAATAGTTAGATTAATTATTGAGTCTAATTACATGTTTGATGTGTGATTTAAAATATTTTTTTGTTTTTAAAAATAGAAAATTATTTTCAAAAACTTCTAACACCGTTTGGTCATTATTCTGTGGAAATAATTTTTAAAAACAAAGTGAAATAGAGAACAATTTTTAGACAATAGGTAGGAGTTGTTTTAACCAGTTTTTAAAAACAAAAGAAAAACATTAACCATTTGATTATGTTTTTTGAAACTTGTTTTTAAAAATTGGTTTTAAATTAAAGAATAAAAACCAATTTTTAAAAACAAGTTTAAAAAAACCATGGCTAAATAGGACTAATATTTTATAAAAATAATTTGGTCTCCCAATATCCTTATAATGAATTTCAAAATTTTTAAGATCCCAAGTTGGTAAGAATACCCAAACCAGGGTATTCTCCTTCATAAGATTGTTTGTACTAAAATTACATTTAACCCCTATCATAAGACCTTAAATTATATTAATCCATCAGGGCTACAAGAATTTCCCATGACTCAAGATCAACGTTGGTTCTCAATATTATTCAGACCTCAAACTGGGAACGGGCTCAACGAGTAATGACAACACTCGATCCTTAGTTTCACCATATTCAATACCATATCCATCTCCATGCTGATACATGCACTGGGCCATCCTAGCAAGATTCGTTGCAATTCCAATAAAAGTTTCAGGGAATGGAGACTCTACAGCTCGATCTTCATTTAGCTTCTTCCATGTGTCTCCAATCAAATAACTTATGTGTTTACGGGCTTCTTCTTCAGAAGCACCAGTTTCATGCATGTAACACTGGATTGACTTGGGAACATCTCCTCTTTTCAACTCATCCTAAGACCAGCATAAAAAAACCATTATAATGTGTCCATGAACAGGAATTACAGAAATATACATTTATTAGGACTCGTAAGGAGATTGTGAGAGAGAGTAGCATACAGACCAGTGATGTTCCCAGATCATCTGAAAGCCTTGAAATCATTGATGACCAACGGATAATATTGTGATATCTCTCTAAGGATTGCAAGGCCTCCTCGGTGATTGGATTTGTGACAAAAAAATAAGCGTGGACTAGTACTACAGGACCTGATATCGAAATCCATGCATTGCTAATGTATTCTTGTAGGGTTGGTTTATATCCACTGTAGTACCACTTTGCCTCCAGTAAGTAAGATTTACATAAGTCTGACCACTGAAGGATTAATCATAATAAAATGAGTCAAGAGTACTACATGCATGTAAACAGCATATAATGGAATGAGTTCAGAGTTGCAGATAATACCACTTTTCTAAGATAGGAAATGATGTGTAAACCATGTTCCTTGAGAGCATCATAAGCCATTTCATTAGTGGAGTTGTAGAGAGCAAGGAAGCACAACTTCATGTATTCTGGAAGTGGATCCATTGCATTGATATCCCACCTAAATATGTAAAGAAGATATTTGAATTTTTAGAGCAGCTGACTAAATCAGAAGCATATGATGC
The DNA here is from genome assembly GCF_030704535.1 of Vitis vinifera. NCBI lineage: Eukaryota > Viridiplantae > Streptophyta > Magnoliopsida > Vitales > Vitaceae > Vitis > Vitis vinifera. The sequence goes on along the minus strand of NC_081817.1, from coordinate 20,858,635 downwards.
ATAGAGGATATGGGAAGACAGACAAACAGTAACCTGTCAACAGCATCTGTAAAAAGCTCAAGTTCATCCAATGTACCATAAACGTCGTAAACATCATCAATTATTGTTATGAATGTGGCAACCTTTGTGGACATTCTCCTACAATATCCATACTGAGGCTCGAATATCATTCCCACAGTCCATAGGAAATTCTCCATCAGCCTGTCCCTAGCAAAGTTCAACTTTTCTCCCAGGCGTGTACTACTCCACCAGCTTTATAGGAGCCAAGGGAGACAATAAAAATATTATTAAGAGTATGATATAATAAAGAGTTTTTTGGCTGGATCTCAAAACATTAAGAATGTGGATGAACTAATTACCTTGACACGTGTCTTAGATCCTCCTGGTGTGTGGCTTGTACCATATTGAAGTCCAATTTAGCAAACTCCAGCAAGATAGGATTCATGTCCTGTCTTTTCTCGTATACTTCTATGAACCACCTTGCCTCTAACCTTGGCATTCTCCAATGCAATGGAAGCTCTAAGGCATGGTTCACCTCAATGGCAAGATTTTGATCTATGTTTTGCTCAAGGCCCTTTCCAAGATGTCTGTGTGCGAAATCTCTGGCCTGCTCCAAGGTACTTTCTCCTTGCACACAAAGGTATGAAGCTTCGTACAAGCAGAGCATTCCCTTCATATCTTCACACAGGCATGCCTTAAAGCTCCCTGTTTCGTCCTTGAATCTACTAAAAACATCTGCATTAATAAGAGTGCTTTCTAGTTAAGTACCTAATTTTATTTGGGATAAAGTCATAGCTTACATATCTGCAAAAAGCATTATAAGAGCTTCCAAAAGAAAAAGGGATAAACAAATAAGAGACCAGTATTTGTATTGTTGCCTATAGTTCATTTAAATTTAAGTTCTTAGCTTATTTAAAACAAACAAAATGAAGAAGTGAATCCTACAGAGCTATACCTTGAGGCACATCATAGCCATGCTGCCTTAACAGTCTAAATTCAAGAGCTGTTGCGTATAAATCATCTTTCTTCCACTCATCTTTCTCTTTATTTCATCCTTGAAGTGATAATATAGTCCAAGCCTTTACAAAACATCAATTAGCTCCAGCTGATCCAAAGGCTTCTTCACTTTCCCAAGCATTGGCTTCACATCTCTCTTTAGCTTATCAAGTCTTCTGGTGTATGTTTCTCCCTGCATACATAACCATGTAACACCAAGTGGAACGTTAATAACTAGAATTAACCTGTTAGCAATATTCATGATATATAAACCTACCACATAATCACTTCTCAGTGACTGCACATAATCATAGTCCCAAATGGGAGGATGGTAGTTTGCAGTTCGCCGAACAATGATTTCCTCGCAAGTGCTGTTGCCAATCATGGATTGGTTTCCTGGAGGAGAAGCCTTGCAACTTCTGGATCTTCTAATAATTGGAAGTCTTGTGTGAGTGATCAGATTAGGAATTGAAGCAAGCATGGAAAGAGCCGTGGAGATGTGTTAGTAAAAGACTGCTCTACAATCTCCCGATTGGTGGGTTATTTAAGATCCAAGAAAGCACTATTTATTGGAAATGCAGATTCGTCTGAGCTCCTAATGCTAGGGAAAAATATCTCTAATGTGGGCAAATCCCATCTGGATCTGCCTTGTGGGGCTAGGTACCTCTGCGTGCCAGCTTTGGGTTCTCATGTAGAAACTCATTCTTTAACATTTTTAATATATTAATTCTAATTTGTTTTCTTCCAACCAAGTAGACTTCCAAACATCGATCCCAAATCAGGGAGTACTTCTAATATTTTTATTACCAATACTTATATCTAAAAAATTATGAAAAATAAGTAGCATTTAAATATAAACTAAACAAAAATATTTTTGTTACTCTTTTTAATAATGTATTACATAACAAAAAATAAATTTTGAATGAACACCTATAAATCTAAAAATAAAGGATGAAAACCTAATTTTTATAAAATAAGTATTTGTAAGCATTAACAAATATTTTTAACTCTTTCAAACCTAAATTTATAAATGATTTTCAAATTGTTCATTTCAAAAGATTTGAAAACACCTCAAATACTTTTCACTCTTTTGACAATATGAGACTACGACTTGGATAGAGTAAATCTACTAAATGGACTTTGAAATAAGTTTGTAACAAAAAGTTGCTTTAGTTATTTTTTGGTGTGGGTTATTGAAAATTGGAGACAATATTTTACCTATATTTAGATTTTCTTAGGCTATGTGTGGTTTTCAGAAAGTATTGAAGAAAGAAAAAAATGTAGAGAAAATAGTTTTTTTTTGTTTGGTTTCAACATGAAAATAAGGAAAAAAAAATCAAATATAATAAAAATTAACCAAAAATTTATACATTTTAAAATTATTTAATTTTTATATAGAAAAGAAAAAATAAGTGAAATGAGTTTGAAATAATATATAAAATAATTCATTGATTTTAAATTTTTATTTTTATTTTTTTATTTTCCTTAACTCTTTCTTTCTTTCTACATTTCCTCTGTATTTTCTTTCCTTCACATTTTCCCTCATATTTTCAGGAATGAAACATAGCCATAATGTCTTATGTTTGGGAAAAATGATCTACCATGAGGAACCATAAAGAGCATTTATCCCATCTCATTTTTGTTTTTGTTTTTGGGTTGAGGTATTTTACCGCGGTATTACACATGCATTATGATTTGAACATCAAACTTAGTGATCAATATTATGCACATACATCCATACTAGGTATGATTACTTTAAAAATTTTGTTATATAAACTAAAGATTAGAAGAAACTATTAGGACAAAAAATAATGTGATCTCAGAAAACATTTATATTTATTTTCATTTCTCACTACAACAAATATGGAATTTTTTTTTTCCAAATCAATTTATGACTAAAAAGATATTTTCATGATAAAAGAAATTTTACCAAAAAAATTGTTGTTGGCAACATTGTTGCTATAAGTGCTCGAGCAATTGTTTTAAGCCACAAAAAGGGTTTGGATCAAAGGGCCAAGCTTTACCACAAAATATATAATTTGTTGTAATAAGTCCGTTTTAACCATTAAATGAGTTTTGGTGATAGAAAATGTCAGTTTTCTCGGTAACATAAAGTTAGGCAATTGTTTTGAGTCACAAAAAAAAAAGGTTTGGATCAAAGGGCCAAGCTTTACCACAAAATATATAATTTGTTGTAATCAGTCCCTTTTCACCATTAAATGAGTTTTGGTGACATAAAATATTAGTTTTCCGGTAACATAAAGTTAGGCAATTGTTTTGAGTCACAAAAAATGTTTCGATCAAAGGGCCAAGCTTTGCCACAAAATATATAATTTGTTGTAATAAGTCCCTTTTCACCGTTAAATGAGTTTTGGTTACAAAAAATATCAGTTTTCCCGGTAACATAAAGTTAGGAAATTGTTTTGAGTCACACAAAAGGTTTGGATCAAAGGGCCAAGCTTTACTACAAAATATATAATTTGTTGTAATAATTAAGTCCCTTTTCACCATTAAATGAGTTTTGGTGATAGAAAATATCAGTTTTCCCGGTAACATACAGTTAGGCAATTGTTTTGAGTCGCAAAAAAAGGTTTGGATCAAAGGGCCAAGCTTTACCACAAAATATATAATTTGTTGTAATAAGTCCATTTTCACCATTAAATGAGTTTTGGTGACAGAAAATATCAGTTTTCCCGGTAACATAAAGTTAGGCAATTGTTTTGAGTCACAAAAAAAGGTTTGGATCAAAAGGCCAAACTTTACCACAAAATATATAATTTGTTGTAATAAGTCCCTTTTCACCATTAAATGAGTTTTGGTGACAAAAAACATCAATTTTTCCAATAACATAAAGTTAGGCGATTGTTTTGAGTCACAAAAAAAGGTTTGGATTAATACCACAAAATATATAATTTGTTGTAATAAGTCCCTTTTCACCATTAAATGAGTTTTGGTGACATAAAATATCAGTTTTCCTGGTAACATAAAGTTAGGCAATTGTTTTGAGTCACAAAAAAGGTTTGGATCAAAGGGCCAAGTTTTACCACAAAATACATAATTTGTTGTAATAAGTCCCTTTTCACCATTAAATGAGTTTTGGTGACAAAAAATACCTGTTTTCCCGATAACATAAAGTTAGAGAATTGTTTTAAGTCATAAAAAAAGGTTTGCATGAATACGACAAAATATATAATTTGTTGTAATAAGTCCCTTTTCACCACCATTAAATGAGTTTTGGTGACAAAAAATATTAGTTTTCCAAGTAACATAAAGTTAGGCAATATTTTTGAGTCACAAAAAGGGTTTGGATCAAAGGGCCAAGCTTTACCACAAAATATATAATTTGTTGTAATAAGTCCCTTTTCATCATTAAATGAGTTTTGGTGACAAAAAATATCAGTTTTCCCGGTAACATAAAGTTAGGCAATTGTTTTGAGTCACAAAAAAAGGTTTGGATCAAAGGGCCAAGCTTTACCACAAAATATATAATTTGTTGTAATAAGTCCCTTTTCATCATTAAATGAGTTTTGGTGACAAAAAATATCAATTTTCCCGGTAACATAAAGTTAGGCAATTGTTTTGAGTCACAAAAAAGGTTTCGATCAAAGGGCCAAGCTTTGCCACAAAATATATAATTTGTTGTAATAAGTCCCTTTTCATCGTTAAATGAGTTTTGGTTACAAAAAATATCAGTTTTCCCGGTAACATAAAGTTAGGCGATTGTTTTGAGTCACAAAAAAAGGTTTGGATTAATACCACAAAATATATAATTTGTTGTAATAAGTCCCTTTTCACCATTAAATGAGTTTTGGTGACATAAAATATCAGTTTTCCTGGTAACATAAAGTTAGGCAATTGTTTTGAGTCACAAAAAAGGTTTGGATCAAAGGGCCAAGTTTTACCACAAAATACATAATTTGTTGTAATAAGTCCCTTTTCACCATTAAATGAGTTTTGGTGACAAAAAATACCTGTTTTCCCGATAACATAAAGTTAGAGAATTGTTTTAAGTCATAAAAAAAGGTTTGCATGAATACGACAAAATATATAATTTGTTGTAATAAGTCCCTTTTCACCATTAAATGAGTTTTGGTGACAAAAAATATTAGTTTTCCAAGTAACATAAAGTTAGGCAATATTTTTGAGTCACAAAAAGGGTTTGGATCAAAGGGCCAAGCTTTACCACAAAATATATAATTTGTTGTAATAAGTCCCTTTTCATCATTAAATGAGTTTTGGTGACAAAAAATATCAGTTTTCCCGGTAACATAAAGTTAGGCAATTGTTTTGAGTCACAAAAAAAGGTTTGGATCAAAGGGCTAAGCTTTACCACAAAATATATAATTTGTTGTAATAAGTCCCTTTTCATCATTAAATGAGTTTTGGTGACAAAAAATATCAGTTTTCCCGGTAACATAAAGTTAGGCAATTGTTTTGAGTCACAAAAAAGGTTTCGATCAAAGGGCCAAGCTTTGCCACAAAATATATAATTTGTTGTAATAAGTCCCTTTTCATCGTTAAATGTGTTTTGGTTACAAAAAATATCAGTTTTCCCGTTTACATAAAGTTAGGAAATTGTTTTGAGTCACACAAAAGGTTTGGATCAAAAGGCCAAGCTTTACCACAAAATATATAATTTGTTGTAATAATTAAGTCCCTCTTCACCATTAAATGAGTTTTGGTGACAGAAAATATCAGTTTTCCCGGTAACATACAATTAGGTAATTGTTTTGAGTCACAAAAAAAGGTTTGGATCAAAGGGCCAAGCTTTACCACAAAATATATAATTTGTTGTAATAAGTCCCTTTTCATCATTAAATGAGTTTTGGTGACAAAAAATATCAGTTTTCCCGGTAACATAAAGTTAGGCAATTGTTTTGAGTCACAAAAAAGGTTTCGATCAAAGGGCCAAGCTTACCACAAAATATATAATTTATTGTAATAAGTCCCTTTTCACCACTAAATGAGTTTTGGTAAGAGAAAAATATTAATTTTCCCGGTAACATAAAGTTTGTATAAGTCCCTTTTTACTATTAAACGAGTTTTGGTTTTTTCCATGAAAGAAGTTTGTATAAATCCCTTTTTACTATTAAATGAGTATTGGTTTTTTCCATGAATGAAAAAGGACAAAATATCTCTTTTCCGTGTGATAAGAAAGTTAGTGGTGAAACCTATTTTAGCTAAAAGAATTTCCACAAGTTAAAAAAGAAAAAACAAAACATAAGAGACAAGAAGCAAATGGTGTCAATTTAAGTTACTTTTCCACCACAAAAAAAATATATGTGATGTAAGGTAAATTTTAACCATGAAAAATAAAAGACAAAGAAGTATCAGTGTGTGTTAACACATAAGGTAAATAAGTTGGATGAAAAAAAATTCAAAATCAATAAGTTATCTTTATAATTTAATTTGTAGCTTATCATATTATAAAGGGACATGACATTTATGCATACATACAAATCTTTCTTTTGAAAGATGCCATTCAAAATTGTTCAATGGCTATGGATCTATGTAATAACATTGTTTGAGCCCACAAACTCATTCATCATTTGCTACCTTGACTTGTGTCAACTTTGACTATATATTCCTCCTTCCAATTCGAGGCTTGTCAAAGAACAAACACTTTCAAATTACTTGTGACAAGGACTAAAAAATCCAAGACTTTGACCTATAAGTACAAGAGAAGAGAATTAAATGATGACAAACGAGATAAAACTATTATTAAATTACATTTCTTTGTGACAACACATTATTTTAATATTTATTTGTATAACCTTGAGGTTATTTGACATTAGTTTTAGCTTATCAAAATTTAAGTTCATTAAAATGTTATAAGACATTATTTTACTACTTAAAAATTTTTGGTATAGTTGTATAGTTGTTATGAAATATGAAAATTTATCGTATTATGAGAACTTATGGATAGTCATCCATATTTATATAAATCTTTTCTTAACTATTTATAAAAGGGAAGACCAACTAATGAAATGAAATAGTAGTCTCTGTAACCATTACAAATTTTCTTCTTCTTATGATTCATTTATTTTGAAACACATTATTAACGTGAGGCTAAAGTGATAGTTTCAAATATCATTTATTTTTTTAACTCCTACATGAAACATTATTTATTTATTTTTAGGGACTCTGTACATCAAACTTCACAAGAAGGTACATCATTATATATCTAATTTCTATTATAATTGTTAATCCTTTTATGTTGTTAGAAGATTAGTCAAATTTTAATTATTCATAACTTGAATCTATGTAAAAAAAAAAAATACAAATAATACATTATTAAAACTCATATATCCCAAAGCTATATAAAATATATTGTATTATAAATTAAAATTATGCATAGTTAGAAGCTATATAATTATTAATCATAACAACACATTATGGAAACAAAAATATGAACATTTTTCATACTAGCCAAAGACTATAACTAATTGTTGTTTCTAATTTAGAAGTATTAGATATGTTCATTAGTGTATTATGTTTGAGATTTAAATTTTTTTATTTTTACTTTTTTTAAAATTTGATTATCAATGTTAAAAATGCAAAGTTTGAATGACAACTAAAAAAAATTTAACTGACAAGAAACCAAAACATTACTGAAGATATAATCAAGCTCATCTTGAAACCAAAACTCAACAATAAAAAAATAAAATAAAACAAAAAGTGTATTTGTCCAAATTTGCTACATTATCATCTTATTAAAGGAATTTAACTCAAATTAATCTTTTACGATATACAACTTTTTTGCTTAAGGATAAGATATTACATCCTAGATAAGATTTGTACGTCTTTATCATTTGCAAATAATTCAATTGAATATGATAAAAAGTTTATTTAGAACTTATTGATTTTAAATTTCTTTATTAATATAAGGAGAGGAGGAGTCTCCTTAAACAATATCGATATCAATATATCATGAAATAATTATTTTTTTAAATCATTGTCAACTTTAATTATATTATAACTCTTCTTCACTCATCCATCAATATTAATGATAGAGCAATAAATAACCAAAAAAAAAAAACTTTTCTAGTATAATCTTGTCAATGTTTCAAAAAGGAGGAACATTAATTACCAAAATGCATCATGAAATGCATTGATCTTCTCCAAACTCAACGAAGTCTTCCTTTGTCTCTCCCTCCTCCGGTTCTCCCTCTCTATATCGAAAAAAAAAAAACAAAAATGAGAATATCTCCACCCCCAAAAAAGTCTCCTGAAGGCCTTTTCCGAGAAGGTGCCCTATTTCTCTCCTCTAACTACCCCTGTAGAGAATATCCTTTACCTATAGAAAAGCACCTCCCCTCACAGGTCACCCTGACTATTCTTTCTTGATAGCTCACCTAAAAAAATGGCTCCAAAGCTCTCCCACTAACTGTCTCTAAGAAGTCCCTAGAAGGCTTTCTCCAAAATGTTGAAAAGAACGGCCACACTGAGGAGCTCCCCCACCAGCTGGCTATAAGAAGTCTCTAGAAGGCTTTCTCCAAAATGCTGAAAAAAAGGGCTCATCCTAAGGCAGTTGCTTAGCCTCTTTAAAAATGCTAAAACCTTAGAGGTCCTCTTAAAGCTAAAAATTAAACCAAAAAAACCAAGCCTAACGGATCTCTAAAAAATCACACTAGGACCCAAATTACCCCTAAATAACCTCCTAAATGTGGATCAAAAATCAACAATGAGCTGAGCAAATATTGACCAATAAGGAACGATGAATGATCAAGCAAGAGGGATCCTAGATGTGTACTAAAAATGAACATAGAGTGAGAAGAAAATAAAAATGAGAAAATATGTGTTAGGGGACAAAATGGAGGTGTTGACGCTCTCTCTGTTGGTGCTCCCTCTCTCTATTAGCTTTCTATGTGTCGTGTTCCCATTGGTTTAATGTATAACGCTTTCTATATATATATTGTTATAATGCTTTCTATGTGTCGTGTTCCCATTGGTTTAATGTATAACTGAAAAATATTCTCCAAGATTTGGGATGAGGCTGTATTCACATTAACACAACCATTTTTGAGCTCTTTTCTGCATGGATGGTTCATGTAGTTGGATGCCGGTTATTGTCTTCATTGTGGTTACTTGAGTGCCCACTTCATTTGCCCCATTTTCTTGTTTAAAAGAAGCCATTAAGAGATCTTTTGAGGGGGATAAAAACAAAAAAATTAATTAAGAGACTTTGCCCCCTACTACAAAAAACTTGTTTAAATTCATATTGTTTAGAATACGAGTTTGCCTTTTGTGTTTCAACTTTTTGCATACATGTTAGGTTTACTTTGTTTTGAATGAATATTTCATGTTTACAAGACTCGTTATTCTTGATGGTTGTCGTAATTTATGATTGTTTGGTTTCTAGCATGCATTTTGTTCTGATGATACTTTGCTTTGATGGGTATGTTATCTAGCCAAATGTTTATTCATGACATCACTTAGCATGATGACATTTAGTTTGAATGATCCTTAGTATGATGGAGTTTTAACTGTAATGATGTTTGTTGTCATTGAGACAAAACGTTATCATTGAGATGAAACTTTTGTCATTGAGTCAAATGTTGTCATTTAGACACATTAAGGCATTTTGCCAATGTTATTTAGATGAATCAGGTTTTTTTTTTTTTTTTGTGCTAATATTATTAAGATTAGCTATGGAATTTCAGTTGATGTCATTTAGGTGACTCATGACATTTATCTAATGTCATTAAGACGAATTTGGGAATTTCGGCTGATGTCGTTTAGATGACTCAAGGCATTTAGCTAATGTCATTAAGACGAACAAGGGAATTTTAGCCGATATCAATTAGACGACTCAAAGCTTTTAGGATATTGAATTTGAAATTTAAAACATAAACATCTAGATTGAAGTCAAAGAAAAACAAGTAAACTATAGTCCCCATTGCAATTTAAAATAAAACAAGTCAAAAATAACAAGGCTTCTTCCCATGGGATAAGAACAAAGTAACCTAACCAATTGCCATTGTAATGGAAAAAATTAGAGTTAAAACTATTCTTGTGAAAATAGTGCTTCCATTGTAATGCTAAGTGGATTATAATCATCATAGATAACTCTACAACATTATTTCAAAAATCGGATCTGACTAGTCAATTCAATGGGTTGAATCATGGGATGATTCTTTAATAATGTTCTAGAAACCGAATTGGATCCGTTGGTAGTTTATGGCTACAGTAGAGTGGCCACTATGCATTCAATTCTATGCAAACAACACAGTGCCAAAATACCCTTGAATCATTTTAAAATTAGAGTTCTCTCACCTCTTCATTCACATTATAACACAGGATATCTGAATCAGAAACACGTCCTTCAGATGACAGGGTGCTTCAGACTTCATGAGTGGAAAAAGAACACCTCTATTGACAAAAAAATGCATTAATTTCTAAGATATTGCTACAACATGATGGTTCATAACCTATTGGCATTCTATATGCTGATATTATCATAAAGCTATTTAGGATAAGGGTAACACTAGCATAAATTATCATTGGTATCCTCCAAGAAATTGTTTTGTTATCAATTTTCTTCTACATGCATGACAAAAATATCAATCAACAATGTAAAAAATAAGAGCAAATACTTTAAAGCCGCCAATATATTTTTCTATAAAAGATGAAGGAGAACATGAAAGAAAGCAGTAAGTTGCATTTGCTAAGAACTGAATTCCCCAACTTATTATCGATTCCAACAATTAAAGTGTTTATGAGCACCTACATAAACAGTACTATTCATATTTGACGTGCCAACAATTGAAGTGTTTGTGCCAAAGTGAAGAAACTTAAAACTCTTTGATACCATAAATAAACTGATGAGGATGAGGAATTCTAGTAAATTTGGATCATCTTTTCTATTATGGTATTGTGTTTTATATAGGAGTCTATACCACATATGATTTGAGAAATGGTGCAGTTTTTGGAAGGTAGTTACATTTAGCAGGGGATATACGTGACTTAGTCCTTAGAGTTCATTTTTAGTTCAAATTTTTGTATTTGTAAACCACATGAACAGAGAGTTGAAAATAATAAATTGAAGATTTCATGAGCTTTTAAAACCAGGAAGTAATGGAGAAAAGAACAGAGAGAATGGAGAAATTGTTACATATAAATTTTGAGTAAAACAATGGAAGAGTGGTGAATGCTTATTTTATAAGGAAAAATAAAACCAAGTTATCGAATTCAAGGGAAACAAATTGGAATGTTGTTCAAATTATGAATTGTTGTGTGTTGTCAACAACCCCACTTCCAACCATCTTTCCAAAAGTAACATAGGAAGTGAATATCATTGCAAAAAGCCCTAGATGTCCAACCATATGTTAGTATTTTTATGCTTTTCAATACTTGACATTAATTGACTTACCACCATGTGTGCAAAATCTTAGTTTAATTAAAAAAAAAAAATTAAAAACAATCGTTAAATCTTTGTTGCAGAAAAAAAAACCCAAATAACGAGATGTGATAGCGGAAATTAATAAGAATTCAATCAATAGTGCAGTAAAAGAAAATAGACATAATCATTTACGTGGTTTGATAAAATTGATTTACATCTAAAGGGGAAGAGGACTTGGATGATGTACTATCACTGAAAAATTACACCCTAAAAACTCTTATATGAATCAAGCTTTTATGCACACACCTCACCATACATCATAAACAGAGATCTCCCTAAGAAGAAAACAATTCTAACCTTGTCTCTTTTTAACCACTAGAGAAAAAAATGCTATAACTCTTGGTAAATGTGCATGTTGGTAACGACCCATTCAGTTTTTTTATTTTTTATTTTATTATTTTTTAAACGTGAGTCACACAACAATTCTCCACCTTGACTCAAGTTTAGGGCATCCATAAACTTTCAAGTCCCTTCCACAAGCTTCCTTTACTCTTGCACTACTCCAATAACAGAGCTTGAATTTGTTTGAAGGAAGAACTTTTGTTAACATATCAACTACACTGCTCTTAGTACAAATCTTCTTCATCACAACAAATCCTTGAGCAAATATGTCCTGAATAAAGTGCATTTGAACATCAATATGTTTATCTCCATCCCTAGAATCTTTTTAGCCGATCCTAGATCCTTCATCTATTTTGAATTCAAGAGTAATTTCAACCTATTGATTTCCTCTATGTCCTTACATATCAACAACATATCATCAATATACAACACCAAATAGTTGTAATTCCCATTTTTCAACTGTTGATAGTATACACAACTATCATATTGACTTTTACTGAACTTGTTCTCAACCATTAAACTATCAAAACACTTGTACCATTGTCTAGGTGTTTGTTTCAAGTCATATAACGACTTCTTAAGCAAACACACATGCGGTTGTTCCATTAGTATATTTTCATCAATGTTTCCATGTGAAAATGTCATTTGTACATCCATTTGTTCCAACTCATAATCACCCACAGCTGTCATTGCTAGCAACATTCTGATTGAAGTGTGCCATACCACTGGGGAGAAAATTTCTTAGTAGTCAATACCTTCCCTTTGTCAATACCCTTTTTCTACTAAACATGCTTTAAATCACTTAAGTTCTACCCCAAGAATACCAACTTTCTTCTTGTATATCCATTTGCAACCCATGACTTTTGTGCCCTCTGGTTTTCTGACCAATTCCTAAGTTCTATTTTTATGAAGTGAATTCATCTCCTCAACCATTGCTTCATACCATTGACTTGACTCCTTCCTTTTCATTGTTTGTGAGTAACTAATGAGATCTTCATTCATTATCATCTCTGTTGTTTGCAATGCATAAGCAACAACATCAGCTTGTGCAAATTTGCAATGCACCCAGACTTTCAAGATCAAGAACAAGCTTAATATATTCATCTATGTTCTCATCTATTGACTTCCCTTCATGCATCTTAAAACCAAAGAGCTTTTGCTTAAGATAAATTCCGTTAGAAAGTGATTTTACCATATAGATCTCCTCCAATCTCTTCCAAATTGTAGAGACTGAAACTTCTCTTGACATTTTTCTCAATACTTGATCATCGAGACTCAAAATTATTGTGTTCTTTGCTTTCTTTAAGGTTTCTAATGTAATTGTATTTGTCATCTTTTCTGTATCTACAATTGCCTTATCTAGACCTAGATTTCCTAGCAAAGCTTGCATCTTAATTTTCCACAAATTAAAATCACCTTTCCCATCAAACTTCTCTATCTCTAGTTTGGATGTTGCAATTTAAAAAATTTCTTCAAATTTGCTGAGAAATTCCAAGATCATCTAGATCTCAAACTGCTTTAATCGAACCTCGCTCTGATACCACTTGTCAAACCTTTGTTGTAGAAAAAAAACCAAATAATAAGTTGTGATATTAAAAAATTAATGAGAATTCAATCAATAGTGCAGTAAAAGAAAACATACACAATCATTTACGTGGTTCGATCAAATTGATCTACATCCACAAAGGTGAGGGGACTTGGATGATGCACTATCACTAAAAAATTACACCCTCAAAGCTCTTATATGAATCGAGCTTATATGCACACACCTCACCATATAACATTAACAGAGATCTCTCTAAGAAGAAAACAATTCTAACCTTGTCTCTCTTAACACTCTCTTTTCTTCTTTTCAAATGTTCACCTGAACCACTAGAGAAAAATGTTATAACTCCTGGCAAATGTGCATATTGGTGACCACCCATTCAATTTTATTTTATTTATTTTTTAAACATGAGCCACACAACAAAAACTTTGGTAGCTAATTTAGGTTTTGATCTTTAAAATTTTGAAATTTCCATTTTTCTTTGTAGTATTTACAATGGCTAAATTAAAAGTTCATTCTTAGTAAGAATAATCTAGATCTAGTTGATCCAAATAAGCACATAAAAAATAGGTCAGTTTTTGAGTCTAACATCTTAATCAAGTACTAGGAATGGCATAATAAAATAACTGATAATGTCAAGAAATTGGTTTATGTCAATTGAATTACATTTTTTGAGGGAAAATTGTAAAAGAAATACCATATTGTTTCAATTCAATGCAGGAGAGTTTGATCCCATGATGAATTCAAATAACCAGATTCTATCAGAGTCTGAATAGTTATAAACAGATGTTACGAATAAAAATGGGCCATACAATACGTATATTTGAAACTTAATATCTAATCGATTAGATCTAATCAGGTAAATATTTGTGATGCAGTCAATCTCTTCTTTCTTACTATTGAAGTATGAATTAGAACCCCTTGTTGATTTTTTTTGACTTTATTGCTTGTTGAAAGCACAATCGCACAAGGCGTGCAAGAATCAGAGGCATTTGTCTTGATCAAAGACAAACTTTGTGACGAAGTCGAGCAGATTTAGAGTCTCTTGTCCGCACATAAATTGAGCTCGAGGGGTTTCATCCATGGCTTTTTTCACCGATAGACGTAGGGTTTTCAGAATTGTTGAAAAATCCTAGATGCAGAATCAAGATTTCTGTTTTGGTCTTGTTTTTCCAGTGTCAATATCCTTGTATCTTTGTCTGGCATCATCGATTCACCAGATCTCAAATCGTTCTTCGACGGGAACTCGACTTTTTCATCGGTTCCCATAGACAACGCCAGTTGTTGGTGCTCTCTCTCTCTCAGTTTGCTTGCCCTATTCTAGAACCTTCTCTTATATACATACATACATACATACATACATACATACATACATACATACATACATACATACATATATATATATATATATATATATATATATATTGTTATAGCGTTTTCTACGTGTCGTGTTCCCATTGGTTTAATGTATAACTGAAAAATATTCTCTAGGCCGTGTTCGCATTAAGATGACTATTTTCCAGCTCTTTTATGCATGAATGGTTTGTGTAGTTGTCAAGAACGGATGGTTCATATAGCTGGATGCCAGTTATTGTCTTCATTATAGTTACTTGAGTGCCCACTTTAGGAGGGTCTACTAATATCTTAGTGCAATATTTGATGTACTAGTGTATCTTGAACATTATACATAAGAGACAACATTTTTTTTTATTTATCAATTTGAAGACATTGGAATAAGATTGAATAGTATTGTGATATCTTCATGGAACAATCAACATGGGTTTATTTTATTTGAAAGAATCAAAATCTCATATATTGACTATCTTTCAGACCTCCACAAATCTCTAATGAGGTTATGTGTTCATAATTTATGGTAGTATAACATTATCATGAAGATCAATAAAAAAAAATTGATAGTCACCTCTTCAAATCATTCAGAGATACTTGTCATTCATGAAGCTAGTTATGAATGTGTATGACTATGTTCAATGAGCCAACATATTCGAGGATCATGTGGATTATTCTTTATAAAAGAATAATATGACCAAGTTATATAAAGACAATACTATTTATATTGCACAAACTAGGAGAGAATGCTAAAAATTAATATTCAACATATTTAATCATGTAATAATCTAGCTAATTGATTTATTCACAAAATTATTACCATATACTATATTGAAAAAACTAAGATATGACATTAGGATAAGGAGTTGATAGAACTATAAGTTGAAGGGTTAAAGAAAGCATAACATCTCTACATAAGGAGAATATTGATACAAAAACATTGTACTCTTTTCTCCATATAGGTTTTGTCTCATTAGATTTTACTAATAATGTTTTTAACATGGTCCTAACAGTCAAATCATTTAAAAAATATTTTATTTTTTTTCCTCACTCTTAAGGTTTTTCCCATAAGATTTTTCCTAATCAAGTTTTAATGAGGCGTAATCTCATGAGAATTTATGATATTGTGAAAACTTATAGATGATAATCCATATTCATATAAATAACTTTTTAACTATCTATAAAAAGGGAGACTTGTTAATGAAATGAGATACTACTAGGTGAACATTATTATTATTTTTTTCTAATTTTTTCTTCTTATAATTCATTTATTCTATAACAATAGTAAATTAATTCTCTACATTATGTATAATAAAATTTTAGATCATTATTAGAGTTGAAACGAAATACTATCGGGTGAACATTCTTTTTTTTTTTCTAATTTTTTCTTCTTATAATTCATTTATTCTATAACAATAGTAAATTAATTCTCTACATTCTGTATAATAAAATTTTAGATCATTATTAGAGTTGAGCTGTCCAACCTCTTTATCATTTATGAATCATCATTAGTTAACTAGATGACATTTCTTATTGAATTCTCACTAATTTGCTTTAAGCATATATATATCTATATATATATATATATATATATATATATATATATATATGCAAGAGCTTTTCTATTCATGGGAACTAAAGAGCCTATCCGTAATTTAACTTAGCTTTTAATTATTCCCATTAGTTCTTATGATTATAATTAATATTCACTTACTTTATCAACCACCTTAATTATCCATAAGTTGACATATTATTATTCATAGTACTACAAATTCTTTTATATTGTCTTATTATTGATAATCTATTGCATTATATTCAGTTTTTAGAAATACATCATACACAAGCAAACAATGTTTGAGACATAATTAAACATTTACATGCAACATTTACAGGCATATGCCCTTCCTCGGCATGCATCGGATCCACCCCTTACTTGGACCAAGTAAATCTAATAAAAGAGGTAGGTTTTGACATTTTGTGACAATAAGTCCATTTTCACCATTAAACGAGTTTTGATTTTTTTTTCATGAAAGAAAAGGGAGAAAATATCACTTTTATTTATGACGTAAAGTCTATATAAGTCCCTTTTCACCATTAAATGAGTTTCGATTTTATCAAAAAAGGGTTGCAAAGAGAACATTATAATTTATTAATTTTGAAGGAAATACAAGAAGGCTATGTATTAGGAGCAATGTGATGGCTTGTAGTCAACTTGTAACAAATTTGCAGCTCCGCACTAAACAGAATACCGCAGTCAATTTAATAGGTTTTTTCCATGGAAAAAAGATAGATGAGAAAATATCACTTTTCCCTTCACATAAAAGTTTATATAAGTTTCTTTTCACTATTAAATGAGTTTTTATTTTTTTGAATGAGAAGAAGATAGAAGAGAAAATCACTTTTTCTTTCACTTAAAAGTCTGTACAAATCCCTTTTCATCATTAAATGAGTTTTGGTTTTTACCATGAAAAGAAAAAACCAAGGAGAAAATATCTTGTGACATGAAGTATTTGGGGAAACCTATTTAAGATAAAAGGAAGTTGTGGCCAAAAAATCACATTGAACCACATTAGGCTGTTTTTGAAAATGCTTCTAAAATATAATTTTTGAGAACAAAAACTGTTTTATAGTATTTTGTAGGAACTTAAAATGTTTTTTATATATATTTTGTATTTTAAATATATTTCAAAAACAACTTATATGTGTAATATTTTATTTTCAATTGTTGTTTATCTTTCTATAGTTATTTTTAAAAAAATAAATATAAAAAAACAACTGAAAACAACTAAAAATTACTAAAAAAATGTTTTTTGAAAATAAATTATTTTCTATTTTTTGATTGTCAATAAGATTTTTTTTTTTTTTTTTTAAAAAAAAAGAAAGAACTGTTTGAGAAAATAATTATCAAACAAAACCTTATTTTCTATCAGGAAAAACAACTATGGCAAAGCGCTGATTTAAGTTACTTTTCCACCAAAAACAAAAAAATCTTTGATGTAAGGTAAATTTCAACCATGGAAAATAAGAAACAAAAAGGTATTAGTGGAAAATGACGCCAATTTAATGGGGCCAATTTAAGTTACTTTTCTTCCAAAAAAAAATCTCTATGTAAGGTAAATTTCAACCCTAAAAAATAAAAGATAAAAAAGTACTAGTGTACCAGAGTTGGGCACAAATGTTTTTTTTGTTGTTTTAATTATGGGATATAAACTGTTTCCTTAAGGACAAGATATTACATGCTCAGTATGAAACTTGTCCCTTTAAGGATAAGATATTACACCCTACATAAGATTTGTATGTCTATTATTTCTAAGGGCGAGTTTGAAAATTATTTTTAAAAATAGTTTTTGTTCTTCAGAACAAAAAACTTGAAAAACTCGTTTAACAACCAAAAACTATTTTATATTTTTTATTCTTAAAAACAAAAAATACGGTGTTTTTAAATAACATCTTTTAGTTGTTTTTAATTGTTTTAATTTATTTTTTAGTTATTGTTTTAAAAAATAATTATACAAACATTTAAAATGATTAAAAATAAAACACTACATATAAAAATTATTTTAAATCATATTTTAAAATATTAAAAATAAGTTAAAGATCTTTTAAGCTTTCAAATAGATTTTTGTTCTACAAAATATTAGAGAACAGTTTTCAAAACCTGTCCTCAAAAACTATTTTTTAGAACTGTTTTCGAAAAAAATTACCAAATAGACCTTAAATAATTCAATTGAATATGATAAAAAAAAAAATTAAAACTTATTAATTTTCAAAATCTTTATTATTATAATGAGTAGAGGAGTTTCCTTAAATAATATCAACATCAATATTTCATTATATAATTATATTTTTTAAGTTATTATAAATTTTAATTATTACACTCATCCATCAATACTAATGATAAAGTAATAAATAAAAAGAAAATATATAATCTTATCAATATTTCAGAAGAGGGGAAAATTAAAGATAATTATATTCTTAATTTTAAAAATAATATCATTCAAGAAAACTTATCATATCAATTTTAATTATATTATGTTAATTTAATTTTCACATAATTAGGTTATGTGCTTATTGTACTCTATTAAATATTAATTTTTCTAAGTGTTAGATGTAATATACTTAATTAATTTTCTTAATGGATAGTTTAATTTATAAAATTATATAAAAATTCTTATCGAAATAATAATTGATCAATTAAAAAAAAAGTTTCAAATTTTTATACTTTTGACATGCATGTAATTCAAACTCATTTAAACTTCTATGATCAGCTTCATTTTTTAGATAATTTATTTTTTATTTTTTATCTTTTATTGTATCTTTGGATGTACAAGCGAAACAAATTATTGTGCCTCCATGTGGTATGGTATAGAAGAATTATGCTTTGATACCATCCCTTTTTACTACCATACATTTGTTTTATTCATTTTAGGAGTTACTATGTAAGTGAAAAAATGTTACTTAGATTCAAAGAATGTGATTAAGGTAAAAAAAAAATGTAATTAAAAATATGAAATTATTTTACTTTATTAATGTTAATCTTAATGAGTGTTGGATGTAATATATTTAATTATTTTTCTTAATGGATTGTTTAATTTATTAAATTATAAACTTGTATAAAAATTATTATCAAAATAATAATTGGCCAATTAAAAACGAGTTGCTAAGTTTTTATACTTTTGATATGTATATAATCCAAACTCATTTAAACTTCTCTAATTACATTCATTTTTTAATCGATTTATTTTTTGTTTTTATTTTATTTTTGATAAACACTTGAAAACAAATTATTGGTGCCACAATGTGGTACGGCATAGAATACTTAACTTTGATACAAACCCTTTTTACTACAAAGATTATTTATTTATTTATTTAATTAAGATAAGCAAACTATTTAATATTTTGTTTGGGTACAAAGGTTTGTCATTTTACAATGCTCAACCTCTTTTTATTGTTACGTAGGTATCATTATCTACTATTTCATGCATGTTATCTTATTGAAATAATAATAATAATAATATATGTATATTTAATTTTCAATTAAAAATTTAGTGTAACAATAAAATATGTTGATTCGATTAAAGAGATTTAAAAAATATATTTTAATTCTAAATTTTGAAATGATTATTAGCATAAGTGAAAAAAATGTACCTTAGCTAGGTACAAAAAATGTGATCAAAATATAAAAAATATAACTAAAGTATGAAAAATATGTATAAGATATGAAGAATATGACAATGGAATTCAAATATAAAATTTGTAAATAAAGTTCAAAAAGTATAATAAAGTATATAAATAAAGAAAATTATGCTTATGAGAGCATGAAAGGATTATTTTAAAAAAATACTTACTTTTACAAACTTATGAAAATAAGATTCTCTCCAAATTAATTAAGAAAAAGGAGAGCCTCTCCTATTTTTATAAATGTCAAAATTACCCTTAATAAAAATATCTTCTATTTTTTAGAATGAAATTTTATGTTTTGACTATCCAAGATAAAAGAAAATAATTCATTATAAATCAAATACATTTGTTAGGCCCAAAATATCTCAATCTTTGTTTTTTCATGATCTAAAATATTTTTATACATGTAATATTTTTTTAAAAAAAATATTATATATCAATTAGCAATATCAACTAGGGGCACAACTACATGATATTAGCAAATCTTATGCTATCTTTGCCACCAAGTATTTATTTGTGTGTATCTATTTGAAAAATTATTAAAAATTCACTTTCTTTATTATGTCAGTTAAGAAAATAAGAATAAAATTCTATTAAATTTTTTTATTTATTTCTTTGCCATAAATTTTTTTTTATCTAAGATAGTTTTTGAATGAAAGAATTGATTTTCACTATGAAGTTTTTTTGTTTAATTTTTTCTTTTTCTTTTTATTTTATTTTTATAAATGCTCTCTTATTTCTATTAAAAAATAATCATATTTTGGATCTTTCTATCATAGCAAGTAACAGGAGTTTTGGACCAAAATATGTAGTTACTTTTTTATTTTTAAAAAAGAAAACTTTTATTTATAGTAAACTTTAAAGTCATGTTTGGTTGACAGGAAATAGTAAGAAAAGAAAAAAAAAAAAAAAAGGAAAAAAAATTTGATTTTTTTATATTTTTTTTCACTGTGAAAAGGATGAAAGAAAATTAAATTTAATTAAAATTAGTTAAAAATGTATACATTTTAAAATTATTTAATCTTTATATGACTGGGAAAAATAAGTTAGATAGGTTTAAAGAAGCATATACAAATACAATTGTAATTATAAGTGGTATTTTTATTTTATTTTTTGATAAAGGAATGACTTCAATCAACATAGCCAAGGGGATTAGATCGGACTTTTGTTGTAATAGACTCTTCTAACCTTCAGCTTTGTATAACAATTTTTCTAAAATAATAATTCCCAATTTGAATGTGAGTAAATGATACTGAGTTTGACCCCTAATTTTGGTAGAAGTTGTGAATTACAAAGCATGTGTAATATACACCACTGTTATCATCGCAAAATAACTCAACCGAGAGAGAGAGAGAGAGAGAGACTTTGTATTTACATGAGAAAAAGAAAGATGCTCTTTATGGTGACCATGATGAATTATTTGGATTATTTTTCCCTTGGATCTTAAGTAACCCACCAATCCAAAGATTATATCAGTCTTTTTACTATCATATCTCCATGGCTCTTTCCATGCTTGCTTCAATTCCTAATCTGATCATTCACACAAGACTGCCAATCATAATAAAATCCAGCAGTTGCAAGGCTTCTTCTCCAGGAATCAAGTTCATGATTGGCAACAGTAATTGTGAGGAAATCATTGTTAGGCGAACTGCAAACTACCAGCCTACCATTTGGGACTACGATTATGTGCAGTCACTGAGAAGTGACTATGTGGTAGGTTTATCATGAACATTGCTAACTGGTTGTAGTTATTAATGTTCCACTTGGATGTTACTAACAAATACATGCGGTTATGTATCCAGGGAGAAACATACACCAGAAGACTTGATAAGCTAAAGAGATATGTGAAGCCAATGCTTGGTAAAGTGAGGAAGCCTTTGGATCAGCTGGAGCTAATTGATGTCTTGCAAAGGCTTGGAATATATTATCACTTCAAGGATGAAATAAAGAGAATATTGAACAGCATATACAACCAGTACAATCAACACGAAGAGTGGAAGAAAGATGATTTATACGCAACAGCTCTTGCATTTAGACTGTTAAGGCAGCATGGCTATGATGTGCCTCAAGGTGTAGCTGTGTAGGATTCACTTCTGCATTTTGTTCGCTTTAGCTAAGCTGAAAACATAAAATTAAATGAATAGAATACACTGCAAATTTGGATCTCTAATTTATAGAAAATACATGACTTTTTGCAGATGCGTGTAAGCTATGACTTTATCCTAAATATATTTAGTAACCACTCTTATTAATGCAGGTGTTTTTAGTAGATTCAAGGATGAAACAGGGAGCTTTAAGGCATGCCTGTGTGAAGATGTCAAGGGGCTGCTCTGTTTGTATGAAGCTTCATACCTTTGCGTACAAGGCAAAAGTACCTTGGAGCAGGCCAGAGATTTCGCATACAGACATCTTGGAAAGGCCCTTGAGCAAAACATAGATCAAAATCTTGCCATTGAGGTGAACCAGGCCTTAGAGCTTCCATTGCATTGGAGAATGCCAAGGTTAGAGGCAAGGTGGGTCATAGATGTATATGAGAAAAGACAGGACATGAATCATATTTTAGTTGAGCTTGCTAAATTGGACTACAATATGGTGCAAGCCACACACCAGGAGGAACTAAGGCACATGTCTAGGTAAGTTTGTTTACTTTCTTAATGTTTTTGGGATCCAGTCAACGAACTCTATATCTTTTTCTTATATTTTTTATCTCTCCCTTGGCTCCCATAAAGCTGGTGGAGGAGTACACGACTTGGAGAGAAATTAAACTTTGCTAGGGACAGGCTGATGGAGAGTTTCCTATGGACTGTGGGAGTGATATTCGAGCCTCAGTATGGATATTGTAGGAGAATGTCCACAAAAGTTAACACACTTGTAACAATAATTGATGATGTTTACGACGTTTATGGTACATTGGATGAACTCGAGCTTTTTACAGATGCTGTTGACAGGTTACTGTTTGTCTACTGCCCATATCCTCTATGCAACATCTGCTTTTGATTAAGTTAGCTTCTCTAAAAATTCAGATTAATATCTGCTTTACATATTTAGATGGGATATCAATGCAGTGGATCAACTTCCAAAATACATGAAGTTGTGCTTCCTTGCCCTCTACAACTCAATTAGTGAAATGGCTTACGACGCTCTTAAGGAACATGGTTTACACATCATTTCCTATCTTAGAAAAGCGGTATTGTGTGCAACTGTGAACTCATTCCATTTCTTTGCTATTAAATTTTGATGAGTTTCTATATGCTCTTTACATGCATGTAGTATTCTTGACTCATTTTATTATGATTAATCCTTCAGTGGGCAGACTTATGTAAATCTTACTTATTGGAGGCAAAATGGTACTACAATGGATATACGCCAACCCTACAAGAATACATTAGCAATGCATGGATTTCAATATCAGGTCCCCTAACACTAATCCATGGCTATTTTTTTGTTGCAAATTCAATAACCAAAGAGGCCTCGCAATCCTTACAGAGATATCACAGTATTATCCGTTGGTCATCAATGATTTTAAGGCTTTCAGATGATCTGGGAACATCACTGGTCTGCATGCTACTCTCTCACAATCTCCTTATGAGTCCTATAATAAAGATTTCTGTGATTTCTTTCCATACCCTTACAATGTTTTTTTTTGTCCTTTTCCTAGGATGAGAGGAAAAGAGGAGATGTTCCCAAGTCAATACAATGTCACATGTATGAAACCGGTGCTTCTGAAGAAGATGCTCGCAAACACAAAGCTATTTGATTGGAGAGACATGGAAGAAGCTAAATGAAGATAGAACAGCAGAGTCTCCATTCCCTGAAACTTTTATTGGAATTGCAACGAATCTTGCTAGGATGGGCCAGTGCATGTATCAGCATGGAGATGGGCACGGGATTGAAGATGGTGAAACTAAGGATAGAGTGTTGTCACTACTCGTTGAGCCCATTCCCTTAGACAATGACAAAAGGTTTCTAGTTTGAGTTCTGAATAATATTGAAAACCAAATTTGATCTTCAGTCATGGGAAATTCTTGTAGATGTGATGTATTAATATAATTTAAAGTCGTGCTATAGGGGTTAAATGTAATTTTTGTACAAATAATGGAACCAAAATTTAACTTTTAGATAGTTGAAGTGATGTTAGCATCTTAGTTATATTTCGTGACTAATTAGGTATATAAAAAAGTTTCTTTTGAATGGATCATTTGTATGTACCTTCAAGCATAATAAAAATTTGTATTCTTCTTTAATTTTCGATAATCTATGTTTGAATTGTTTTCGATTTTTAAGTTCAAATAAACTCGTACCAAAGCTCGAACATGGATGAGAAGATGCTTTGATTTTGAACCTCCAAATTAAGCAAAATTAACTTTGCTTTGTTCTCAAGATGTCGGGAGATTTTGGAGAAAGGATACATCAAAGCATATGCCAAAATTAGCAAATCCTATTGATTTTTGGAAGATGGAAAATAAAAGTGATAAAGAAGGTTAATTCCCATGAATTATAAAGGCTCTTATTATGGCAACTTGACCTTAAACTAGTTTATCAGTGTCAAGACTTGGGTTTCAAGGGAACCTGAAACCTCATATCTGATCCCAAAGTTAAAGGTTTGATCATAAGAAACTCACTAGTATGGTAAGTAATCAAGGTGGTCCACAATAATTATTCAATTTATCCAAAAAAAAATGGTTCTCTCTCAATTTTCAGAAAATCATTTTATAATATTGTTATTATAAGTAGATCTAGAGGGCTAGGTAAGGGCAAAGCAAGGTCCAATCTCAAAATAGGAAAAAACATTGGGGGCTTAGTTACCCTTGGCAATCCAACACCCTATTACTTTCCAAGAACCAAGCATAACCTTAATGTTTTGGGATCCCTCCTACTCCCTATCATATTCTTATATTTCTATTATTTTCTTTGGCTCTTATATGTTGAGTATGTGGATGCTTTGATACCACTTGTTAAGTAAGTGGAAGCTCTAATATCACTTGTTGGGCAAAAATCACAACATCCAAACACAATAGGAAATAATAAAAAAAAAATAGAAAGATAAAATATTTATGCAATTTAATGTAACACCTACATCCATAGGAAAGGAATATCAAATTTATTATAAACATCAAGATTGGACACTTCAAACTCTCTCAACCTTTTGCTATAAAAAAACCAATATACTCTTTTCTTATCTCTCTTCACTCTTTTTTTACTTTTTTCTTCTCTTTATCTCTCTTTGTGAATTTATCATAAAAACTACATGTGTATAGAGTCCTATGGATTAACCCTAAACCAATAGTTTCCCAATCTTAATCAAACTTTAAAAAATAATTTACTAAAACACAAACTCTATAGATATTGAGTTTCCTAAATAAAAATAAATAAATAATTTGAGTCAAATCTCGACACAATTTCCACCTTGACTCAAATTCTCTCAATATTACACAATCAATGAGAATAAACATGTGTCAAATTCAAATTCTTGTCAAACTTGACTCGAGAAATCATTTTTGTCTTCTTCATAACTTCATTCCTTTTGCAAATACTTTCATCCTCATGCCAATGAGTACTCTTAGTTGAAAATAAAGTCGTGATCATCTTGTTGCACTCTTCTATTTTGATAACTTCTTTAACATTGAAAAAAGACTCTTAAAGGATTGGCTCTACTTTCATAGCTCCACCTAAAATTGTCTTTCCAATCAAAGTATATAATTTTTTTTTACCTTTATCCCTTTTAATTCATAGTAATCAAAGTACCTTTATTGATACTCATACTACCATTTTTTATAGAAAAATCATAACCTAGAGTGTCCACAACCCCCAAAGAAATTAAACTCCTCCTTAACTTGGGAATATGCTTAACATTAGTTAGTATCCTTACAACACCATCAAACATCCTTACTTTTATGGTACTAATCTTAATGACTTTAATAAATGCAGTGTGTCAAGTAAAAAATTTTCCAAACCTTAAAGTCTCAAAGTTGAAAAACTCATAACCATTGTGTCAAGTAAAAATTTTCAAATTTTGACATGTGGTCAAAATTCATTTTAACTTGTTAAGTTGTTGAATTGAAATTTTATACATGCATTTCATCTTGACATATTGTCACTATATAACTTGCTTCAATCGGTCATGTCTTCTTCATTTCAACTTTGAGTTACACGCTGTTAGAACATTGAGTCTTGTTTATTTGTTGATAATTTTGTTCTAATTTATGTTTAACCATAGAAATCTTTCTAGATAGTGACTTGCTCTCCATTGAAGATTCAAGGTTGTTGTTCGTCCAACTGGGAAGTCATTGGTACGTCTAAAAAGGTTTGGCTTGTGACATATAAAGGCTTATTTGAGGTATAAAAGGATCAATATCATTTTTTAACTTAAAATGTTTTTCAAAAAGCAGGGACTGCTCAAGCAGTTAATCCCGCTCAAGTAGTTTGAGCACTCAAGCAGTGTAAGTCCGCTCAAGTGATCATGACAATCTTGAAACTTATTTTGAATTATTTTCAATCCAACTAATTTGGAAACTTGAGATACTGAAATCCTTATGGCTTTTTCCTATAAATACCTTATTTATAACCTTTTGAGGGTTAGAGATTTAGGTTAAGAGATTAGAGATCGTAGAGATCTAATTGTTAGAGACCTCTCATTCTTTAGAGGTACTCTTTGGTGAGAAAAGTTTTATTGTCACACCTTTCTCCTTCTCTCATTCAAGGATTCGATTATTTGAATTATTGGATGAAGACTATAATCCCTTTGGAGGGATCGAAGGATCTACTAAGGAGCAATAGGTAGTTGTTATGTCGCAGACATGGATCAAGTTGTAGGTACTGAAGAATAAGTCTTTAGGGTAAAATAGTAAGGTAAATCTATGTGAATTGATTTCGAATAGTGGATTTCGATTGATAGGTCTTAGACCCTATGTTTTTTTATCTCCACAATTTGTGGGAGTTTTCCATATAAAAATCTTGTGTCTCATAGTCTATTTCTTTATATTTAATATTACATTTGAATTGTCTAAAATAGGTTAATTTGTTTTAACCTAATATCTTGTAGGGCTATTCTAAAAAGTTTATATTTATTCCTCCATATATTCTGATTGAAGATATTGAATATATTGGATTGATTGGTTAATTGGTTGTTGAGTTTGTTAGGTTAATTATTCTTATGGTTATTATTATCCTTTACATTCTTCAACATATATTGTTAATATTTGGATATCAATTAACCATAAAATCAGTTTTTTGTTTGGGCAAAATCCTTTTTAAATGCTTGGAAAAAATATCTCTAATTCTGGACCGTGGACAAATCCCAACTGGATCTGCCTTGTAGTTCATACTAATTCTTTGGAAATGTAGATTCGTCTTATCTCATAATGCTTGGGGAAAATATCTCTGACTGTGGAACGTAGGCAAATCCCTCATGGTTCATATTTTTGTGGAGCTACACCTACTTCCTTTTGTATGCATTGTGTTCTCATATTCATCCGTGGACGTAGGCATGGTTGACCAAACCACATTAAAACCTCGTGTACCGTATGTGTGATTGTTTTATCTTTGTGTTCTTGCACTAACATTGTTGGCATCAAAGCTTTCACTGGCACTTCAACTGGTATCAAAGCTTGGGTTGAAGATTTCTAGAAGAGTAAAAGATCACAAAGCACACAAGATGAAAACTAAAGGAATTTTCACTGAAGGTAGAGTTGATTGCTCTTTCGTGGTGATATGATACAAAAAAGTTTGTGTCATGGAGAGATTGAAGATTAACTTCATGGAATTTGGTCCTGTTGAAGGGAATTAAGTCGAATTCCCAACCTGTGAGAAACAAAATCAATTGAGAAAACACACGCCAAAGAAGAACAATCACATGCACAAGACAATATTTATATGGTTCGGCAATTTGCCTATGTCTACGGAGTTGCAGGGATTTCACTATTATCAGGGAAGAATACAGAGTGCATCATGCGGCTATAGTATTTTCTCTCTATATATAACACAACAACCACACCACACTAAAAAAACCCTAATTACAAAAGGTAGTTCCACAATGGGCTAAACGGGCTTATCGGCTCAAGCCTTCGCTCCATGGACTAAGTCTCAGTAAATCTCCCATTAAAAAGCCACGCAATATTATTTGGGTCGGGTCGTCAAACCGGATCAAACAAAACTAGGCTCCACAAAGCACAACAAATCTCCCACTTGGAGACTAGTTCAATCACCAACATCAAACCGCTATCCTCCAAGAAACAATCCGTCATCCCTGCAACTCATCCTCCTGTCCTCAAGCTAGAAGACCAATTGAAGCTGCGCACAACTTCAACTTCTCAATAGTGACACCCTTAGTCAACATGTCTGTCGGGTTCTTAGATCCACAAATCTTCTCAAGTATTACCAGTTTATCTTCAACAAGGTGATGGATAAAGTGGTATTTTGTTTGTATATGCTTCGACTTTGAATGAAAAGCAAAATTTTTTATAAGAAAAATTGCACTTTGACTGTCACTGTGTAGAATGCCCATCTCCTGCTTCTTACCCAATTCATCTAAGAAACCATGTACCGAAATCATTTCCTTTCCAACTTCAGTTGCTGCAACATACTCAACTTTTATAGTAGACAAAGTAACAATCTTCTGTAGATTTGAAGCCCATGATATAGTTGTACCACCTAGAGTAAAAACAAACCTAGTAGTACTCTTTCTACTATCAATATCACCAGCAAAATCAGCATCTACATAACCCTGCAGTTTCAAACTTGCACCTGTGAAGCAAAGACATGTATCTAATGAGCCCTTCAGATATCTTAGAATCCACTTAACTACCTCCCAATGCTGTTTTCCAGGCTTACTCATAAATCTGCTCACAAGTCCCACTGCATGAGCAATGTTTGGCCTTGTACACACCATAACATACATCAAGCTGCCAATAGCTGAGGCATAGGGCACCTTGCTCATATGGTCCCTTTCTTCTTCTGTCTTTGGTGACTGTTCTTTGCTTAGATTGAAATGACTACCCAACGGTGTGCTCATTGGTTTAGCTTCACTCATGTTGAACCTGCTGAGAACTTTCTTCACATACTCTGACTGTGAAAGCTTCAATGTACCATTAGCCTTGTCTCTAATGATTCTCATACCAAGGATTTGCTTTGCAGCTCCCAAATCCTTCATTGCAAACTATTTAGACAATTGCTTCTTCATATTATTAATCTTCTCAATGTCAGACCCTACAATAAGCATATCATCCATATACAACAGTAATATGATGTAAGAATTGTCAAAAGACTTAACATAGCAACAGTGATCAGCTTCACATCTCTTGAACCCAATTCTATGCATAAAACTTTCAAACTTCTTGTATCGCTGTCTAGGAGCTTGTTTAAGGCCATACAAGCTCTTTCTCAGTTTACAGACTAGATTCTCTTGTCCCTGAACAATGAACCCTTTTGGTTTAATCATGTAAAGGTCTTCCTCCAAGTCACCATGAAAGAATGCTGTCTTCACATCTAACTGCTCAAGATGTAAGTTTTCTGAAGCCACCATTCCCAGTACAAGTCTGATTGTTGACATCTTCACAACTAGAGAAAATATCTCTGTGTAGTCAATGCCCTCCTTCTGTTGGAACCCTTTAACAACTAATCTGGCCTTGTAATGTTTGCTACCATCATACTCATTCTTTATTCTATATACCCACTTGTTGTGCAAAGCCTTCTTTCTTACTGGCAATTTAGTCAGTTCCCATGTCCGATTCTCCAACAAGGAATCCATCTCATCCTTCATGACTAACTTCCACTTGCTTGAATTCTTATCTTGCAAGGCTTCATCATAACACTTTGGCTCACCACCATTAGTCAACAGGAGATAATTTAAAACAGGTTAATAACGTTGTGAAGGTCTAATGTTCCTGGAAGATCTGCGAACTTCAGCTACAGGTGTACTCAAATCTACCTGTGAATTTACATTCTCCTTATCTTCTTCACCCTCTTTTTGGACAGTACTTTCAGTCAATTCATCTAAGTTGACAAACTCAAATTTCTTTTAATCTATCTCTGTAACATCTAACACTATAGTTGACCTGTCCTTATACATAACCTGTTCATTAAATATCACATTTCTACTTCTGATAATTTTCCTGTTTTGTTCATCCCAAAACCTACAGCCAAATTTCTCATAACCATAGCCAATGAAAAAACATATTTTAGACTTTGCATCAAGTTTACGACGAGCATCAGAATCAATATGAACATAAGAAACACAGCCAAAAACTTTTAAATGTGAAAACTTTACTTCTTTACCTCTCCAAACCTCCTCAGGAAGTTTGAACTCCATGGGAACTGATGGTCCTAAGTTTATCAGGTAAGCTGCAGTGCTAACACCATCAGCCCAAAAGGTTTTTAGTAGTCCAACATGCAACCTCATACTTCTAGCACGCTCATTGAGAGTTCTATTCATACGCTCAGCCACACCATTCTACTGTGGTGTCCCAGGAATGGTCTTCTCTATCCTAATTCCCTATGCAGCATAATACTCACTGAACCCTTCATCTATGTACTCTCCTCCATTATCTGACCTCAAACATTTTACTTTCAAACATGTTTCTGTCTCAACCATGGCCTTCCATTTCTTAAATGTTTCAAATACATCATATTTATTTTTCAGAAAATAAACCAATACCTTTCTGCTTGAGTCATCAATAAAAGTGATGTAGTACCTTGAACCTCCAAGGGATGCAATCAGAGAAGGCCCCCACAAATCAGTGTGTACTAGTTCCAATTTTTCAACCTTCGGTGTTCTGCCAGTTTTCAAGAAGCTCGCCCTTTTTTGCTTTCCTAAAATGCAACTTTCACACATGTCAAAGTCAATGGACTTCAATTTTGGTAGTTTTCCTTTTGACAACAACATCTTCATCCCTTTCTCACTATGTGACCAAGTCTGTGGTGCCATAGGCTTGTATCAGTACTTGCATCAGCAACTGCAATTATGTCTCTTGGACATGAGGTCATATACAGAGTACCGGTCTTCTTTCCACGAGCCAATACCCTAACTCCCTTTGTAACCTTCCAAGTACCACCAACAAATAGTAT
This sequence comes from Vitis vinifera, assembly GCF_030704535.1. Lineage (NCBI taxonomy): Eukaryota > Viridiplantae > Streptophyta > Magnoliopsida > Vitales > Vitaceae > Vitis > Vitis vinifera. Next base: position 20,827,760 of record NC_081817.1, on the reverse strand, counting down.
TGCATGTCATTCATCATCAAGTTGTCCAACAGAAATCAGATTCCTCATCAGGTCAAGAATATGTCGAACCTTCTCCAGTAACCTAACAGACCCATTGGGCAACGATATTCGAACGTCTCCTAGACCTACAACATCCAAGGCTAAACCATCAGCCAAATACACCTTACCAAAATCACCTGCAACATAATTCTGTATGATTTCTCGGTGTGGAGTGGTATGAAACAAAGCTCCTAAATCCAAAACCCAATTATCAAGTGGATTGTCTACTACAAGAAGTAAGGCATCTTGTACCTCTTCTATTACAGCATTAGAAGAATCATCTTCATTATTCTTCTTAGGACTTTTGCATTGCCTTCTAAAGTGACCTGTTTTCCCACAGTTCCAGCATTGTACTTGTTAGCCTGATCTAGATTTGTTTCTGTTCCGATTAGAATTTCTAGATTTTGATCTACCTCGATTTGAATTTCTGTCATTACCTCTGCCTCTTGTCTCAAGGTTTAGGGCAAAACCAGATTCTGAGGTTTCGCCTACATCTCTTCGGCGAATCTCCTCAGTCAGAATTAAATCTCGTATATCATTGTACTTGAGCTTTTCATTTCCCGTAGAATTGCTAACTGCCATTCTCATTGTCTCCCAACTGTTTGGCAAAGAAGCCAAGACGATCAGAGCACGAATCTCATCATCAAAATCAATTTCTACAGACGACAATTAATTTGTGATTGTATTAAATTCATTCAGATGTTGTGTTATTGATGCATTCTCTGCCATCTTCAAATTGAACAATTTCTTCATCATATGCACCTTATTGTTTGTTGACGGCTTTTCATACATACCGGACAAAGCGTTCATCATATTTGTTGTGGTCTTCTCCTTTACAACATTATGTGCAACAGACCTAGACAGAGTTAATCTAATAACTCCTAGAACCTGTCTGTAAAGAAGTGCCCATTCCTCAGCCTTCATACTCTCAGGTTTTGTCCTCAAAAAAGGCAGATGCAATTTCCTCCCATAAAGATAATCTTTAATCTGCATCATCCAATACGCAAAGTCTGTGCCATCAAACTTTTCTATTCCAGACGTCTTTCCTGCTTCCTCTGCCATTCCTCCCACTCAAACCTAACCCTAAGCTCTGATACCAGTTGAAAGGAATTAAATCGAATTCCCAACCTGTGAGAAACAAAATCAATTGAGAAAACACACGCCAAAGAAGAACAATCACACGCACAAGACAGTATTTACGTGGTTCGGCAATTTGCCTACGTCCACGGAGTTGCAGGGATTTCACTATTATCAGGGAAGAATATAGAGTACATCATGCGGCTACAATATTTTCTCTCTATATATAACATAACAACTACACCACCCTAAAAAACCCTAATTACAAAAGACGATTCCACAATGGGCTAAACGGGCCTATCTACCCAAGCTTTCGCTTCATGGACTAAGCCTTAGTAAATCTCCCATTAAAAAGCCACGAAATATTATTCAGGTCGAGTCGTCAAACCGGATCAAACAAAACTAGGCTCCACAAAGCCCAACAAAGTAAATATAAGGCTTTGAAATAAGTTTGTTATAAAATTGTTTTAATAATTTTTAGTTGTGGGTTACAGGAACTTGGATACAAAATATTTTACCTATATTTAGATTTTCTTGGATTATATTTGGTTCCTAGAAATAACTAGGGAAAGAAAAAAAGATGCTAAAAAAATAATTTTCTTATATTTGATTTTATTATAAGAATACAAAAAAAATAAAATATAATTAAAATTATTACCTTTATATAAAAAATTTAAATATGTGAAGAAAGTATAAAGTAGTATATAAAAATAATTCATCAATTTTAAATTTATTTTTTATTTTACTTTATTTTTTTCCTTCTACTTTTCCTCTTTATTTTCTTTCTCTCGCATATTCCCTTAAATTCTCTGAGAACCAAACATAGCCTTAACACATCATGTTTAAGAAAAATAATCTAGCATGAGGAACTATAAAGAACATTATCCCCTCTCATTTTTTTTACTTTTTTTGGTTGAGATATTTTACCATGGTATTATTTGAGAAAAACCAAAACTCATTCAATGATGAATAGGGATTCTCACGGACATTATGTGGAGGGGAAAGTAATGTTTTCTATTCATGGAAAAAATTAAGGCTATGATTAGTTATCGGAACTATCAGAGAAAGAAAAAATTAGTAAAAAAAAAAATTATTTTCTTATATTTGATTTTATTATAAAAAATATGAAAGAAAGTAAAATATAATTAAAATTATTAAAAAAAAATATGTATATCTTTATATTATTTAGTCTTTATATAAAAAAAAAATTAAATATGTGAAAAAAATATTATAATAATATATAAAAATAATTTATTAATTTTAAGCTTAATTCTGATGGCCTTAATTTAAGTTTTGTGAAAAGTGTTTCAAGTTAGCAAAAAAAAATATATGGTTGTGATGTAAGGTAAATTTCAACCAAAAAAATTAAAGGACAAAAATGTACTAGTGGCCCACAAAAAAAAAAAAAAAAATCTCTGAAGGAAGGTAATAAAAATTAGAAGACAAAAAGGTGCTAGTGTACTAGAATTGGACAGACTTTTTGGTTGTCAACTTTTTTTTTTTCCTTTAAAGAGTGCACACTATATCCCAGATAAGATTGAAGGTGCTAGTGTACTAGAATTGGACAAACTCTTTGGTTGTCATGATATGACTTTTTTTGCCCTTTAAAGAGTGCACACTACATCCCAGATAAGATTGATTCCTTGAGGATATGATATTACATCTCGATAAGATTTGAAAGATAAAAAAAATTATTTAAGACTTACTGATTTTCAGATTTTTTATCAGTTTAAGGAGTAAAAGAATGGTTTAAATAATATCAACACCAATATTTCATTATATTAAGCTTATTATTATGAGTCCAACTGAATATTTTACCTTAAAAAGATATTAATGAAATATTTTTATTCATTATATAAATATAAAACAATCTAAATTATAAGTTTTTTTTCTTAAAAAATATCTTCGTAAATTTTGATTCTTAGTAATTAGAACACAAAGGTTAAGTAATTGGCTTGGAATGTCCCTTACAAATTTGCAAGCCCATTTGAAGACATGGAACATAAAATTTCTAACTCCTTTATTATGAATCTATAAAAAAATAATATAAATAAATAAATAAATTAAATATGTAATTTGTCTTTCATAAATTTCAACATTTATGTATATATGATGTAGATGACAATTGTTTTATGTATATATATATATAAATATTTTAATTAATTAAACAAAATAGATTGTATTTTTTTGTCATATTTTATTGTTTTGTCCTAAATGTGTATGCCAAAGTGCGCTTGGTTAAGTTGAGGTACTCTTTATGATCAGACCTTTGATTCTGGAATCGCATATGAGGTTTTCTTGAACCTCGCTTTGAATAATGAGAAGCTTAATGATCAAGTTGCCTTAATAGTTACAAGTCTTTCTATTATTGATGAGCCTTCTTATCATTTTCATTTTTCATCTTCCAGAAAATGATGAGTCATTTACTAATTTTATTGTGTTTTTATGTAACATTTCTCTAAAACCTCCCAACATCTTAAGAACAAAGCAAAGTTAAATTTTCTGAATTAGAAGACTTGAAATGGAAATGTCTCACTCCTCATCCAAATCCAAGCTTCGGTACAAATTTATTTGGGTTAAAAATTGAAAACAAACACCAGCCCAAAGAAATTAAAGTAGAATACATTATATTTTTAATATGCTTTAAAACACAAATGATAAGTTCAAAAGTCACTGTTTTATATACGTAATTAACCCTCCAAATAGAAGACCTTAAATTATATTAATCCATCAGGGTTACGACAATTTCCCATAACTCAAGATCAAATTTGGTTTTCAATATTATTCAGAGCTCAAACTGGGAATGGGCTCAACGAGTAATGACAACACTCGATCCTCAGTTTCACCATATTCAATCCCGTGTCCATCTCCATGCTGATACATGCACTGGGCCATCCTAGCAAGATTCATTGCAATTCCAATAAATGTTTCAGGGAATGGAGACTCTACAGCTCCATCTTCATTTAGCTTCTTCCATGTCTCTCCAATCAAATAGCTTGTGTGTTTACGGGCGTCTTCTTCAGAAGCACCAGTTTCATACATGTAACACTGGATTGACTTGGGAACATCTCCTCTTTTCAACTCATCCTAAGACAAGGATAAAATAAAATAAAATAAAATAAAATAAAAAATAAAAAATAAATAAAACCATTATAATGGGCCGTCTATGAACAGAAATTACAGAAATATATATTTATTAGGACTTGTAAGGAGATTGTGAGAGAGAGTAGAATACAGACCAGTGATGTTCCCAGATCATCTGAAAGCCTTAAAATCATTGATGACCAACGGATAATATTGTGATATCTCTTCAAGGATTGCAAGGCCTCCTTGGTGATTGGATTTGCGACAAGAAAATAGGCATGGACTAGTATTACAGGACCTGATATTGAAATCCATGAATTGCTAATGTATTCTTGTAGGCTTGGTGTATATCCACTGTAGTACCACTTTGCCTCCAGTAAGTAGGATTTACATAAGTCTGACCACAGAAGGATTAATCATAAAAAAATGAGTCAAGATTACTACATGCATGTAAACAGCATATAATGGAATGAGTTCACAGTTGCAGATAATACCGATTTTCTAAGATAGGAAACGATGTGTAAACCATGTTCCTTCAGAGCATCATAAGCCATTTCATTGGTGGAGTTGTAGAGAGCAAGGAAGCACAACTTCATGTACTCTGGAAGTGGATCCATTGCATTGATATCCCACCTATATATGCAAACAAGATATTAGAGTTTTTAGAGCAGCTGACATAATCAGAAGCATATGATGCATAGAGGATATGGGAAGTAAGACAAACAGTAACCTGTCAACAACATCTGTAAAAAGCTCGAGTTCATCCATTGTACCATAAACGTCGTAAACATCATCAATTATCGTTATGAGTGTGTTAACCTTTGTGGACATTCTCCTACAATATCCATACTGAGGCTCGAATATCACTCCCACAGTCCATAGGAAATTCTCCATCAGCCTGTCCCTAGCAAAGTTCAACTTTTCTCCCAGGCGTGTACTACTCCACCAGCTTTATAGGAGCCAAGGGAGACAATAAAAACATTATGAGAGTATGATACAGAGTTTTTGGCTAAATCTCAAAACATTAAGAATGTCGATGAACTAATTACCTAGACATGTGTCTTAGATCCTCCTGGTGTGTGGCTTGTACCATATTGAAGTCCAATTTAGCAAACTCCAGCAAGATAGGATTCATGTCCTGTCTTTTCTCGTATGCGTCTATGAACCACCTTGCCTCTAACCTTGGCATTCTCCAATGCAATGGAAGCTCTAAGGCATGTTTCACCTCAATGGCAAGATTTTGATCTATGTTTTGCTCAAGGCCCTTTCCAAGATGTCTGTGTGCGAAGTCTCTGGCCTGCTCCAGGGTACTTTCTCCTTGTACACATAGGTATGAAGCTTCATACAAACAGAGCAGTCCCTTGATATCTTCACACAGGCATGCCTTAAAGCTCCCTGTTTCGTCCTTGAATCTACTAAAAACGTCTGCATTTTTAAGAGTGCTTACTAATTATTATTTGGGATAAAGTCATAGCTTACATATATCTGGAAAAAAGTATTGTAAAAGCTTCCAAAAAAAAAGGATAAACAAATAAGAGATCAATATTTGTATTGTTGTCTATAGTTCATTTAAATTTAAGTTCTTAGCTTATTTAAAACAAACAAAATGAAGAAGTGAATCCTACACAGCCACACCTTGAGGCACATCATAGCCATGCTGCCTTAACAGTCTAAATTCAAGAGCTGTTGTGTATAAATCATCTTTCTGCCACTCTTCATGCCGATTGTACTGGTTGTATATGCTGTTCAATATTCTCTTTATTTCATCCTTGAAGTGATAATATATTCCAAGCCTTTGCAAGACATCGATTAGCTCCAGCTGATCCAAAGGCTTCTTCACTTTGCCAAGCATTGGCTTCACATCTCTCTTTAGCTTATCAAGTCTTCTGGTGTATGTTTCTCCCTGCATACATAACCGCATGTATTTGTTAGTAACCACCAAGTGGAACATTAATAACTAGAATCAACCAGTTAGCAATATTCATGATAAACCTACCACATAATCACTTCTTAGTGACTGCACATAATCATAGTCCCAAATGGTAGGATGGTAGTTTGCAGTTCGCCTAACAATGATTTCCTCACAATTGCTGTTGCCAATTTTGACCTTGATTCCTCTAGGAGAAGCCTTACAGCTGCTGGATTTTGTTATGATTGGAAGTCTTGTGTGCGTGATCAGATTAGGAATTGAAGAAAGCATGGAAAGAGCCATGGAGATCTGCTAGTACAAAGACTGGCCTAATCTTTGGATTGTTAGGTTACTTAATCCAATTGAAATCAGTATATACATATCCTTGGGAAAAATACCACTTATCCAACTTGGAAATTATTATTTTGCAAAAATTGTCCGACAACATAATTATTAACGCTGGGAACTACGTACCCCCATGGGCCACTGTCAGTACACATAATTTTGAATTTTAAAAACGTGCCATCTAATCCCTTGGCTATGTGGATATCCACGTCCATTGAAGTAATTCTTTTATTAAAAAAATAAAAATACAACTAATAATTGCGATAGTGGGGATTACTTAAAAAATGCAGCCACGTGTTGCCACACTTGCAACTCAATAATTGTAGTTCATGGGCTGTAAATGCGGGTTTTATAAATAAATAAAGGAAGGGACTACATAAACTCTAGTGACTTGCTATGATAGAAAGAAGCAAAACATGACCAACTTTTTAATAGAAATAAGAGCCATTTATAAAAAATAAATAAACAAAACTTCATAGGAAAAATTAAGGACCGCTTGGCTATGTTTTCTACTTGTTTTTAAAAATTATTTTTTATTTTTTAACTTAAAAACAATTTCTAAAAACAAGTTTAGAAAAACACAATTAAATAGATCATGTTTTCCTTTTATTTTTAAAAACTAGTAAAAGCAATTTTTATTTATTTTTTAGGAATTTTTATTTCACTTTTTTTTTAAAATTGTTTCCAAATAACAATAGTCAAATAATATTAGAAATTTAAAAAAATAGTTTTATGTTTTTTTTTAAAAAAACAATTGTTTTAAAATCACATGACCAAACATACTATAATTTTTTTATAAGAAAATTATTTTAGATTAAAAAAAAATTATGGAAAAGAAATAAATATAAAAAACATATTAGATTTTTATTTTTACTTTCTTAACTTTGACATAGTAAAGGAACTGAACTTTTATTGATTTTTCAAATTGATTCCCATACATAAAACAATACTTGGAGGTAGAGGTAGCATAGGATTTGCTAATGTCATGCAGCTTGCCCCTTAGCTCATATTACTAATTGGTATATATTATTATTTTTAAAAAAAAGTTATTATATAGATGACAATATTTTTGTAAATAGTTTAGATCATAAAGGAAAAAGATTGAGAAACTTTGGGACCCATAGGTTGTATTTGATTTATATCCTTTATAATATTTTTTTATGTTATACTATAATAATTTTCTTTTATCCATGGATCATATGTTGGTTAAACCACATTAAAACCTTGTTAATTCCTAATTAATATATATTATTTTTAAAAAATATTATAAGGTCATGACAATATAATATTGTGAGATATAGATTACAAGCTTGTGAAGTGATGACTATATACTTAATGGAGCGGAAGGGCTTGCCATTGAAGGTGTATACAAGGATGGGAAGTATTTGGGACTCATATATATATATATATATATATATCGAATATATTGAGACTCGATAGTTGTTTCTCTTCATATCCTATATAATATTCTGTATGTTAAAGTGGAATGATTCTCACTCATCCACTAATATATAATTGATCAAACCACATTAAAACCTTAGATACCTTTGTACATGAATTATTTTATCTTTGTGTTCTTATATTATGGTATTGACATTGAAGCTTTTGTTGACACTATAAGTGAAAATATAGTTGTGGTTGAAGGTTTCTAGAAGAATCAAAGAAAATAGGACATACTAAAAGATTACAAAAGGAATTTTATTAATTGAAAGTAAAGTTAATTATTCTTTCATTGAAATATGACACAAAAAATGTACTAAGATGGAAGATTGACTTAGCGAATTTTATCATAATATTATCGTAAAATGTCTCAAAATTTCTAACTGGTATATATTCCTTTTTGTAAAAAAACATTATCTAAAATGTTTTTATATTAATATGTCATTCCAATATTAGATTTATCTCTATAAATATTTTATGTCACAATAAAAATTGATTTAAGATATACGAAGAAGAAGAAGAAGAGTAGGAAACACCTCATGAGCGAGAAAGCTTGTTATGAATAGGATCTAATAGTTATATCTTGTTTATGTCTTTTACAATATTCTTTATGTTATAGTATAATAATTCTCTTCTATTCATGTATGACATGGTTGGTCAAACCACTTTAAATCATCATATATCTTTGTGCATGAATTATTTTATTAACATTAGATGAAAGAGGTGATGAAAACAGAGAGAAACAAAGAGAGAGATGAGAGGAAAAGATGTTGATATTATTTATCTCAGTTATCTTCTACAATAACAGAGCATGCATTATATACAAGAGAAGATACATATCCTAACCAACTATACACGTGGAGCTACAAGACTAGTGAGAAAAAAATAACCTAACTAATTACATATTTAGGCTTAACATCCCCGCTCAAGCTCATTGGTCTAGTGTGAACAGTGAACTTGGAACGTAGAGTGATGAAATGTTAAGTGGAAAGAGGCTTGGTCATGCAATCAGCAAGCTAATCATCAGAAGGTGTGAATTGGATAGAGAGAGAGAGAACGTTGAAGAACACATTCCCGGACAAAGTGGTAGTCGATTTCCACATGTTTGGTTCGGGCATGCAAAATAGGATTGGTGGCTAAGTATGTTGCATTGATATTGTCATAGAGAATGAGTGGAGGTCTAGTGGGAGTAATGGAAAGTTCACGAAGAAGAGATTCGATCCAAGCAATTTCAATAGCCCTATTTGCTACCCATTGGTACTCTAATTCAGTGCTGGACTGGGATACCACTTTTTGTTTGGAAGATGACCAAGAAACCATATTAGAGCCAAAAAATAAGTAGTAGCCACTAGTGTTATGCCTATCATCGGGGTAGGAAGCCCAGTGGACATTTGTATAGCTAGTGATGTTAAAGTCAAAGGAAGGTTGTAGGAAGATACCAAAATGAGATGTGCCATTTAAGTACCGAAGAATAAGCTTAACAGCCTGCCAATGAACATCAGAGGGATGGTGCATGAATTGACACACTTTATTTACTGCAAAAGCTATATCTGGGCGTGTCATGGTATAATACTGAAGGACACCAACAAAACATCGATAATCTGAACCATTTTTAAGAGCCATAACATCAGGAAGAGAGAGATTTGTGTTGGAGGACATAGGAGTGGGACATGGCTTGGCATCCAACATAGCAGCCTGGGTAAGGAGATTAGTGATATACTTTGCTTGGCTGAGGTGAATACTAGTAGGTGTGCGATGAACCATCAAGCCCAAAAAATAGTGTAGAGGACCAAGATCCTTTAAAGAAAACTAATGATACAACTGTTGGATAAGGTGAGTAACCTGAGTAGAGTGGCTCCCAGTGACGATTATATCATCCACATAGACAAGAACAAGAAGTAACTCATGAGAAGAATGACAAATAAATAAAGAAGAGTCATTCTTAGAAGTAACAAATCCCAAGTGTAGCAGAGAAGTATTGAGCTTAGTATACCAAGCCTGAGGTGACTGTTTAAGGTCGTAAAGAGACTTATCCAACTTGCAGACATTAGTAGGATAGAGAGGATCAACAAAGCCAAGCAGTTGTTCCATGAAAACGTCTTCAGCCAAGTCACTATGTAAAAAGGCATTATGAACATCCAGTTGATGAATCCAGAGGTTTCATTGAAAGAAGCCATGGAAGCTTTGATACCAAGATGAAAGAGGTGATGAAAATAGAGGGAAACAGAGAGAGAGATGAGAGGAAAAGATGCTGATATTATTTATCTCAGTTATCTTCTACAATAATAGAGTAGGCATTATATACAAGCATGAGATACACATCCTAACCAACTATACACGTGGAGCTACAAGACTAGTGAGAAAAGAATATCCTAACTAGTTACATCTTTAGGCTTAACAACATTGAAGCTTACAATAACACAAAAATATTTTGTTGGGCTACCTCTTAGTGCCAACATTATGTTCTCATGAGGTAGTCAAAGAGACAAGGAGAAACCATTATTGATTAGGGTTATTTTCTCTTTTGTTTTTATCAAGATATTTTTTGTGAAGTAACCTTTATTATGGTAACACAAGATACAAAGTTGAGAAAAACTATTTTATTCCATGGCAGAATGTGGAAAAAGTGATAAAATCATTCTTTAACATTTTTAATCAAATAATTCTAATTTAATTTCTTCAAATTATTAGATCATTTTTTGAATCTCTCAATTATCCTAAATTATGGAGTGAGTATAGAAAAAAAATATTTTTAGCTTATAATACTTTTATTAAAATAACATCTATTAGAAATACATTATTTATAAGAAAGCAATGAATTTTTAAATATAAACTAAAAAAATTTAAACAATATTTTTACTAATGTGTTGAATAACAAAAAAAAAAAAAGAATAAAATGCCTATTGAAGTTATATACATTTATAATTCACTAACCATATTTTTTTAGCATTGAAAATGGAGATGCAGGCAAGATAATGATACCTACATAACAATAAAAAGAGAGTAAACAAGGGAAAATGACAAACCTTTGCATCCAAGAAAAATGTTAAATACTTTGTTTATCTTAGTTAAAAAAACTTAAATAAAAAACTTTATAATAAAAAGAGTGGATATCAAAGCATGATTCTTCTATACTATATAAACACAAAACCTAATTTTTATCTTTATTTTTGAATTTTGTAGGAAGGAGAATGAAAAGTTGTAGATTTTTGTAACTTCATTAGTACGCTAAAAATGAATTTCAATTTGATTAATGATGAAGAAAATATAACACAGTTGAAGGTCTCATTACCTTGATGAAACATTCTTTTTTTATTTTATGTGAATATAATTATATAAAGAAAAATATCATGTGAAATAATAATATTGTTTTTATATCCCTCATATATACATACTTTGATTTATACTTTTTTGCATTTAGATTACAAATTTTATACTTTGATATTGTTATTTCAGTCTTCATACCTTAAACATATTTTTCATACTTTGGTCACATTTTTTTTTATCTAGATTACGTTATTTGTATCTATATCACTTTCTTTTTTTTCATTTCTATTGATGGCATACTTTGTACATTGATACTTTGATCACATTTTTTGTATCTTAGTACTTAATCATATTTTGTCATATTTTTTGTATCCCTTAATCACTTTCTTTATACTTAGGTTACATAATTCATATCTTAGTACTTTAGTTACTCATGTTGTATTTTAGTTGTATTTGTTGCATGCTATAACAATTTTTGTGTCCATGTAACATTTTTTTATATTTTAATAGTTTGATAACATTTTTTGTATTTAGATTACCTTGGTCACCTTTTTCATACTTCAATAAGTAGGTCATATTCTTTATACCCTAGTTACATTCTTTGTACCTAAAACATATTTTTGTACCTTAGTCCTTAGTCATATATTTTTCACCTTATTTGTATTTTACAATTTATTCAAATTATTCATACCTAGATCATTATATTTTTAAATGATCTTCTCAAGCTCTCATAAACATAATTTTTCCTATCTATATACTTTGACTATATTTTACAAATTTTAGACCTTAATATCATTGTCACATTCTTCATACTTTAATCATATTTTTGTATACCTTGATCACATTCTTTGTACCATGACATGTTCACTTATGTTGATATCTACTTTTAGAATTTAAAAATAAAAAAACATTTTTAATCTCTTTGAAGGAATTAAGACATTTTATTTTATTTATTAAAATTTTAAATACACAATAATAATAATAATAATAATAATAATAATTTATTTTTATTATTATTATTATTTCAATCACATAACATGCATGATGTTATAACTTATAAGTAACTCCTAAAATGGTAGGTAATGATGCCTAAAATAAGACTTAGTATTGAAAAAGGAAATGTAGGGCAGACAATGATGCTTAACAAAAGACTTAGCATTGGAACAGGACATATAGGGGAGATAATGAAGCTTACATAACAATAGAAAAAGACTAAGTAGTGGAAAAGGATGAGCCTTTGCACCCAAACAAATTGTTATACAGTTCTAAAATTTTAGTTTAAAAAAATTAAATGAAAAAACTTTGTAGTAAAAAGGTTGGTATCAAAACATGATTCTTCTATACCATACCACATGGTGACACCAATAATTTGTTTCCAGATAAAAAATAAAATAATAATAATAATAAATTAATTGATTAAAAAATGAAAGTAATAAAAGAAATTTAAATGATTTTGGATTACAAACTTATCAAAAGTATAAAACCTTTGCAAATCTTTTGTAATTTGTCAATTATTATTTTGACAAGATTATTTTATATAAGTTTATAATTTAATAAACAAAACAATCCATTAAAAAAATTAATTAAACATATTACATCTAACATTTAAATAATTTAATATTTAATAGAGTACAATAAGCACAAAGCCTAATTTTTATTTTTATTTTTCAATCATTTTTTTTAAGAAAGAGAATGAAAAGTTGGAGATTTTTAGAACTTAATTAGTATGTTAAATATGAATTTCATTTTAATGATGAAGAAAATATATAAATAAAAAATAAAAAAATTGAAGGTATGCAGACTCCAAAATTTATCCTAATTTTATTTTTTCATTAATTTTGTGCTAAATTTTATTCTTAGATTTAAATCCCGATCACATATGATATTTTTTTACTCACTCACCATTTAATTATTTATTTTTATTATTTTGTATATTATTTTATTTTATTTTATTATTATTACTATTACTGTTTTATTATTATTATTATTATTATTATTATTATTCTTTTATTTCTTTTCTTCATTTTTTTTCTTTTCTCTCTCCTCCCATACCTCCCCCATTACCAAGACCACCGACCCCACTCTTTTACCTTTTTCTTTTTCTTTTTTTTTTTTCATTTTTTCATTTTTATTTTTTGATTTCTTCTTTTCCTACACACTTTTTCTTCCTTTCCCCTCGATTTCTTCTTCTCTCTTTCTCCCACACACTTCACGGCTCCACCCAGTGAGCCACACTTCTCCACCCAAGCAACTCTCTCTCTCTCTCTCTCTCTCTCTCCCTCACCCCTCCTTCCCTCCTCTTCTCCCATTTTCTTCATCCCATTCTCATTATCTTCATTTTTTCTTTATTTTATTTCAGCCATCAACTTTCATCGCCTCCGGCAAGACTACTGACTAATCGCCACCGACTAGCCATTGGCGACCGGTGACCCCTTTCTCTCTTCTCTCATTCTCTCATTCTTTCACTTTCCCATTTTCCTTATTATTATTATTATTATTATTATTATTATTATTTTCTTCATCTTTCTTTCGTCAATTCTGTTGCCAATTTTTTCTCTCCTATCCATTCATTGTCTCCAAAAAAAACATGTAGGTTTATTTTATACATTATTTTATTTTATTTTCTTTAATTTTAATAGTAATTATTGTTTGTGAAATTTGGATTGTTGAATTAATATGAAATTTGGGTTTTGTTAATTAATATAGAATTTGAGTTAATTTGTTGTTGGTGAATTAATATAAAATTTGTGTTAATTTATTGTTGGTGAAATTAATTTGGAATTTGCTAATTTGGGCTAGATTAGTTGATAATTTATATGGTTGTACTCATTTGAATTATTTAATTTGGTCATGATATAATATTGTAGTGTATTTTTGTTACATTTAGGTTTGCATATTAAATTAGGTTGATTTTGGTTATGGATTTGAGTTTGCTTATTAAATTGGGCTTGAATTTGGGGATATTGAATTTAGGCTTAGTGGAATTTATTTTAATTTATCATATTTTGGACTTATTAGATTATTCTTGTATTTTGGTTATTAATTTTAAAATTTTGGACTGGGGCTTATGGCATGTGAGATATTTCTGATGGGTTAAATTTGCTATTAATTTAGGCTCATTTTTAATTAATGAAATTTTTTGGACTAATATGAAGTTTGAATTTGAGTTTGAATATTTATTTTGAACTTTGTAAATTTTTGGATATTACATTTGGGCTATTTTTATTTTTGCATGAGTTTATTCTACAATTTTGTTGACTGAGTATGGATTTATGACACATGCAACATGCAATTTCATAGAAGAAAGTTAGACTTGAAAAGCTATAGGAAGATATTGAGCTTGTTGTGGGATTATTTGGGTACACGTTTTATTTCCCACTACTATTTGGTTTTATTTTTTATTGGTTTCTATAAATATTTATTTATTTATATTTATTTGTTATATACAGAATTGAATATTGAATAAACTAAAAATCTTGTTTAAATAAGAATAATTTATTGAATAGGTTTTAATAAAATAATAGTTCAAAAAATATTTTTTTTTAATAAAAATAAGTTTTCTTGATAAAAATTCAGAAAAGTGGTTTTAGGAAAATCTAGAAAATTTTTTTTAATAAAATTTCTATTAAAAAATGGTTTTTAATAAAAATTTTATAAAAAAAATATTTTTAAAAATGATTGTCCAAAAATTGTTTTGTAAATAAAGTTGTCCCAAAAATTAATTTTTAATAAAATTGTCCAAAAAAGTTTTTTTAAAATAAATAAATTCTTTTTTCTTAATTAAAATGTGATTAAAGTAATTTTTAGAAATAGAGGATTTAAATATATATTTTTTTAATGAGAATAGGATGAGAGTTATTTTTAAAAATTAAAGTTGTAGAAATGATTTTTTTTTTTTTTAATAAAATTGGATTGAATTTTAACACTTTTGTAAATTAATTTTTAATAAAATTGTCCAAAAAATGTTTTTTTAAAATGAATAAATTCTTTTTTCTTAATTAAAATGTGATTAAAAGTCATTTTTAGAAATAGAGGATTTAAATATATATATATTTTTTTTAATGAGAATAGGATGAGAATTATTTTTTAAAATTAAAGTTATAGAAATGATTTTTTTAATAAATTTGGATTGAATTTTAACACTTTCGTAAATAAAACTATAATTTTTTTTTTAATTTAAAATTCTTTTGCAAATAAATTTATTTTTTTGAAAATTATTTGTATAAATCACTTTTTTTAAATGAAAATGAATCAAAATACTTTTGTAAATAAAATTGTAAAAATTCATTCTTTTTTGGTAAAAGAAAATAAAAATAATCTTTTGGCCAAATTGAAATTTTGTAATAAATTATTTTAATACAATAAGTGTAAATAAATTTTTTGAAAATTGAATACAAATGAAATTGAGAAAATAAATTGACTCTTTTTTTGTAAATAAATAAATTGAAATCATTAATTCAAAATCGCTTTTAATAAAATCATTTGAAAATTCTTTTAAAAAAATTTAAAATTTTTTTTTATTTAGTTCAATAAATTATTTTGCATAATTCTCTTGTTATGTATTTTGTCTATTCTTATAATTTGATTTTTTATCATGATTTGTACATATTCATTTGTGAAATTCTTTTTCTTAGTATCCATGACTAATTAATTAATTGTCATAATTCCCTTAATTCGTTTAGTAGGAACCGTACGTATACGGGCTTAAAAGAGTGTTACGACTCACCACTGTACCTTCCTAATAGGTAACCTGACCTCCGGATCTAGATTCGGTTTTTACAGACATTTCTTTTCCAAATAAAGAGTCACATATGGTTTTCTTTCTTATTTTGTTTTCCCTTAAAAAAAAACTAAAATAAGTGGCGACTTCAAGTCTTTTTTTAAAAAAAAAATCAAATTTTCACCAAATAAAAAGCGAGTCTCGTCATCAAGTGGAAACGCACATGAAAAATGCAAGTCCACAAGGTCTCATTAACTTGAATGTAACATTCTTTCTTTATTTTATGTAGATATTAATATCTAAAAAAAAATTATATATATATATTCTTTATGTCTATATACTTTGGTCGTTATATTTTTCACACTTAGATTGTAAATTTTATATCTCAGTCATATTGTCACATTCTTCATTCCTTAAACATATTTTTCATACTTCAATCATATTTTTAATTTGTATTTAGATTATATTCTTTTTACATGAGTTACATTTTTTCGCCTATGTTGATAATATATTTTGTACTTTGATACTTTGATCACATTTTTTTTGTATCTTAGTACCTAAATCACATTATGTATATGTTTAGTCACTTTTTTTTTCACCCCTTAGTCATTTTCTTTATACATAGATTATATTATCTATATCTTAGTATGTTAGTTACGCATTTCATATCTTAGTCATTTTTTTTGCATTCTATAACAATTTTTGTATCCATGTAATGTTTTTTGTATGTTAATTCCTTGATAAGGCTTTTTATATTTAGGTCATGTTTTTTACACATTAATTCCTTGATACCTAGGTGACATGCTTTGTACCCTAATATAGACCCTCTATTTTGTCTTCCTAGTACATATTTTAATCATATGTTTGGTGCCCATCACATTGCACTCTTACATGGTACACATTGCACTCCTTTGAAATTTTTTAGATTATGTTAAATTGATTTTTTCTTGTTAAATTATTAGTTTTTTAAATGTCTTATCTTTGATGATATAAAATAAGAAATAAAATAACAATTATTTCATGCTAAGATATAAATTTTTAGTATTCAAAAAACAAACATAACACCTAATAGAATTAAAACATTAATAAAAAAAACAATTTTATAAAGACATTAAGTTGTATATCCATTCTTATGTGTTGTTGAAAAAGTTAAGGAAAAATATAAGAAAATGAAAATAAAAATAGAAAAAAAATAAAAAAAATAAAAACTAAAAATAGACATTTTAATCATTTTTCTATAATGCTTTAAATTAATTTCACTTATTTTCGTTTTTTCATATAAAAATTAAATAAAAACATATAAATTTTTTATTTTTCTTTGTCAAATATGAGTAAATTATTCTCCTAGCATTTTTTTGAAAACCAACATAATGTAAATGTAAAAGAAAAGAAAAATAAAGAGAAAATAAAAAGGAAAAATTATCCTTTAGGGTGGGCGGGGTAAAACAATGACCCAAAGGGTGAGTGAATGTGATAAGTATTGTAAAGGGTAGGCTGAAAATGCGATAATTCCTCTAAAGGCCTTTTTTTTTTTTTTTAATGTCAAGACTACCCTTAATAAGCCAAAAGCAACATAAAAGAAAAAAAATGTTCTTTAACCCCAACTACAATTTTTCTATATTAAAGAAGAAAAAAGGCAAAGAGGAAAAAACTTTGGCACTTCAGGTCATGAACTGAAATGGTCTCCACAAAGCCTTTTTTTTTTTTTTTTTTTTTTTGTGAATATAGCAAGAAATCCATTAAAGGTAAGAAACGATAAATTTTTTAAATGCCAAAAATACGAAAATACCTCATTTTAAACCAAAAAAAAAAAAAATTAAAACTCGGATGAAGGAACGAAATGTTAATAATTGTAACAATGTAGATTTGAGATATTAGATATGAAAGATTGAAAGAGGTTTTGAGGAAGAAATTCTTCAAATTGATAAATGGTAGTCTTTTCCATTCATACTTTCATTCGTTCATGTACAGAGAATATATAGAGGGTAATCACCATTCTAAGAATGGGAAGGAATGATACAAGGAAAGAATGATATAAGGAAATAACAACTAATATCCTAATATATCAACTTTCCTAATATCTCAATATTCCTAATATCTCAATATTCTTGATATCTCAACTTTCCTACTATTTAAACATTCCTAATATCTCAACACTAAATAATATAAGGAAAGAATGATATACGGAAAGCATTCCTAATATCTCAACACTCCCCCTCAAGTTGGTGCATAGATGTCACACATGCCCAACTTGTCTAAAAATTTTGAGAACACTTGACTTGAGACAGCTTTGGTGAGGATATCGGCCAATTGATCTTCTGATCGAATCTTAGGCAATTCCACAATCTTATCATCCAACTTTTCCTTAATGAAGAATCTATCCACCTCGACATGCTTTGTACGATCATGTTGTACTGGATTATGAGCAATGTCACATGCAGCTTTATTGTCACAAAACAATCGGATTGGTTGCCTAGATAGGTAACCTAAATCCTGTAAGAGAAGTCTTAGCCATAATGCCTCACAAAGTCCTAGAGCCATACCTCTAAATTCTGCTTCTGCACTTGAACGAGCGACGACATTCTGCTTCTTACTTTTCCATGTCACAAGATTACCACCTACAAAGGTAAAGTAACCAGATGTAGATCGCCTATCATCCAATGCACCGTCCCAATCAGCATCAGTATATACTTCTATACTCTGATGATTAACATTTTTAGCGAACAAAATTCCCTTCCCAGGAGCATTCTTCAAATACCTCAAAATACGCATAACTGCATTCATATGTTGCTCTCTAGGATTATGCATGTATTGACTCACTACACTCAATGCATAAGCAAGATCTGGTCTTGTATGAGCTAAGTACATTAATCTCCCCACAAGTCTCTGGTATCTTCCCTTATCGGTTGATACTTGATTAGGCTCAACACACAATTTCAGACTTTCTTCTAATGGTGTATTAACAGGTTGACATCCCGACATTCCAGTCTCCTGTAAAAGATCTAAGGCATACTTTCTTTGAGACAGAAAAATTCCTTCACTTGATCGAGAAACTTCAATCCCAAGAAAGTATTTCAGAGGACCTAGATCTTTCATTTCGAATTCTCTAGATAGATAATTTTGCAGAGCTTTTCTTTCTTCAGGATCATTTCCTGTAACTACCATGTCATCCACATATACGATGAGTGCGGTAATCTTACCATGTTGCTTTTTCAGGAACAAAGTATGATTTGAATTACTTTGACGATAGCCAAAAGCTCTCATTGACTTTGTGAACCTTCCAAACCATGCTCTCGAGGATTGCTTCAACCCATACAATGACTTCTTCAATTTGCATACCTTCTGACATTGTTTTTCTGACACCATGCATCTTGGTGGAAGATCCATATATACTTCTTCAGATAACTCGCCATGCAGAAAGGCATTTTTCACATCGAACTGTTGTAATGGCCAATCTAGGTTTGCAGCTAAAGATAGTAATACTCGAACTGTGTTGATCTTAGCTACAGGTGCAAATGTCTCTGTGTAGTCAATTCCATAAGTTTGAGTGTACCCTTTTACTACCAGTCTTGCTTTAAATCGTTCAATACTACCATTTGCCTTGTACTTCACAGTATAGATCCAACGACACCCAACTGGCTTCTTTCCTGGTGGACATTCTACGAGTTCCCATGTTTCATTCTTCTGCAATGATTTCATCTCTTCATTCATGGCTGCTTTTCACCTTGGATCAGCTAAGGCTTCCTGCACACTGTTAGGAATAGCTACAATGGATAATTGATTTACAAATGACTTATTTGATTCAGACAAACGGTGGTTAGACACATAGTTGCTCATGGGATATTTGACTTTGGTAGACAATTCAGGTTCATATGTGGGTTTAGGAATACCTCTATTATGACGGTGTGGTAACCGTTTCATGAATGGATCAGGTTCCAAATTAAGAACACCTTCAACAGACGACGATTGGTTTGGTATTTCAGTGAAGACATCTTCGGACCCAAATTGTTGACCACTCATATCCAACTTACCCGCTTCTTGGTTCACTAGTTCAGATTGTCCAGATTCATTCTCCTTAGATATATGATAATCATAATCGAGAGTCTGAATTTCCTTATGGTACTCCCCCTGAAGTTCAGACTCAGATGAAAAATACATCGAATCTTCATGAAACACCACATCCATTGTAATATACATTTGTTGAGTTGGAGGATGGTAACATCGATATCCCTTTTTGTGCAATGCATATCCAACAAACACACATTGCAATGCATGGGAAGTTAACTTGGTGCGTTGGTGTTTGTGTAAATGCACAAATGCCACACAACCAAAAACACGAGGAGGTAGATTTGGGACAATTGGGGCAACTACAACATTAGTAAGAGCTTGGAGAGGTGTTTGGAAGTTAATTGAGCTGGAAGGTACCCGATTGATCAAGTATGCGACAGATATGATTGCTTCTCCCCAATAAGATATCGGTGTTTTTGCTGCTATCAAGGAAGCACGAACAACCTCTAACAAGTGTCGATTTTTCCGTTCAGCGACTCCATTTTGCTGGGGTGTATTGGAACAAGTAGTCTAATGAATGATGCCATGTCCTTCCAAATACTTTTGAAGATCAGAACTTTGATATTCTCCACCATTATCACTATGCAGAACCTGAACCTTTGTATTGTACTGAGTTTCAATCATTTTATGAAATTTTTAAAACAACAAGTTCACTTCATCTTTGGTCTTCATCAAGCATAACCATGTCATTCTAGTACAATCATCAATAAAAGTAACAAACCAACGTGAGCCACTCAAATTTGGGACTTTGGATGGGCCCCAAACATCAGAATGTATAACCATAAAAGGAAACGGACTTTTGTTCAAAATTAACGGAAACGAAACACGATGGCTTTTAGCCAATTCACAAATATCACAACGGAAACTAGAAATATCACTCTCTGCAAACAAACTAGGAAACAATTTTTTTAAATAACCAAAGGAAGCATGTCCCAAACGTCGATGCCACAACCAAATTTTAGACTTTTTCTTCTCCCTCTCAGATCCATCTGCCATCAAGGCTTGTTGCAACTTATTTGAATCCTTTGACTGCAAGTCCAAGTAATAAAGTTTTCCCCGCATAATACCACAACCAATCGTCTGTCTTGTTTGGATGTCCTTAATCACACAAAATTCAGGCCAAAAAATGACAATACAAGATAAGGCTGCGGTGATTTGAGAAACTGAAAAAAGATTGTAATCTAAAGATGGAACAATTAAAACAGAATCCAAATTCAAAGTATCAATAAGAGTTAAGGATCCTTCCCCAATGATTGGGGTTGTGTTACCATTGGTTGTGGAAATAATTTTTTGTGAGGAAGGTCTAAGGGGTGAAACCTGTCTAGAATCAAAAGTCATATGATCTGTAGCACCAGAATCAATTATCCATGCACTATTAATAACAGGTGTAAAAGTATTTAAAAACTTACCACCATGATCTGTAGTGGCTACCAATGCAGAGGCTTTCTCAGCAACATTAGCCTCTGTTTTTATTTCGGCAACAATTGCAATCTAGGTTTTCTTGGAATCCTTCTTCTGTTGATCACGATTATTATCATTAATAACAAAGTGTTGATAACCTAAACATGATCTAAAGGTCCATGGTTCAAACCCTCGGTTCCTCATTGTTTTCCTGGTCTTACCAAGAGTCGTTGCTTTGAAATTGTGGGATATCCAGATTGGTGGGATCAATCTTATTACAGTGAGTGCATTTGAAGGTTGACTTATCAATATTAGGGCTTGTCTTAGGATGGATGATCGTTGTCGGACTACCATAGCGACAAAATATCCATGATTTCAGTTCCATGGCTCTGATACCATTTTCAAATTGATAAATGGTAGTCTTTTCCATTCATACTTTCATTCGTTCATGTAAAAAGAATATATAGAGGGTAATCACCATTCTAAGAATGGGAAGGAATGATACAAGGAAAGAATGATATAAGGAAATAACAACTAATATCCTAATATCTCAACTTTCCTAATATCTCAATATTCCTAATATCTCAATATTCTTAATATCTCAACTTTCCTACTATTTAAACATTCCTAATATCTCAACACTAAATAATATAAGGAAAGAATGATATACGGAAAGCATTCCTAATATCTCAACAGAAATGACATTTTTTTGTGTAGAATGTTATTAAACTTTATTTGATTTGATTTTTTTTTTTTACTTATTTTCCAGGTTGTTTGATATGATTATTATTGATTTCCATTAAAAAGGTTTCCACTTTAACTTTGTTGTTGGGACCAATTTGACATGGCACGAGAAAAAATATTTCTCAGTTGTTTCATGCTTGTTTGTATATTTATGAACATATTTGGATTTTCATTGAAAACTAAAATTACTTTGTATGGGACCAGTTTGTCTTTTATTATGAATTTGTTAAAGAATTAAGACCACTATATTTTTGTTATGAGTTTGATATCTTTTTGTACTAGTATTATACTAGTATGATATGTTGAATGTTTAGTAGTTTGAAAGTTGTGTAAAAAAACCATTACTTTAGTTATAAAGTATAGGCACGATACAAATGCAATATTGTTATAATGTAAAAACATTAACATTACGATACATTACAATATACCAAAATGACAAAATATCACTACAAGAAAAAAGGCCATTGTTGACAGTTTTTTGTTGTTAAGATAAGATATATCTGTCAAGATAGGTTACTATTTGTATATGTCATCTATGCCAGTATCAAGAAAAGTTTAAAGCTAGATTGACATATACATATGTCAAGATTTCTCTATTTCTACTAATGATGAAATCTTAATAGTATGATATCTATCAATGTTTCTTTTACTTCTGTCAATGTTGAATTTAGCATATGACAAGATTACTTGATCTTATGTCAAGGTTAACTTACTCTTTTGTTAAGGTTACTCCAACAAGTGTCAAGGTCAGACGTCATATATGTCATGATTAATCCCACATATGTCAAGATTTCTAAATATATATGTCAAGGTTAGATTTTATATATATCATAATTGTTTTATATATGTCAATGTTTGGTATCACATATGTCATAGTTGCCACTGCACATGTCAACATTAGGCATGAGCCATATGTCAATATAACTTATGAAAAATTTAATATTATTTTATTATAATTTTTATTTTTTAATGGAAAATGAACATGTTATATACCATATGAAACCTATCTCAAAATTAAATTTGGCATATTTTTAATTATGCTAATCACAATCAAGTCCCGAAAATAATTTAAATAAATTACTATTTAAGAAAAAAAATCATTACATATACATTAAATATTAAGAACACAATTCAATAAATGTTTTTCAAGTACCTCTCTATTTTCTATATACAAACAAAACCTAGCTAAAAACATTCAATTAAAATAATATACAAACTTAAATTGAAAAGTACAACATTATCTTCATAAGAGGTGATCTTTGTTTCTGCATCAGTGTCTTCTTCTTGATGTATTTCTTAGATACCTAGTAGAATAAACACAAAATTAATATAAAATTAAGTAACAAATACCAAAAAATTAAAAGATTTTTTCATAGGACAGTAAATATACTAACCTTCAATATCACAAAAATAAAATAAATACACCTATTGACCTTTAATATCATCAGTTGTAATTGAATTGATTTTGTGATTCTAGATTCAATGTAAAACACGGTGGATATTCAAACTCACATATCCTCTAGGATGAAGCCTCATCCATACTTATCTCTTGCTTGAAGCCTAATCAATGGTGAAGCATGACCTCAACAATCCTAAGGTTCAACAAAACTCCATGGCTCTCAAAGAACCAAGCTGCTTATGTGTGCCTGATACTCTTATTATTGGGCTAAACCAAATGAACACAAGGCCCAAGTAATAAAATATTTTAACATCAAACCCATGCACCAAATATTTGAAGCCCAATCAAAAAGCAAATGAGACCCAAGCCCATATAAAAATTAAATTAAAACCATCTCAACAAGTACTGTAGAGATCCAAGGAAACTTACCTACGTCTCTTGAAGCCCTAAGATGAAGAACGAAGTGGCAACCATGGAGATGGTGGTGTTGATGTCAGTCCAACAAAATTCAATGGGTAGTGCAGGAGGTACCAAGGCTGTGGGCTGCAACAATGGTGGCTATGATGGTGATGGAACATCAAGAATCACATCGGGGTTATGGCGAAACATCGGGAAGCACGTTTGAGTCGTAGTGAACATGGGAACAATAGCCATGGGGGAATATAAAGATGGTGGCATGGTGGGTGTGGGACTCATGGATGGTAACAACACAGGAGATGGAGGTGGTGGCGTAGAGGCTGCCATGAATATGAGGATGAGAGGATGAAAAAAGAAAGAAGAAAGAAGAAGAAAGAAGAAAAAAAATAGGAAAATAAGAGAAAAAGGAAGATGGGGAAGATGGGGCGGCTGTAAGTGGAAGGAAATGGAATAGAAAGGAAAAACAAAAAACTTATTTATTAAGCTTTTTTTAATGGCTCAGGCAAAAGCATAAATGTAATGGGCCCAAACTAAATAAAACGGGCTTAAAATATTTTAAAAGAAATGGGTCTATGGATTGATTTTACAATTAGTTATAATACCTAAATACTAATTAGGTTATTCTTAGTAGATTTAATGTCTAATTAAACACAAATAATAATTTAATTACCTAATACTTGTGAGACCTCGACCCAAGTTAGTGGCAATATATTTTAATTCCAACAATTAGAAATATAGAGACATAACTTAGTGTCTTATCCAAAATATTAAAATAAGATTATAGGTATAGTTTTCAATACATTGATATTCTTTTTTAAATGGAAACATTATCTTATCCTTTTTAATCACAAATTTCTATTCAAAATAATAATGAATATGCTTGTAAAAACTACCAAAATTTGATAAAATTGCCTTAAATTAGGATTTGGTTTTTCAATAACTCAACCTTAATAAATTAAAATAAAATAGGCTTATTTTCACTTACAAAATATATGTTAAAGTGACGGTACCAAATATTCTAATCTTAAAACATTAATTTATTAAATATTTATTAACTTATAAATTTCTATTAAGGTTGTGTCATTATAAACCATATAAAAATTTAGCAAATGCACGTATGTCATTATTACTTTTATTTAGATAGAAAAGATTAACTATACTTTGACTAATGAATTTTTAGTCAAGATTGCATATCATTAAACCAAGAAAAATTTAGCAAATAATATATATGTCATTATTGCTTTCATTTTGGTACCTTGACATATGAACATATTAATTATAAATTGACTTATAAATTATTTGTCAAGGTTGCATCATCATAAGTCACGGAAAAATGCAATAACTATTATATATGTCATTGTTGATTTAATCTAAATTGTATATGTCATAATTGTTCATTTAAATAGACAATCTTCACATATATTATCTTAAGTCAAGATGATATATGTCAATAATAACCTTTTTTCTTGTAGTGTATTGAATTGTTTCTTACCGAACTAGCATTTATGGGCTATCATGTTGTATTCCTATCATGCTCAATTTTTGAAGCAACCTTGAAAGTCAAATGAAGTAGTAATATAAATTCACCATAATCTTAATTTTTTTTAAAAAAAAAAATGAGTTAGTAATTTCAAGACATGAAGTAGTTGATAATAATCAAATGATGTATAAAAAGACATTTATAAAATTAAATTTTTTTATAAAAAAAATACAGAGGTACAATAAAAATACATTACAATTATAATACAAATACAATAACATTATGATACATTACGATAAGGTAAAATTTAAAAAAAAATTAAATTTCTTACGAAACTGGGCAGTTGTGGGTTTTTTGGCATATCCCTAACATGTCTAATACACAACAAATATTGTTCTTTATGATATAAAATATGTCTCAATTGATTACAATTTTCATTTGTTTGTTTTGTATTTGTTGTAAAATTTTCCTTGGTTGTAATATTGTGAAATAGATTGATTTTATATAGTACAGGTACGATACAAATGCAATACAGTTACAATGTAAAAACATTCATATTTCGATACATTACAATATACTAAAATGACAAAATATTGCATTGTTTTTTTACTGAACTAACATTTCTGGACTATCAAGTTGTATTCTTATCATGCTCAATGTTTTGAAGCAACCTTGCAAGCCAAATGAAGTAGTAATATGAATTCACAATAATTTTAATTTTATTTAAAATATAATGAGTTAGTAATTTCAATACATGAAATTGTTGATGACAATCCAATGATGTATAAAAATGCATCTATAAAATTAATTTGTTTATAAAAAAAATATATAGAGGTACAATAAAAATACATTATAATTATAATACAAATACATTATCATCATAATACATTACGATAAGGTAAAATTTTAAAATTTTAAAATTTCTTACGAAACTGGGTAGTTGTGGGTATCCTAATGTCTCTCATTCCTGCATTATAATCAAAGCTTAAAATGATTACAAAATAGTTACTCTTATTTGTACTACCAAATCCTCATTTAGAAACAATTTTCATAATATTAATCTACATTTATTTAGTCTTGCAAATTGAAGAACAAAACACCATACCCTAAAAACTAAAATCAAATAAATAAGATTTCTTATATTTAAGTGAAAATTTCAAGTATTTCACATACAATAAAAAAAGATGTAGTTGAAGATGTCGTCAAAGATACAATATCGAAAATGGAGACACGCCAACGATGATGCAAAATGAAAGTCTTTGATGAGAACACCATTGGAATAGAGGAGCTATAGACGAGTACATGAGATTGAGTATATCGTCGATGACACAATACGATACCACCATGAAAACACCCCGACAATGTGAAAGGGAAACCTTCATGGGTAGAACACTAGAACGACAAGTTTCTTCTCCTCTTTTTCAATATTTTTATTTTCTTTAAAAATTGTAATTTTAGAATTCAATCAAAAGGGTAATTTGGTCTAATAAAAATATAAAGCCTTCAAAAGAATTATCACATTCACCCACCCTTTTGGGTCATTTTTTACCCCCACCCACCTTAAAGGGTAGTTTTCCCAAAAAAAAAAATTGCAACATCCATTTGGCAAAGCCAAAAGTCAGTTTCGTGAAGCAAATATCTCAGGCAATGAGAGTCTGGAAAGGCGGAGCAATATTTAAGAGCTGCTTTCTGCCAAACCAATGAATTCAAATTGAAGTAACACGATGGGCAAAGCCACTTGTAATGTCACAGCTATTATCCTATGTGTTTTTTTCTTTCTCTCTGGCCTCTGTGAATTTATTGTAAGAGAATTGCTATACATTTTTTTTTCTTCTGCGAGTTCACCAACCTCCACTACCACCACCAGACCATCCATTTCCACCACCAGAAAATGTGGTATTACTTTTGCCAAAACCCCATCCTGTATTGGCAACCTCTGAAGCAACATTCCCCTTCGAGCATGCCGCATCCCAGGCAACATCTCCATCAGCATTGCTTTTATTCTCCCTACTACCACTTCCACTTCCACTTCCAACGCAACCGCCTTTACCTACTCCACCACCACTAGTCCCATCTCCATGGCTATTATTGTTACTGTTGTTGACCTCTCTCTAATTAGCACGACCGTTGCCCCAAGTACAAGGACCACTACTCCCAGCCTCCCCGGAACCACTCCCATTGCCTCCACTAGCCTTGTCATTCCCCCAACCATCAGTGCCACCTCCACCACCCTCATTATTGTCACTTGCTTTACTCCTACCCCAGCTACCCCAGCCACTAGACGAAGCTCCTCTACTGGGTGAGTTCTGGACCTTCAAACCTGGCAAGTTGCCCCATCCATCACTATCCCAACTTTTATCCTCAACATTCAGCACCGACCCCCACTCTGAACCTGCACCATACCCAAATTCTTTTTGGTCCTTGGCATTGTAAGAACCATGGTTACGGCCACGACCAAGTCTAGGCTCATGACCATTGTTTCCACACCTTTGACTGCCACTACCTCAAGACATTCTATATCTGAAAACCTCTTCTCCATTTTTTTTCTTACTTATAACAGCCTATAAAGAAATCTAGCTGCAAAACTCAACAGAAAGGTCCTAGAAAAATAAAATAAGGAATATTAGTCCACTCATTTTATTTTTAAATCTAAACAAAACAGCAATCTTTATGCAATTGTTTTTTTAATAAGAATTTATAACACTGCTTATTGATAATGTGGGCCCATGGTATGATTAATTTACATAATTTTTAGGACAGTTTTACTTCAAATATGAAATTGTTAGAATGAATGTGTGCACAAGTTCTAAACACACTCCAACACTGGTTATACCCTCTAAACTATTGACTCCACAAGGAGAAACAGTTCCCTTTTCCAGTCCTAAACCACATCCACTACCATTCTTGTCACCGCATCCACTTTAACAACTGTTTGCATTTTGTGCCACTAAGAATGAACTGTATATGGAAAGGCCATTACATCAATTTGTAGAAACCAATATGAAAGGATGCTCCTTGTATTGCCTTTGGTTTTACCTTTTCAATTTAAATATTTATGCTAGACCAGAAAACAAACTTCCATGACTGATTTTGGTGTATGATCAAGTCAGTCTAGTAACGATCATAACATCATTCTTCATGTCCTTTCATGATATGCAAATTTAGGAAATTGTAAAAGAATAAATAAATTAAATAAGAACTAATTAGTAGACTTGCCTCTAGAATTAGGTGTACAAGTTTTATCTCTGCTTGAGTTGAATTGGCCTCTCCAACCGCCGGTGTTTGTAACACCCCAAAATTTAATCTAGGGGCAAAATACTAATTTACAAAGTAATTAAGTAATTTATTAAATTCATTAAGGGTGAAAGAGTCCTTTTACAATTAAAAATCCTAGGTATAAATTGGACTTTTCCTCGTCTTCTTCATTTAGAAAACTCTATCATCTAGAAATAGAGAATTGGAGATCGTAGGGCTCAAGGGTTATAGATTCAAAGTTGAAGTTCAAGGTTTTTTTTTTTTCTAGGTAAAATTCTAACCCTAAATTAATATATTATATTCGTTAGTTAGTTCTAAACATACTATTTATTCTTTGATTTTTTTTTTTTTAAATTTAGATTAAGGTTCGTTTATTTTTTTAATTCATTTTAATATCAAAATATTGGAAATTTAAGATTATTGCTGGTTTTATTGTTAGAAATTGGGAAATCTTAAGTTTTTGAAAAAAATAAAATGATTCTCTGGAAGATTTCGATTTAGGTTAGGGTTAACCTATTTAAAACTTTTAGGTCAAAATATTGAAATTAGGAATGTAGATTGTTCTATTGATGAAAATAGAGAAATTCAAAATTTCTTAGATGAATAGATATAAGTAATGAAATTTTAAAAATAAAAATAAAAATAAATGAGTAAATAAATATATTATTATATGTGACTTAAGGGATTAGAAAATATTAGTAAAAAAAAAACGTGTGCACTAGAAGAAGTTTTTTAAAAAAAAAAAGAAAAAGAAAAGAAAATGCTTGCTTTTGGAAACTGAAGAATGGTGAAAAAAAATATAGTAATATTAATAATAAAGGAAGATGTGTACGGATGGTGTTATATATATTATAATAATGGAGAGTTATTTTGTGTAGGTTATGTTAGGTTAAAAAAAAAAAAAAAACTTGAAAGTGAGAGAATAGAATTTATAAATAAAAGGAAGTAAAGTTTTGTGTATTATAATTATACTAATGATAGGTGTAAGTTAATAAAAAGCATAGAATTTAATAAGTGAAATAAATTGTAGTTTAATTAAATTATGTTGTGTCCCATGAAATAAATTAAAAATAAAATTTAAGTTTTATATGAATTAGAAATTTATTAATTTTTCTAAAATAGGAATAGATTAAATTATCTTTCATAATTAAAAACATTAATTTGAATACCTAAAATTTTAGAATTGTCAAAGCCATAAATTTAGATAAATAGTAATGATTATTTATCTTATACTTTATTAGGTGAAGAGTAGCTTTTCTAGAATTATTTTTCTCCCAAGTTTTTGAGAACTTCTTTTGAGGTAAGGGAAATTAATACAGTTGTTTTTTTTTTTTTAGAAACAAATTTTTATATACGTCATTTGGAAACGTTTTGAGTTATTATTCGTTTTATGCATGGATCAAATATGTTTTGCATGAAAAGTATGTTAGAACCTTACATTTTGTTTGCAACAAAGAAATGTGGAGATATTATGGTTTGGAAATTTGAATAATTGAAATAAGAGTTTGACTCTGGCTTGTTTGGCCTTTGTCAATGGGATATAATAGTTGACATTTACATTTCTTGGTGGAAAATGTAATTGATTTGGACCCCAACCTCCAAAGGTTTTGTTAGAGGTTACTAGTACTAGTAGTGTTTGATTCTGTCCACCTTAAAGGAACAATTTGAGGCTAGCCACCTATTTGAAAAGTCTCACCTAATTGGGCACCATTTGATGTTTGATGACCAGAGTAAATAAATGATTTGAATGTATTGACTGAATTTGATATGAAAATGTTTGAATCAGAAATGAAAGTGTACAATTAAAAGTTTTGAATGTACTAACAAAACTGACTCAAAGGTTTATGAGAATAATTAGTTATAATATCTCCTATTTTGCAAGTGAACTTGAAATATTTGATCCATGGATTGTATTAATGTTCCTTATTGGGCTTTGAGCTCATTCCCCTTTGTTGATAATTTTTCAAGTACCCTTAGTTCGGGGAAGGAGTGATGGTTAGGTCGGGGAATGGTCATCATTAGGATTTTGCTTAGGATGTTATTTTTGGACATTGTTAGTTTATAAGTTTATGTTCATTTGGATTATTTGGTTTTTGGAAGCTATTTAGATATTGAACTTTTAAATTTTTTTATGATAGTTTGAAGTTGAGATTTGGAGATTATGAAAAATTTTGTTAGCACTTGAATTGTTTGAGTTTGCAATATATTTGGATAATGGATTTTGGTTGATGGATGATTAGTTTTAAAGTTAAGTTTTGAAGATTTTAGAATTTTGTTCCGCTACTTTAAACAAATATTTGGTAATTGGTAACTTCCAGTTACAAGATAATTGTTTGGATCAGGTTACACTTTAAGCCTTCGGGTTTGAGGTGTGAAATGACCGTCATGTCCTTAGAGTGAGTATTGGGGTGTGACAGAGTGGTATCAGAGCACCAGGTTGTGATCTTGATGGGAATTTGTTTAGTTTACCTTTGGGAATAGATGAGTGACGCATTAGTTTAAGTTTCAACTTCATCTAGTCTGATTCCTTTTATTCCTTACAATTCTGATTTGCTTATTTGGCTTCTTAGTGACTAATTTAGTTATACCTATTGCTTTTTAGGACACCATGCCACAAGGAGACTTGCATCTTCCCAAAACAGTTAAGTTAATGATGATATACATCCTCCACCTGAGGCTTTACCCCTTATGAGTACTAAAGGGCTTTATAGATATTTAGGGACTTTGGATGGCTTGGTTGAGCATCAGGTTAAAGCTACTGGAAGTAATGGTCAAGGACAATCCTCATCTACTAGGGGTAGCTCCTTTGACGACTTTAAGAAGTTAGGTCCCCCATACTTTTCTAGTACTTCAAATCCAACAGAGCAGAGGCTTGGATTATGAAGACAGAGAAATTCTTTGATGTCATTGATTGTTCTAAGGAGTAAAAAGCCTCTTATACAACATTTATGTTAGACAAAAAGGCAGACTATTGGTAGTGCATGACTAACAGGCTTTTGGAGGATTCGGGGCCTATTTTTTGAAGTTAGTTTAGGGAGGCTTTTTATAAGAAGTACTTTCCTAACAGTGTTTGATGATAAAAGATGGGAGAGTTTATTCATTTAGAGCAGGGGAATTTGACTGTGGCCCAGTATGAGGCTAAGTTTACCGAACTATCACATTTTGCCCTATAGTTAATTGCTATAGAGGAGAAAAAAACATTAAAGTTTCAGGATGGACTGAAGCCTTATCTAAAGAATAAGATATCAATCCTGAAGCTTAGTGTTTATTCAAAGGTGGTAAACAGAGCCCTTATTGCAGAGAAGGATAATGAAGAGCTTCACTGGTATAGGGAACAAAAAAGGAAGAGGAATAGAAATGATGGTGCTCATGGTAACCAAGCGCAGAAAAAGTCTGCTCCAAGTAGAAATTAGAATAAAGGAAAAGCAGCACAAAATTTAGATGAGATTTGTCCTACTTGTGGCAAGAACCATGGGAGTAGGCTATGCTACAAAGAAATAGGAGCTTGTTTTGGTTATGAAAAATAGGAACATATGGTTTGGGATTGTCCAAAGAATAAGAAGTTTGTATTTGGGAAGCCTAAGAAGGAGAATAAAAAGGATAGACAGAAGCCCAAGACTCAAGGGCGGGTATTTGCTATGACTCATAGAGATGCTTAGGCTAATTTTGATGTGGTGACAGGTACTCTTTGAATTCACACCTTATTTGCTAGAGCCTTAATTGATCCTGGTTCAATGCACTCTTTTGTTTCAGTATCTTTTGTTGGTTTGTTGGGTATGCTGATTGATAACATGGACTTTGATTTATTTGTTACTGGTTCCTTGGGAGATTTTGTTATGGCTAGTAAAATAATTAGAGATTATTGTGTGATGATTGGGTATAGAGAGATGACAGTTGACTTAGTACTTCTTGACCTCCAGGATTTTGATGTGATTTTGGGAATGGATTGGTTAGCTTCATACCATGCATCTATTGATTGTTTTGGGAAAAGAGTGATGTTTAGCTTTCCTAATAAGCTTGATTTTAGTTTTGAGGGGAAACATGTGGACAAACCACTGCGTATGATCTTAGCCTTGCGAGCTAGTTCTTTGCTCAAGAAAGGTTGTCAAGGCTTTTTGGCTTGTGTTGTGAATGAGGAAAAAGATTTAAAGTTGGAAAACATACCCATTGTAAGGGACTATCCTGATGTCTTTCTAGAGGATCTACCTGGCTTGCCACCAGAGAGGGAAGTGGAGTTCACTATTGATTTGGCACCAGGGTCAGCTCCTATCTCTAAGGCCCCTTACAAGATGGCACCTATAGAGCTTAAGGAGTTGAAGATTCAACTTCAAGAGTTGTTAGATAAGGGCTTCATTAGGCCTAGTGTTTCACCTTAGGGAGCTCTTGTTTTATTTATAAAGAAGAATGATGGATCTATAAGACTCTGCATTGATTATAGAGCGTTGAATAAGGTGACAGTGAGGAACAAGTATTCCCTTCCTCGAATTGATGATTTGTTTGATCAACGTCAGGGTACATGTGTGTTCTCTAAAATTGATCTTCGATCTAGTTATCATCAGTTAAGGGTTAGAAGTGAAGATGTACCCAAGACTGCTTTTCAAACTAGATATGGGAATTATGAGTTCTTGGTTATGCCTTTTGGTTTGACTAATGCACCTGCTGCTTTTATGGACTTAATGAATAGGATATTCAAGACCTATTTAGATCGGTTTGTGGTAGTTTTTATAGATTATATTTTGGTGTGCTCAAATAGTAGGGAGGAACATGAGCGTCATTTGAGTATTGTATTACAGACTCTCAAAGATAAGCAATTGTATGCTAAACTAAAGCAGTGTGAGTTTTGGTTAGACAAAGTCTCTTTCCTTGGGCATGTGGTGACCAAGGATGGCATCTCTATTGACCCTAGAAATGTAGATGTTGTGTCAAATTGGAGGAGACCTAATACTATGATCAAGATTTGAAGTTTCTTAGGATTGACTAGTTATTATAGGTGGTTTATTGAGGAGTTCTCTAAGATCGCCCTACCTCTAACCAGGTTGACTTATAAAGGGGTTAAGTTAGAGTAGTCTAATGATTATGAACATAGTTTCCAAGAGTTAAAGAACAGATTAGTGACAGCTCCTATTTTGACTATCCCTTCAGGCTTAGGAGGGTTTGTGGTGTATAGTGATGCCTCTCGTCAAGGTTTGGGTTGTTCTTATGCAACATGGGAAAGTTGTAGCTTATGCTTCTAAACAGTTGAAGCCTTATGAACGAAATTATCATACTCATGATTTGGAGTTAGCTACAGTTGTTTTTGCACTTAAGATTTGAAGACATTTTCTTTTTGGTGAAACTTGTGAGATATTCACAAATCATAAGAGTTTGAAGTATTTATTTTCCCAAAAGGAATTGAACATGAGATAGAGAAGGTGGATTGAACTACTTAAAGACTATGACTACATTATTCAATATCACCCAGGGAAGGTGAATGTTGTGGTTGACGCCTTGAGCAGGAAATCTGTTGGTTCCTTAGCAACTATTAGAGGTTGCCAGAGGCAATTATTGGAAGATTTAAGGAGTTTACAAGTCCATATAAGAGTTTTGGACTCGAGAGCTCTTGTAGTGAACTTTAGAGTGCAACCGGTCTTGGTTGAGAGAATTAAGACCCTACAAAAGAATGATATGCAATTAGTGCAACTTATGGAGGAAGTTAAGAGGGGTAGTAAGCCTGACTTTGTCTTAGCAGATGATGGGATTTTGAGATTTGGGACTAGAATTTGTGTCCCAAATGATAGAGATTTAAGGAAAGAGCTATTGGAGGAAGCTCATTGTTCTAAGTTTGCGATCCACCCAGGAGAGACGAAAATGAATAGAAATTTGAAGCAAAATTATCGGTGGCTAGGTATGAAGCGGGATATTGCAAGATTTGTGGCTCAATGTTTGGTGTGCCAACAGGTGAAAGTTGAGCATCAACAACAAACACGATCATTATAACCACTTTCTATTCCTGAATGGAAATGGGAACATATTACCATGGACATTGTGACAAGAATGCCAAGAACCTTAGGGGGTAATAATGCTATTTGGGTAATTATGGATCGACTGACAAAGTCTGCTCATTTTCTACCTATGAAAGTCAATTCTTCTATGGATCATTTGGCTTCTCTTTATATTAAGGAGATTATGAGAATGCATGGTGTACCTATTTCTATAGTGTAAAACCAAGATCCTCATTTCACTTCTAGATTTTCGCATAGTTTATAGAAAGCATTAGGTACTGAGTTGAGTTTTAGTACTGTTTTTCATCTGCAGACTGATGATCAATCAGAGAGGGTAATTCAAGTCTTGGAAGATTTGTTGAGAGCTTGTGCTTTGGACCTAAAAGGTAATTGGGATGATTATTTGCTCCTAGTGGAGTTTGTCTACAATAATAACTTTCAAGCTAGCATTGGGATGACACCTTTTGAGGTGTTATATGGTAGGAGATGTTGATCTCCTGTTTGTTGGGATAATGTTGGAAAGAAGAAACTTTTAGGGCCTGAACTTGTGCAGTTGACTGTTGAAAAGGTCTCTTTAATTAAAGAAAGATTGAAAGCGGCACAAAGTAGACAGAAGAGTTATGTTGATAATCGCATAAGAGATTTGAAGTTTGAGGTGGGTGATCATGTTTTCTTGAAAGTTTCACCTATGAAGTCTACAATGAGATTTGGAAGAAAAGAGAAATCAATCCTCGTTTTGTGGGACCATTTGAGGTATTAAAAAGAGTAGGCACTTTGGCTTATAAAGTGGCCTTGCCCCCCAAGTCTATCTAAGATTCATAATGTATTCCATGTTTCGACTTTGAGGAAATATATTTATGATCCCTCTCATGTTGTGGAGTTGGAGCCTATTCAAATTTTTTAGGACTTGACCTATGAAGAGGTGCCTATTTAGATTGTGGATGTGATGAACAAGGTACCACGTCATGCTGTTGTCAAGTTAGTAAAAATCCAATGGAGAAATCACAGTATTCAAGAAGCCACTTGGGAATTAGAAGAGAATATGAGAGAAAAGCACCCACATCTTTTTCAAGACCCAGGTATGTCAAGTTTAGAGGACTAAACTTTTTTTAAGGAGGGAATGATGTAACACCCCAAAATTTAATCTAGGGGTAAAATAGTAATTTATAAAGTAATTAAGTAATTTATTAAATTCATTAAGGATGAAAGGGTCCTTTTACAATTAAAAATCCTAGGTATAAATTGGACTTTTCCTTTTGTCTTCTTCATTCAAAAAACCTTATCAACTAGAAGTAGAGAATTGGAGATCGTAGGGCTCAAGGGTTAGAGATTCAGAGTTGAAGTTCAGGTTTTTTTTTTCCAAGTAAGATTCTAACTCTAAATTAATATATTATATTCGTTATTTAGTTCTAAACACGCTAGTTATTCTTTGAAAAAAAAATTAATTTAGATTAGGGTTAGTTTATTTTTAAATTCATTTTAATATCAAAATATTGGAAATTAAGGATTATTGGTGGTTTTATTGTTAGAAATTGGGAAATCTTAAGTTTTTGAAAAAAAAAAAAAATTGATTCTCTAGGAGATTTCGATTTAGGTTAGGGTTAACCTATTTAAAACTTTTAGGTCAAAATATTGAAATTAGGAATATAGATTGTTCTATTGATGCAAATAGGGAAATTCAAAATTTCTTAAATGAATATATCTAAGTAATGAATTTTTTTTTTTAAAATAATAAATAAATATATTGTTATATGTGGCTTAAGGGATTAGAAAATATTAGGAAAAAAAAACGTGTGTGCACTGGAGGAAGCTTTTTTTAAAAAAATGCGTGCTTGTGCAAGATGAAGAATGGTGAAAAAAAAATAATAACTAAAATATAGTAATATTAATAATAAAGGAAGATGTGTACGGATGGTGTTTGGTGGTTATATATATATTATAATAATGGAGAGTTGTTTTGTGTAGGTTATGTTAGGTTAAAAAAAAAAACTTGAAAGTGAGATAATAGAATTTATAAATAAAAGGAAGTAAAGTTTTTGGTATTATAATTATACTAATGATGGGTGTAAGTTAGTAAATAGCATAGAATTTAATTAGTGAAATAAATTATAGTTTAATTAAATTATGTTGCATCCCAAGAAATAAATTAAAAATAAAATTTAAGTTTTATGTGAATTAGAAATTTATTAATTTTTCTAAAATAAGAATAGATTAAATTATCTTTCATAATTAAAACATTAATTTGAATACCTAAAATTTTAAAACTGTCAAACCTATAATTTTAGATAAATAGTAATAGTTATTTCTCTTAAACTTTGTTAGGTGAAGAGTAGACTTTCCAGAATTATTTTTCTCCCAAGTTTTTGAGGACTTCTTTTGAGGTAAGGGAAATTAATGCAGTTGTTTTTTTTTTAGAAACAAATTTTTATATACATTATTTGGAAACATTTTGAGTTATTATTCATTTTATGCATGGATCAAATATGTTTTGCATGAAAAATATGTTAGAACCTTACATTTTGTTTACAACAGAGAAATGTGGAGATATTATGTTTTACAAATTTGAATAATTGAAATAAGTGTTTGACTCTGGTTTGTTTGGCCCTTGTCAACGGGATATAATAGTTAACCTTTACATTTCTTGGTGGAGAATGTAATT
Source organism: Vitis vinifera (assembly GCF_030704535.1). Classification (NCBI taxonomy): domain Eukaryota; kingdom Viridiplantae; phylum Streptophyta; class Magnoliopsida; order Vitales; family Vitaceae; genus Vitis; species Vitis vinifera. Next base: position 20,790,475 of record NC_081817.1, on the reverse strand, counting down.
GATTTGGACCCCAGCCTCGAGGGGTTTGGTTAGAGGTTACTAATACTAGTAGTGTTTGGTTTCGTCCACCTTAAAGGAACAATTTGAGGCTAGCCACCTATTTGAAAAGTCTCACCTAATTGGGCACCATTTGATGTTTGATGGCCAGAGTAAATAAATGATTTGAATGTTTTGACTGAATTTAATATGAAAATGTTTGAAACAGAAATGAAAGTGTACAATTAAAAGTTTTGAATGTTCTACCAAAACTGACTCAAAGGTTTATGAAAATAATTAGTTATAATATCTCCTATTTTGCAAGTGAACTTGAAATATTTGATCCATGGACTGTATTAATGTTCCTTATTGGGCTTTCAGCTCATTCCCCTTTGTTGATATTTTTTCAGGTACTCTTAGTTCAGGTGAGGAGTAATGGCTAGGTCGGGGAATGGTCATCATTAGGATTCTTCTTAGGATGCTATTTTTGGACATTGGTAGCTTATAAGTTTATGTTCATTTGGATTATTTGGTTTTTGGAAGCTATTTAGATATTAAACTTTTAAAACTTTTTATGATAGTTTGAAGTTGAGATTTGGAGATTATGAAAATTTTTGTTAGCACTTGAATTGTTTGAGTTTGCAATCTATTTGGATAATGGATTTTGGTTTATGGGTGCTTAGTTTTAACGTTAAGTTTTGAAGATTTTAGAATTTTGTTCCACTACTCTGAACAAGTATTTGGTAATTGGTAACTTCCAGTTACAAGATAATTGTTTAGGTCAGGTTACACTTTAAGCCATCGGATTTAAGGTTTGAAATGACCATCACACACTTGGAGTGGGTCTTGGGTGGTGATAGTGTTGTTTTCCCAACCATTGCCTGTAGGTGCCCTAACTACAGGACTTCTCATTGGTACCATGGTAGCAACTGATTGAATCGACGGTGCTTGTTCTGGCCATGGATCATTAATGTGTTTCTGGAAATATGGCACAAGCCGTTCAATGTTATCAAAAGTATGCTTCCGAAACTTGAAGCCCTTGGGATATAAACCAATGTACTCATGGTGTGGATTTGTATTTATAATATAACTCAAAATAAATGCACTAGGATGCTCATGACAAATGCCAAAATAGTAAACTATCCTCATTGGATAATCTGATTTCTCTGCTCTTAAGAGATCATCAACTTCCGCTCTTTTGCCCCTCCTGAACATTCAAAATGAATTTTGACCACATGTCAAAATTTGAAAATTTTTACTTGACACAATGGTTATGAGTTTTTCAACTTTGAGATTTTAAGGTTTGAAAACTTTTTACTTGACACATTGCATTTATTAAAGTCATTAGGATTGCTACCATAAAAGTGAGGATGTTTGATGGTGTTGTAAGGATATTAACTAATGTAGAGTATATTCCCAAGTTAAAGAGGAGTTTAATTTCTTTGGGGGTTGTGGACACCCTAGGTTATGATTTTTCTATTAAAAAAAAATGGTATTATGAGTATCAATAAAGGTACTTTGATAACTATGAAAGGGAAAAAGGTAAAAAAAAAAAAATTATACTTTGATTGGAAAGACAATTTTAAGTGGAGCTATGAAAGTAGAGTCAAGCCATGAAGAGTCTTTTGTTAGTATTAAAGAAGTTTTCAAAGTAGAAGAGCGCAACAGGATGATCAAGACTTCGTTCTCAACTAAGAGTACTCATTGGCATAAGGATGAAAGTATTTGCAAAAGGAATGAAGTTATGAAGAAGACAAAAATGATTTATCGAGTCAAGTTTGACAAGAATTTGAATTTGACACATGTTTATTTTCATTGATTATGTAATATTGAGAGAATTTGAGTCAAGGTGGAAATTGTGTTGAGATTTGACTCAAATTATTTATTTATTTTTTTAGGAAACTCAATATCTATAGAGTTTGTGTTTTAGTAAATTATTTTTTAAAGTTTGATTAAGATTGGGAAACTATTGGTTTAGGGTTAATCCATAGGACTCTATACATATGTAGTTTTTATGATAAATTCATAAAGAGAGATAAAGAGAAGAAAAAGTAAGAAAAGAGTAAAGAGAGATAAGCAAAAAGTATATTGGTTTTTTGATAGCAAATGGTTGAGAGAATTTGAAGTGTGCAATCTTGATGTTTATAAAAAGTTTGATATTCCTTTCCCATAGATGTAGGTGTTACATTGAACTGTATAAATGTTTTATCTTTCTATTTTATTTTATTATTTCCTATTGTGTTTGGATGTTGTGATTTTTGCCCAACAAGTGATATTGGAGCTTCCACTTACTTAACAAATGGTATCAAAGCTTCCACATACTCAACATATAAGAGCCAAAAGAAAATAATAGAAATATAAGAACATGATAGGGAGTTGGAGGGATCCCAAAACATTAAGGTTTTACTTGGTTCTTGGAAAGTACTAGGGTGTTGGATTGCCAAGGGTAACTAAGCCCCCAATGTTTTTTCCTATTTTGAGATTGGACCTTACTTTGCCCTTACCTAGCCCTCTAGATCTACTTATAATAGGAATATTATAAGATGATCTTCTGAAAATTGAGAAAGAATCAATGTTTTTTTGGATAAATTGAATAATTATTGTCGACCACTTTGATTACTTACTATACTAGTGAGTCTCTTATGATCAAACCTTTGACTTTGGGATCAAATATGAGGTTTCAAGTTCCCTTGAAACCTAGGTCTTGACATTGATAAACTAGTTAAAGGTCAAGTTGCCATAAGAGCCTTTATAATTCATGGAAATTAACCTTCTTTATCACTTTTATTTTCCATCTTCCAAAAAATCAATAGGATTTGCTAATTTTGGCATATGCTTTGATGTATCCTTTCTCCAAAATCTCCCAACATCTTGAGAACAAAGCAAAGTTAATTTTGCTTAATTTGGAGGCTTAAAATGGAAGCGTCTTACTTCTCATCCATGTTCGAGCTTTGGTACGAGTTTATTTGAACTTAAAAATTGAAAACAATTCAAATAGTAGACTATAGAAAATTAAAGAAGAATACAAATTTTTATTATGCTTGAAGACATACAAATGATCCATTCAAAAGCAACTTTTTTATATACCTAATTTGTCACGAAATATAACTAAGATGCTAACATCACTTCAACTATCTAAAAGTTAAATTTTGGTTCCATTATTTGTACTAAAATTACATTTAACCCCTATAGCACGACTTTAAATCATATTAATACATCACATCTACAAGAATTTCCCATGACTGAATATCAAATTTGGTTTTCAATATTATTCAGAACTCAAACTAGAAACCTTTTGTCATTGTCTAAGGGAATGGGCTCAACGAGTAGTGATAACAATCTATCCTTAGTTTCACCATCTTCAATCCCATGCCCATCTCCATGCTGATACATGCACTGGGCCATCCTAGCAAGATTCGTTGCAATTCCAATAAAAGTTTCAGGGAATGGAGACTCTGCTGTTCTATCTTCATTTAGCTTCTTCCATGCATGTCTCTCCAATCAAATAGCTTATGTTGCGAGCATCTTCTTCAGAAGCACCGGTTTCATACATGTGACATTGTATTGACTAGGAAAAGGACAGAAAAAAAAAAAAAACATTGCAAGGGTATGGAAAGAAATCACAGAAACCTTCATTATAGGACTCATAAGGAGATTGTGAGAGAGTAACATGCAGACCAGTGATGTTCCCAGATCATCTGAAAGCCTTAAAATCATTGATGACCAACGGATAATACTGTGATATTTCTGTAAGGATTGCGAGGCCTCCTTGGTTATTGAATTTGCAACAAAAAAATAGCCATGGATTAGTGTTAGGGGACCTGATATTGAAATCCTTGAATTGCTAATGTATTCTTGCAGGGTTGGCTTATATCCATTGTAGTACCATTTTGCCTCCAATAAGTAAGACTAGCATAAGTCTGCCCAGCGGAGGATTAAGCATAATCAAATGAGTCAAGAATACTACTTGCATGTAAAGAGCATATAGAAACTCATCAAAATTTAATAGCAAAGAAATGGAATGAGTTCACATTTGCACACAATATATACCACTTTTCTAAGATAGGAAATGATGTGTAAACCATGTTCCTTAATAGCGTCGTAAGCCATTTCATTAATAGAGTTGTAGAGGGCAAGGAAGCACAACTTCATGTATTCTGGAAGTTGATCCATTGAATTGATATCCCACCTAAATATGTAAAGTGGATATTAATCTGAATTTTTAGAGAAGCTAACTTAATCAAAAGCAGATGATGCATAGAGGATATGGGCAGTAAGACAAACAGTAACCTGTCAACAGCATCTGTAAAAAGCTCGAGTTCATCCAATGCACCTTAAACGTCGTAAACATCATCAATTATTGTTACAAGTGTGTTAACTTTTGTGGACATTCTCCTACAATATCCATACTGAGGCTCGAATATCACTCCCACAGTCCATAGGAAACTCTCCATCAGCCTGTCCCTAGCAAAGTTTAACTCCTCTCCAAGTCGTGTACTCCTCCACCAGATTTATGGGAGCCAAGGGAGACAACAAAAATATAAGAAAAAGATATAGAGTTCGTTGACTGGATCCCAAAAACATTAAGAATGTAGATAAACTTACCTAGACATGTGCCTTAGTTCCTCCTGGTGTGTGGCTTGCACCATATTGTAGTCCAATTGAGCAAGCTCAAGCAAAATATGATTCATGTCCTGTCTTCTCTCATATACATCTATGAACCACCTTGGCTCTAACCTTGGCATTCTCCAATGCGATGGAAGCTCTAAGGCCTGGTTCACCTCAAAGGCAAGATTTTGATCTATGTTTTACTCAAGGGCCTTTCCAAGATGTCTGTATGCGAAATCTCTGGCCCGCTCCAAGGTGGTTTCACCTTGTACACAAAGGTAGGAAGCTTCATACAAGCAGAGCATTCCCTCGATATCTTCACACAGTCATGCCTTAAAGCTCCCGGTTTCGTCCTTGAATCTACTAAAAACATCTGAATTTATAAGAGCGGTAACCAATTATTATCTGGGATAAAGTTATAGCTTACATATATCTGCAAAAAAAAACTGTAAAATTTTTATACAACTCTTTCATTAATAAAGAGAATTAACTCAACTAAAAGAAGTTCTGTTGGATTGTGAACCCTGAATTATTTTTATTGCACTTTGCTGCGGATGTCGGGCTTCGAGCTGCCCTGTCAGCTCGTAGGGTTCAAGTTCATGTGTGTTTGGTTTGGTTAACATGTAAGAATCACATTCATCACCAAACCCCGTTAAAAATCTAATCTTTTTCTTTATTTTTTGTTTGTATATGTGATTTGGTTGAGACTTTCAACTTCTCTCTTCGAGTAATCTTCTTCAAATCAGATGAGAGAGAAACTTGAGATGGTACGTACTTTTATGTACTTGAGCTGTCTAACAATTTATATGATGATAAATTTATGGGCCATGTCGGCAGCTTCCAAGGACACTCCCAGCCACCCATGACCCAACTACCATTTTCAAGTTGCTCAAGCTTTAAATGTGTTTCACGCCATCCCCATCACAGACAGATTGGAGCATCGGCCTTCTTCACTGTCCTCCCCCCTCCCGTACCAATACTCTCCCGCAGTTGCCTTCACTTTTAACGTGGCCTCTGCTATATTCTATCAACCAATTTAATCACCATCCTTTTTCTACCTCAAAATTGGCTTCTACACCCATGCCTTTTACCATTAATTTCTACGTATCCACTATAACACAATCCCATATTAAATAAAACCAAAGATTTATTACTTGTATAGCTTCTACTACTTCAAAGCTAAAAACATCCAAATATTCATATCGAGTCCCAAGAACATATGTTATTAATACCCAAATAGCTCTAGTTTATATATCTATAATCCAGTCCCAAGAATATCGTAGATGATATTGTGAGTGTTTAGCTAGGTTGGCAATTCCGGACAAAATTCCTAAGTGTCCCCTAACTCGGCTTTCCTATTCCTATTCGGACTACTTGACTTTGAAGACTAAGACTTTGCTAAGAGGCCAAGGTATGTAGTCGAGTGTGGAGTGATTGGGTGTGAATCAACCCGGTTTTTAATCTTTAAAATGTGTTAGAAAGTTGGGAAAAATGGTTTTTGGTGCAAGGCTTTTATTCCTCTGTTTCTGGATCGATCCAGGTGTAGGTGTGGATCTATCCAACTAATGTTTTTTTGATCAAATCTCAGCCATTAGATTAAGGGTTTCTTTTTACACTTTAAAACCCAATCTTCTCTCATTTTCTGAGTAGAGAGACTGCTGAAAACGTGGGGAGAGCAGCCACACTCCCAAGTGTTCTTCATTTCTCATTTTTGCTTTCCTAAGTTGGGGTTTTTGATTGCAAAGAAAATCAACTTCTCTTAATGTTTTCAAAACTTGTTTTCAATGGATTTTCTTGAGCAATAAATGGGTTGATTCATTCTATTTGGGTTGTGCAAAAACCCATTTTCTTCTTGTGTGGATTCAAGAAGAGGCCGAGATTGAGCTTGGTGCGGACTCCAAGTGTGCTCCAAAAGGAGAAGCTGAAAATGAAGGTACTAGTCAAGTATTCCGGGAAGGATTGGTTGGCTTGAGCTAGGTAAAACCTTGTACTCAGTTTTTTTATTCTTCATAGTGGAGTTTTCAATCGGTGATAGGCCCGTGGTTTTTGATCTCTTCGGAGGTTTTCCACGTTAAAAATCTGGTGTTCATTGTCTCTTTCTCTCACTCTATATTTTGTTTTATTTTTAGGAGTGTTGAAGCATTTGCATGTGTTTTGCATTTATAAATTGTTGAGAGAGTGTTGATGCATACATTGTTGCTTGTGGATGTTTTATTAAGGTTAGGTAATCTTTGTTGGGAGAATTTTAAAATTGTTCTACAACACCTATTCACCCCCCTCTAGGTGTAGTTCATTATTGAGATTCACATTTTCAATTGGTATCAGAGCAGGTTTTTAAAAGAAAAAATCATTTTCGGTCCTTGAATCTCAATCATGGAACCTCATCAAGAGGGAGCTTCCATTGGGAGACCACCATTTTTAACCGGCGAAAATTATTCTCATTGGAAAGTGAGAATGCAATATTTTCTCAAAATGCAAAGTGAAAAAGTTTGGAATGCAGTTGAATTTGGTTGGTCTCCACCTAAGGTGTTGGATAGAGAAGGAAGACCAACTAATGTTATCAAGCCTAAGTTGGAATGGGATAGAGGTGACAATGAAGCTAGTGAGAACAATGCTAGAGCCATGTATTCTATCTTTAATGCCATTAGCACGGATGAATTTCGTAGGATAGCCACATGTACTTCGGCTAAGGAGGCTTGGGATATCCTCCAAGTGACTCATGAAGGTACTAATGCTGTGAAAGTGTCCAAACTTCAAATGTTAACCTCTAGGTTTGAGACAATTAGGATGGAGGATCATGAGAACTTTGGAGAGTTCTATGCAAAACTGATGGACATTGTGAATTCTAGTTTTAATCTAGGTGAGCCCATCCCTAATTCCAAAGTGGTTAGAAAAATTCTAAGATCTCTTCCGGAGAGATTTAGAGCAAAAGTCACTGCCATTGAAGAGTCCAAGGATGTGGATTCCTTGAAAGTGGATGAACTTGTGGGTTCACTCCAAACCTTTGAAATGACTCTTGGATCACCTAGGAAATCAAAGGGCATTGCCTTGAATGCCATTAAAGAGGAGTCCTTAGGTTCCGAAGGTGAGGGTAATGAGAAAATGTCGGATGGAGAGGTTGCTAGATTTGCTAGAAAATTCAAAAAATACATGAAGTTCAGGAAATATAAGAAGAAGTCCAATGAAGATGCTAGAAAATGGAATAATTCAATGGGTAAATCAAATGTAAAAGACAAAAAGAAAGACAAGAGTGTCAAAAAGGACCTTGAGGTTGAATGCTTCAAGTGTGGAGGAAAGGGACACTATGCCACAGAATGTCCCTCAAAGAAAAAAGGAAAGAAAGCCATGCAAGTCACTTGGAGTGACTCAGAATCATCTCAATCTAGTGAAAAAGAATCCAATGCTAGTGAGGAATGCACTAATTTCACAGCTTTTATGGCAAGTGTCATTGATGAACCACTCAAAAAGGAGGTACTTAGTGAGTCTTGTGAGTCAAGTGACTCAAATGGTGATGAGATGAGTTTTGACTCTGCATATGAGACTTTGTACAAGGAGTGCTTAAGTCTCAAACAGGAACAAGTTGAGTGGAAGACTTCTAAAAGGAGTTTAATCAGTGAGATTAAAACTCTAAAGGGAGAGAAAAAATCTTTGCTAGATAAGATTGCCTTTCTTGAGGGCGAACACTTTGACATGAAGAAAATGTGTGATGAATTGAAGAGTGAAAATCAAGTGTTTAAAAATGAGTTGAGTCTTAGGAAAGAAGAGTCACATCCTAGCTCTAAAAGACTTAGTGATTTGATCAATTTAGGGAGGAAATCATTTGATAAAAGAGGCTTAGGTTTTGTTGATGAAGCTACCACTCCAAGTAGTGGTAAAACAATTTTTGTCAAGTCTTGTGAAGAAGTGGTCCCTAAGAAAATTCCTCCAAAACTGAAACTTCATTGCACTCATTGCACTAAAATGGGACACACCATGGATAGATGTTATGCTAGGATGTTTGAGAGTTTCCAAAGAAAGTTGACCAACCTAATGAATGAATCATTCACTTTGAGAAATAGGTTGTTACAAGGAGGCAAGAGAGTGTTCATGAAAGATTCAAATGTCCCTCATTATAGTGGCTTCCAAGGAAGCACTTCAAATGGAATGACCAAAGTCACAAATGTAAAACAAATATGGGTGAAAAAGAGTGAGCTTAATTGCCTTGTTGTTCACACTGCACTTAGAGCTAGTGAGTTACACTCATGGTATTTTGATAGTGGTTGTTCACGTCATATGACAGGTAATAGATCATTCTTCACTAATTTCACTGAATTTGATGGAGGAAATGTGACTTTTGGTGATGGCAATGTTGCTAGTGTGAAAGGGAAAGGCACAATTTGTGCTCCCGGGATCCCTAACCTTGAAGAGTTTTTGTATGTGGAAGGACTGAAAGCTAACTTGATTAGCATTAGTCAAATATGTGACAAGAAGTTCAATGTTCAATTTTCACAAAATTTATGTAAAGTGTTTGATTTGAATGGAAATTGTGTGATGATTGGTTTGAGAACTTCTGATAATTGCTATGCTGTTTGTCAAAATCCTTCTACCTCTTTTTCTTCTTCTCTTGTGTGTGGTAGTTCAAAAATTGAATCAATCAATTTGTGGCACCGTAGGTTGGGTCATTTGAACTACCGTGACTTGATGAAGGTTGCAAATAATGAAGTCATCAAAGGGATTCCTAAGCTTGGAAAACCCTCTAATCCTATTTGTGGTCCTTGTCAAAAGGGAAAACAAACAAGGAGTACACATAAGAGAGTTGATGAAATTTTGACCTCTAAACCTTTAGAACTCTTACATATGGACCTCATGGGACTGACTCATGCCCAATTGGTGTCTCAGCTGATTTGTGTTCAGCTGGTGCTCCTTGATTGAGGAAGTGATCAACAAAATTTATACCTATAACACCATACACTAGGGTAGCAAATACAAAGCTACTATAGTATAGTGGCTCTAAGGATCGTTCACTGGGAATGATTTGCAAGCAATCAAGGATACCAATTCCAAGTGAATTGGTTTTGTTTCATTTCACGGTTAGTTTAAGAAATAAAACACAAACTTCGATTGGTAAAGGTTGAGACTTAAACTAACTAACTTAACAGAAGTTTGGAATAATTTAGGAAGAAAACATTCCTTGGAGATTTAGGTTCACTGGGGTGGTTCCTCATGCAAAAGACATAGCTCCGGTCAGATGGTTCATTTCCTCGCATTAGAGATTCAACTTATAGTTAATTCTCTAACCGGTGATGTACAGAGACTCCTTCAATTAGATTTCACTTTAATTCTCTCACTGATGCAACTTGCAATGGTTCATGCCTCTCACGAGCACTTACCATTCAAGGTGATCTTTAACCTTGGATTCCCTTCACAAACTCGCAAGAGATAACTAATGGATGTCTCCTAGGAGTCCAAAAGCTTACCAAGTGTTGGTAATTCCGGAAAATCCTACCTTGAAGTCACCTACCAGAGGCTCGCAAGGGGTAAACTAGTGCATTTCCACGGTTGGAAATCACTTGCCTTACCAAGTGTTGGCCTAGGTGACTCCAGGGTGTTTTAAGTTAACTAAAAACATTGAAATCACTAAAGGATTTCACTTCCTCTTCATTACTAGCTAAAACCACAGAGCTTTGCATTCTTGCACTTGGAACCTTCCCCGGCAACCTTAGCTCCAAGGAATTGGAGGTTTAGTTACTCATTCTCTGGGGAAAACTCCTCAGAGAATTCATAACTTAGAAATAAAATGAAAATACAAAGTGAGAAGGTAAGGCAGTAGAAAGAAAAGACCTTTACTTCCTTACCAAATGTTTTCAGAAGGAACTCCTCTCCGAGAACAGGCTCCCGAGAGGTATTTATATCAAACTAATATAAAACTAATTCTTACAAAGATATTTGGTCTTTTTACTAACTTTAAAACTAAGGAATCATGTAATTGGTGGTTTACAAGGAGTATTTTGGGATTTAGACAACAAAAATCTAATGGAAAATATCTCCCAATGTCGGTAGCAAGCTTCGGGAGGCTTCAGGAGCCATTTCGCAGGAGAAAAGTGGTGCCTGCGAAATTTCGCAGACACCCAAGAGGGCTGCGAAATTATTTCGCAAGACCAAGCTGTCTTCATAGGGCTGCGAAGTTGGCTTCCACCTTGAAGTTTCCAGCTCCCTTCTCGCGGCATGGTTCGTGCATCGTCAGAAGGAGAAACACCTTACTGTACAAAAGTGCTGCGAAATTCTCGCAACAAAATGCTGATTCCGCAACACTTTAGAGTGATTGACTTGTAATGGCTGCAACTTCTTCGTTTCAACTCCGAATCACGCACCGTTTGAAGCATTGGATTGTTGACTTCCTGAGCTTTGAAATGGTATATAGCTTGCATCATTTGGACTTCAGAAAGTGCTCCAAAAGTGGCTGCTACGACTGTCATCAAGAATATGCTCCATGACAGATTCTCTTTGCTTTTTCTCCTTGCAATCCGGATTCACTCTTGGCAATTGAATTCTAAGCTTTGCCCAAGATTCCTCATAGCTCTCCTCATTCTTGACTTGCTTTGGTGATCAAAATACTAACAAAAACACCAAAACTTACACAAAGTGATCAAAATTGCTTTAAAGGATCCTTAACATGCCAATTGAGTTAAAAGGCCTAAACTACTACTCAAAAGTGTTAAAAAGGATTAATTAAAGGCTATCAAATAGCACTTTTTGAGTAGTAATCAGGGACCAATGAGAACTGAGAGTTTAGGGGGCAAGAAATACATTTTGGTGATGGTTGATGACTATTCTAGGTATGCATGGGTTGCATTCCTAAGAGATAAGACTGAGGCATTCATAAATTTCAAGGACATTGGTTTGAAAATTCAAAATGAAAAAGGGCATCCCATTGAAAGAATTAGGAGTGATAGGGGGAGAGAATTTGACAATTCAAATTTTTTTGAATTTTGTCATTCTCTAGGAATCAAACATGAGTTTTCCGCTCCTAGAACACCTCAACAAAATGGGGTAGTTGAGAGAAAAAATCGTGTCCTTCAAGAAATGGCCCGAACAATGCTAAATCAGCATGAACTCCCTACACATTTTTGGGCTGAAGCCATCAACACAGCTTGCTATACTTCCAATAGAACTCACATGCGTCCTCATACTAGGAAGACTTGTTATGAGCTGTGGAAAGGTAAGAAACCCAGTGTGAAGTACTTTAGGGTGTTTGGAAGTAGATGCTATGTCTTGAAAGATCATGAAAATCTTGGAAAGTTTGAATCCAAGAGTGAAGAAGGGATATTCTTAGGATATTCCTCCAAAAGTCGGGCATATAGAGTATACATTTTGAGTTCAAAATGTATGGTGGAATCAATCAATGTGATTGTGGATGATATGGGATCAAGGTCAAGAGAGTGTGATGATGATAGAATTGATGTGTCAAAAGATATTGAAGTGATTGAAGAAAAATCTGAAGATGAAAAGTTAAGTGAAGATGAAGAAAAGAAAGATGAGCAAGGAAAGAAAGGAGATAGGGGGAGAATTGAGCCATCAAAGAAAAATAAGTCAAGGGTACCTAAGAACCATCCTTTGAGCAATGTGATTGGGAACTATGAGGATAGCATGGTAACAAGGAGACAATCCAAGCTAAATGAGGTAAGCTATGTTTGCTATACCTCCCAAATTGAACCAAAAAATGTTGAAGAAGCCTTAAATGATGAAGCTTGGGTAGATGCTCTTCATGAAGAGCTAAATCAATTTTCTAGAAATAATGTTTGGTTCTTAGTGCCTAGACCAAAAGATGTGAATGTCATTGGAACAAAATGGATTTTCAAAAATAAGATGGATGAAAATGGTGTGATTGTGAGAAATAAAGCTAGGTTAGTTGCTCAAGGGTTCAAGCAAATTGAGGGAATTGATTTTGATGAAACCTTTGCTCCAGTTGCAAGACTTGAATCCATTCGAATACTCTTAGCTGTAGCTTGTGTATGGAAATTTAAATTGTTTCAAATGGATGTCAAGAGTGCCTTTCTAAATGGGATCCTTAATGAAGAAGTGTATGTGGAGCAACCCAAAGGGTTTCAAGACCCTAGGTATCCAAATCATGTCTATAGACTTAGAAAAGCTCTCTATGGTTTAAAGCAAGCTCCTAGAGCTTGGCATGAAAGACTCACATCCTATCTTCTTAAGAAAGGATTCATGAGAGGGGGAGTTGATCGAACATTGTTCATTAGAAGAAATGATGAAGTGTTCTTGGTAGCACAAATCTATGTGGATGACATTGTGTTTGGCTCTACCTCCAGTGAGTGTGCTTTAGATTTTGCCAAAGAGATGAAAAGTGAGTTTGAGATGAGCATGGTAGGAGAATTGACCTATTTTCTTGGTTTCCAAGTGAAACAACTCAAGGATGGGATTTTCCTATCCCAATCCAAGTACGCAAGGGAACTTGTCAAAAAGTTTGGGCTTGAGTCAACTAAACATTTTAGGACACCAATGCCAACCAACCTAAAGCTAAGTAAGGATGAATCCGGGAAAGGGGTAGAGGAAACATTGTATAGGAGCATGATTGGTAGTCTCTTGTACCTCACTGCTAGTAGACCGGACATAGCTTTTAGTGTTGGAGTGTGTGCTAGGTATCAGGCATGTCCTAAGGAATCTCATCTCATAGCTCTTAAGCGTATCATTAGGTACATTGCTGGTACTTTAGAGCTGGGTCTTTGGTATCCATTTGACACTCATTCTGATGTAGCTTGCTACACTGATGCCGATTGGGCTGGAAATGTGGATGATAGAAAAAGCACTTCAGGTGGTTGTTTCTATATTGGAAATTGTTTGGTTGCTTGGATGAGTAAGAAGCGAAACTCTGTTTCGCTTTCCACAGCTGAAGCGGAATACATTGCTGCCGGTAGTTGTTGTTCCCAACTTTTGTGGATCAAGCAAATGTTGAGAGACTATGGGATTGATCAAGGAACCATGGTAGTGTTTTGTGACAATACTAGTGCAATCAACATCTCCAAGAACCCTGTTCTGCACTCTAGAACAAAACACATTGACATTAGACATCATTTCATTCGTGACTTAGTAGAAGACAAAGTGGTGTCATTGGAATATGTTCCAACTGAGGGTCAAATTGCTGATATTCTTACTAAACCTTTGGATGTGTCTAGGTTTGAATCACTTAGAAAGTCCATAGGTTTATGCACAGTCAATTGACTTTCTCTAGAACCTGTCTAGGACTCCTTCTTGCATATCCTTGAGTCCTAGTTGTCTTCCTTTGTTCCTAACTTTAATCAAGTTGATGTCCTTTTGTTTTGGTTCAATCATTTCTTCATTTTTCCATAAATTTTCAACATTTGTTGAGTTCATGAGAGTGACATGCTTACTCTTTTGTTTAAGAGTTAAATTGACTCTTAATGATCTTAAATGCTTCAAGATGTTTTTATCTCCATGGCTTGATTGGTAAACATGATATTGAATCCTTGCTATTTTGATTTGATTAGATAAACCTCAAAAGGTTAGCTTCATTTCTTTTAAGTGAGTAATAGCTCATGGTTGAATCTTGTGATTACATAAATTGTGAGTAATGTTCTTTATAGTCTAAATGCAAACTTATGTTTATCTAATGAGCATTAAAAAATGAGTAAAGTCATCCAGAATATCCTTGAGTGTTTAAGATTATTCTTCCTTGATTGTTTGCCCTCTCTTTGAAATTAAAAAAAAAAAAAAAAAAAAGGAAAAATATTAAGTTTCCCAGAATGGTTATGGCTCCTTGGCAATGTTTCAAGGGTTAAAAAGCCTCCATTGCAAGAGTGGGACATCCCATATGTTGTTATGTTGTAAAGGCCACCTTAGTGATCCTCAAATTTAAAAAAAAAAATAAAAATGATCCTAAGAGTGAAGCTCATGTTTGTGAAATCATTTCAATGCTCAATGTGAAAAACAAATGTCGTATGATTTTTTTTGGGATGTGAATAAGCCGTGTTAAACAGAAATCCGGCCAAGAGAGGTGCAAATTGACTTCTTGGAATATTATCTTGAATTTCTCTAGGAAGGAAGTGTGTCTTGAAAATGATTTTTTGCTTTATGGGTGGATATAGGTTTATAAGTGGAAAGAAATTAACATACTCACTATTTTATGGCGTCATGAGTAAGTCTTCTTTGAGCTTAAACATACTTGTTAGAATGTTGATAATCATTTGTTTTTTTTTACCTATTCATTTAATAAATTTGGAAGGTTCTTCAATCTTTGTGTTTATTAATTTTGTCTAAAGTTAAGCTCTTGGTAGCATTCTTGTTCAATATGAATCAATTCTAACTCATTGATTGAAAGATAAGTATGTCATCCTATTGAATCTTAGCTATGGTGAATCAAATTTTCAATGTTTGGAAAGCTTGTTGGACTTCTTGTGTTTTTATTGTAGATTTTTTGCCTAAGTCATTTTTCAGTAGGGTGTCGATCGATCTGCTGAATGTGTGGATCGATCCACTGTGTGCACAGTCTTGTCACCGAGAGCCCTTGAACGATGTGTGGATCGATCCACCAAGATCGATACCATTTGACTCCAACACTTAGAAATTTTTTGTGAAAAGTTTCCTGCAGTTGCACAAGTTTGTTCCTTCACCGAGAGCTCTTGAACGATGTGTGGATCGATCCACCAAGATCGATACCACTTATGCATTTGTGTCAAATTCCATTTCTGCCCTCATCTGGTTCAACTCCTTTGGTTTAATGAATCAGGGGTATTTTCGTAATTTTTTTTATATTTATTAAAAAAAAAAAAAAAAAATTCAAAATCCCTAAACATGTTTTCTTTGTTTTGTGTGAAAATTTCCAATTGTGTCCTCAAATGGTTATACTCATGGGTTAAATGGATGAGGGGCATTTTGGTAAAAAAAAAAAAAAACTCAAAAACCCCAAATCTGGTTACTGGTTACTCGTCTCATTCATTTCTTTCCAAGCCCTAGGGTTTTCGTTCCAGAGAAGAACCCTTCGTCTCTTCTATTCACCGTCGTTTGGTTCGTTCCGGCCGTTGTCACCGGAAATCTTCGCCGTGCACAGCTCTCATTCTCATTTCTGTCTGCTGTCGGCATTTCGGTGTACTGTAAGCTCATCTTGTCTCATTGTTTTTCTCTCTGTTTGTCGCCTGTTTGTCGCTGGACTACAACTCCATTTCCGTTAGTCGGCATTCGTTCCAGTTTTTCTTGTGGTATCACTGATCTGATATCTTCCCCGTCAAAGGATTGCTGATCTGGTAGCCCTTGGTCGTCACAGCTTTTCTCGTGTGTACAGGTTGGTTTTTTCTTCCATTGGTGTTGTTGGTTAGTTTTTGTGTGAGATTTTCTCACAGTAGGCTATTTGGGTGGATTATTTGGGAAATATGCCTCCAAAATGTCGTAAAAGCAAAGCCCCTGTTAAAGGGTCATCCTCTAGAACCTCAAAAGGTGCTCGAGATGAAAATTTATCCATCATTCCTTCTATCCAGCCTCCCAGTATCCCCAAGGCTCCTGCAAAAACTTCAATTGATGGGATTCCCTTCAATGCGTTCCCGGCAAAATTATGTAGAGACCAGTACACTAAGGTTTACCGTCAGAGGTCTCTTGTTCTTGAGAGACAACTTCATTTAGAATCCTTTCTCGACACACCAATTCCAGACCTATTTGTAGAACTAGGATGGATTCCTCTAGCAAACTTCACTAGGTCTGCTTGTGCTCCTATTGTCCGAATGTTCTATTCGAACATTATTGAGCATGACTTGGATCAGTCCTACCTCCAATCAAGTCTTTTTGGAATTGTTGTTAAAGTCACCCCCTAAGATAATTGCTGAAGTCTTAGGCATCCCGTTGGTTCAAGCACCCTCTGTGAGTGATTTGGAAATCACCTCTGACCTGTTGGATAGAGTGTCTATTGACTTATGGGGAGAGGTCCGAGGTCAGCTAGGCTCAGGGGTGCACACTGGTGGTTTATCTCGTCCTGCTTGGGTGTTAGCTACTTTTCTATCATTCTCAGTTTATCCCTCCTCTCATCGGGCAAACATTTGTAAGAATGGTTGCATTCTCTTGTCTCGTATCCTTCATCGGGAACCCATCAATCTAGCATCTTGCATTTTAGATGAGATGATTTTTCGAGGTGATCCTACAGTGTCTAAGAAGGAGGTTCTTCCCTTTGGCATTTTGATCACACAAATCTGCCAAAGGGCTGGAGTTGTATTTCCTGTCAATTCTCCTTTTCTTATGCCAATGGGTCCCATTGATACCTCTTCTTGGAATCGACGTCAAGGACAGATTAAGGGTGCTCTTGGTTCTAAGAAGAAGGTGTGTCATAGTAGAGCCAAGAGAAAATTTGGTGAAAGTGACGCTGATTCAGATGTAGATTCCACTGTCCTAGCTGAAATTTGTGCTAGGTTTGATGCTTTGGATGAAAAGATTTCTGCTCAATCCACCTTATTGTCTGAGCAGATTTCTCAACTTCAATCTTATATGGAGAGAGGTTTCTCTCTAATTGATGGACAAATGCTTTGCAACATGGATCAGCTGCACGCTCTTGAAGTTTTTGTCCATAAGCATCTCTCTTAGCCAAGTAGCAGCTAGTTATCATTTTTTGGACAGCTCCTTGTCTTGTGTAATTTGCTTATCATGTTCATTTTGATCAACTTATGTACATGGCTTATTTTGGACAACTCTTTGTCTCATTCTGGGACAAAAAGGGGGAGACATTTTACACTTGACAATTGACATGTAGTTGATCATGACATTGTGTTTTGTGCTTTGGATATTTGATATGTTGATCATGATCATATTGTTTTGTATTTGTGGTTATTGAACATGGTTATTTTGACTCATGAATGTTATTTTGACTCATGGATATATTGATTATCTTTAGGCAAATGATATATGTGGATATCTATGTGTTAATTTATTCAAATCTTGTGGAAGTGCCTTGGAATATGTACAGGTGCTACTAATGCTTTTCTTGAGATTTATTTGCAGGTATTGTAGTACCTAAGTTGTGGTTTTGAGTGAGTGAGGGGTCTTGTATGAGAGTTGGGTGGGGCTTACTTACTTGTACTCATTCGTGTTGTAAAGGGTTTTGTCCCAGAATTGCCAAAGGGGGAGATTGTGAGTGTTTAGCTAGGTTGGCAATTCCGGACAAAATTCCTAAGTGTCCCCTAACTCGGCTTTCCTATTCCTATTCGGACTACTTGACTTTGAAGACTAAGACTTTGCTAAGAGGCCAAGGTATGTAGTCGAGTGTGGAGTGATTGGGTGTGAATCAACCCGGTTTTTAATCTTTAAAATGTGTTAGAAAGTTGGGAAAAATGGTTTTTGGTGCAAGGCTTTTATTCCTCTATTTCTGGATCGATCCAGGTGTAGGTGTGGATCTATCCAACTAATGTTTTTTTGATCAAATCTCAGCCATTAGATTAAGGGTTTCTTTTTACACTTTAAAACCCAATCTTCTCTCATTTTCTGAGTAGAGAGACTGCTGAAAACGTGGGGAGAGCAGCCACACTCCCAAGTGTTCTTCATTTCTCATTTTTGCTTTCCTAAGTTGGGGTTTTTGATTACAAAGAAAATCAACTTCTCTTAATGTTTTCAAAACTTGTTTTCAATGGATTTTCTTGAGCAATAAATGGGTTGATTCATTCTTTCATTCACATCTAAATCTCTCATTCTATTTGGGTTGTGCAAAAACCCATTTTCTTCTTGTGTGGATTCAAGAAGAGGCCGAGATTGAGCTTGGTGCGGACTCCAAGTGTGCTCCAAAAGGAGAAGCTGAAAATGAAGGTACTAGTCAAGTATTCCGGGAAGGATTGGTTGGCTTGAGCTAGGTAAAACCTTGTACTCAGTTTTTTTATTCTTCATAGTGGAGTTTTCAATCGGTGATAGGCCCGTGGTTTTTGATCTCTTCGGAGGTTTTCCACGTTAAAAATCTGGTGTTCATTGTCTCTTTCTCTCACTCTATATTTTGTTTTATTTTTAGGAGTGTTGAAGCATTTGCATGTGTTTTGCATTTATAAATTGTTGGGAGAGTGTTGATGCATACATTGTTGCTTGTGGATGTTTTATTAAGGTTAGGTAATCTTTGTTGGGAGAATTTTAAAATTGTTCTACAACACCTATTCACCCCCCTCTAGGTGTAGTTCATTATTGAGATTCACATTTTCAGATATGATTAAGTTTAGACGTTAGTGATTTACCTCAGATTCTTTGTTATATCAAAACTACTTACATGACATTTTATTTCTTTTGGAAACGTTGAAAGATAGCACCATATTTTTCACTTTGTCCTTTTTCTTGCAAGTAATTGAGCGAGTTGGGATCCCCATTTCTTCTTGTTTATTTTTTCTTGCTTCCCTCTTTGCACTTTTTGGCTCAAGAAGTTGAAGCAATTATTAAAGTTGATGAGGCTACAACAGTTACTAAACCAATGCTAATCATGATTGGTGGCTTCATGATAAGTGTAACTACAGCAGCTGTCCATGGGAAATTCAATTGTAATAAAGGGTACAAAGTTTAATTAAAAATTATTCTTCTTACTAAGACTTGTACAACTTTCCTAAATCTTAAAAAGTGCAAAGAGATTTGTCTTATCCTCTTCTTAACAAAGGTTTATATATTTGGATCAATAAAGATTTTATCATCCTAAGAAACAGTTTTTTTTCTTTCTTTTTTTTCACATTGAGAAATAACCTTGTCTCATGGAATTGAGAAAAATCCTTTCATAGAATTCAAACTTGACTGAAGTCTAAAGAATTACCATATGCATTTTTTTTTTATTACCATCTTGTTGGTCAATATTTAACAAGTTAATATAAATTTATTCTACATTGCCATGAAACTTGGGTCAATCAACTGTTAGAGATTGCAAACATCACCAAGTGTACATTGATATATCCCTCACATGCATCACAAGTGATCTTCTACTAGTATATCTAAAAACATAGAAAATAAGTTAATAATATTTTAGATTTTCAAACAAACATTTGTTTTATAAAACATTAAAGAAGAATTTTAAAAAGTTATTTTTAAAACTGTTTTTTTAATATTATTTTCGAGAACATTTACTTTCCCCCCCCCCCCCCCCCCCCCCCTATTTTGAGACTTTTGGGGCTTTTACAGCCTTGTGGATGAATGTGGACCTTACTTTGCCCTTACCTAGCCTTTCAGATCTACTTAGGCAGTTGATTTTCATAAAATTGAGAAAGAACTTTTTTTTAAATGAATTGAATGATTACTATGGATCACTTGACTGCTTCCTATATTGATGAATCTCTTTATGGATCTTTGACTTTGAAATCCCAGATGACGTTTTCTTGAACCTCAATTTGAATAATGAGAAACTTTAAGGTCAAGTTGCCTTAACAATTATGAGTCTTTCTAAGCCTTCTTATCATTTTCATTTTTCATCTTCCAAAAAATGATCAATCATTTACTAATTTTATCGTGTTTTTATGTAACATTTCTCTAAAACCTCCCAACATCTTAAGAACAAAGCAAAGTTAAATTTTCTGAATTAGAAGACTTGAAATGGAAATGTCTCACTCCTCATCCAAATCCAAGCTTCGGTACAAATTTATTTGGGTTAAAAATTGAAAACAAACACCAGCCCAAAGAAATTAAAGTAGAATACATTATATTTTTAATATGCTTTAAAACACAAATGATAAGTTCAAAAGTCACTGTTTTATATACGTAATTAACCCTCCAAATAGAAGACCTTAAATTATATTAATCCATCAGGGTTACGACAATTTCCCATAACTCAAGATCAAATTTGGTTTTCAATATTATTCAGAGCTCAAACTGGGAATGGGCTCAACGAGTAATGACAACACTCGATCCTCAGTTTCACCATATTCAATCCCGTGTCCATCTCCATGCTGATACATGCACTGGGCCATCCTAGCAAGATTCATTGCAATTCCAATAAATGTTTCAGGGAATGGAGACTCTACAGCTCCATCTTCATTTAGCTTCTTCCATGTCTCTCCAATCAAATAGCTTGTGTGTTTACGGGCGTCTTCTTCAGAAGCACCAGTTTCATACATGTAACACTGGATTGACTTGGGAACATCTCCTCTTTTCAACTCATCCTAAGACAAGGATAAAATAAAATAAAATAAAATAAAATAAAAAATAAAAAATAAATAAAACCATTATAATGGGCCGTCTATGAACAGAAATTACAGAAATATATATTTATTAGGACTTGTAAGGAGATTGTGAGAGAGAGTAGAATACAGACCAGTGATGTTCCCAGATCATCTGAAAGCCTTAAAATCATTGATGACCAACGGATAATATTGTGATATCTCTTCAAGGATTGCAAGGCCTCCTTGGTGATTGGATTTGCGACAAGAAAATAGGCATGGACTAGTATTACAGGACCTGATATTGAAATCCATGAATTGCTAATGTATTCTTGTAGGCTTGGTGTATATCCACTGTAGTACCACTTTGCCTCCAGTAAGTAGGATTTACATAAGTCTGACCACAGAAGGATTAATCATAAAAAAATGAGTCAAGATTACTACATGCATGTAAACAGCATATAATGGAATGAGTTCACAGTTGCAGATAATACCGATTTTCTAAGATAGGAAACGATGTGTAAACCATGTTCCTTCAGAGCATCATAAGCCATTTCATTGGTGGAGTTGTAGAGAGCAAGGAAGCACAACTTCATGTACTCTGGAAGTGGATCCATTGCATTGATATCCCACCTATATATGCAAACAAGATATTAGAGTTTTTAGAGCAGCTGACATAATCAGAAGCATATGATGCATAGAGGATATGGGAAGTAAGACAAACAGTAACCTGTCAACAACATCTGTAAAAAGCTCGAGTTCATCCATTGTACCATAAACGTCGTAAACATCATCAATTATTGTTATGAGTGTGTTAACCTTTGTGGACATTCTCCTACAATATCCATACTGAGGCTCGAATATCACTCCCACAGTCCATAGGAAATTCTCCATCTAGCAAAGTTCAACTTTTCTCCCAGGCGTGTACTACTCCACCAGCTTTATAGGAGCCAAGGGAGACAATAAAAACATTATGAGAGTATGATACAGAGTTTTTGGATAAATCTCAAAACATTAAGAATGTCGATGAACTAATTACCTAGACATGTATCTTAGATCCTCCTGGTGTGTGGCTTGTACCATATTGAAGTCCAATTTATCAAACTCCAGCAAGATAGGATTCATGTCCTGTCTTTTCTCGCATACGTCTATGAACCACCTTGCCTCTAACCTTGGCATTCTCCAATGCAATGGAAGCTCTAAGGCATGGTTCACCTCAATGGCAAGATTTTGATCTATGTTTTGCTCAAGGCCCTTTCCAAGATGTCTGTGTGCGAAATCTCTGGCCTGCTCCATGGTACTTTCTCCTTGTACACAAAGGTATGAAGCTTCGTACAGGCAGAGCATTCCCTTCATATCTTCACACAGGCATGCCTTAAAGCTCCCTGTTTCGTCCTTGAATCTAATAAAAACATCTGCATTAATAAGAGTGCTTTCTAGTTAAGTACCTAATTTTATTTGGGATAAAGTCATAGCTTACATATATCTGCAAAAAGCATTGCAAGAGCTTCCAAAAGAAAAAGGGATAAACAAATAAGAGACCAATATTTGTATTGTTGCCTATAGTTCATTTAAATTTAAGTTCTTAGCTTATTTAAAACAAACAAAATGAAGAAGTGAATCCTACAGAGCTATACCTTGAGGCACATCATAGCCATGCTGCCTTAACAGTCTAAATTCAAGAGCTGTTGCGTATAAATCATCTTTCATCCACTCTTCGTGCTGATTGTACTGGTTGTATATGCTGTCCAATATTCTCTTTATTTCATCCTTGAAGTGATAATATAGTCCAAGCCTTTGCAAAACATCGATTAGCTCCAGCTGATCCAAAGGCTTCTTCACTTTCCCAAGCATTGGCTTCACATCTCTCTTTAGCTTATCAAGTCTTCTGGTGTATGTTTCTCCCTGCATACCTGACCATGTATTTGTTAGTAATACCAAGTGGAGCGTTAATAACTAGAATTAACCTGTTAGCAATATTCATGATAGATAAACCTACCACATAATCACTTCTCAGTGACTGCACATAATCATAGTCCCAAATGGGAGGATGGTAGTTTGCAGTTCTCCGAACAATGATTTCCTCGCAAGTGCTGTTGCCAATCATGGATTGGTTTCCTGGAGGAGAAGCCTTGCAACTGCTGGATCTTCTAATAATTGGAAGTCTTGTGTGAGTGATCAGATTAGGAATTGAAGCAAGCATGGAAAGAGCCATGGAGATATGTTAGTAAAAGACTGCTCTACAATCTTCCGATTGGTGGGGTATTTAAGATCCAAGAAAGCACTATTTATTGGAAATGCAGATTCGTCTGAGCTCCTAATGCTAGGGAAAAATATCTCTAATTCTGGAACGTGGGCAAATCCCATCTGGATCTGCCTTGTGGGGCTAGGTACCTCTGCGTGCCAGCTTTGGGTAACTCCACAAAATATATAATTTGTTGTAGTAACTCCCTTTTCACCATTAAATGAGTTTGGATGACAGAAAAAATCAATTTTCCCAGTAACATAAAGTTTGGCAATTGTTTTGAGCCACAAAAAAGGCTTTACCACAAAATATATAATATGTTGTAATAAGTTCATTTTCACCATTAAATGAGTTATGGTGACGGAAAATACCAATTTTTTGGGTAACATAAAGTTAGGCAATTGTTTTGTCCTTTTCACCACTAAATGAGTTTTGGTAAGAGAAAAATATCAATTTTCTCGGTAACATAAAGTTTGTATAAGTCCCTTTTTACTATTAAATGAGTTTTGGTTTTTTCCATGAAAGAAAAGGACAAAATATCTCTTTTCCGTGTGATAAGAAAGTTTGTGGTGAAACCTATTTCAGCTAAAAGAATTTCCACAAGTAAAAAAAGAAAAATGTCTATGGCAAAATTTGTTTTCTAGCTGGCTATGACAAAATACAACAAACAAAAAACAAAACATAAGAGACAAAAAGCAAATGGTGTCAATTTAAGTTACTTTTCCACCAAAAAAAAAAAAAAAATTGTGATGTAAGGTAAATTTTAACCACGAAAAATAAAAGACAAAAAAGTATTAGTGTGTATTAACAGATAAGATAAATAAGTTGGATAAAAAAAAATTCAAAATCAATAAGTTATCTTTATAATTTTGTAGCTTATCATATTATAAAGGGACATGACATTTACCCATACATACATATCTTTCTTTTGAAAGATGCCATTCAAAATTGTTCAATGGCTATGGATCTATGTAATAACATTGTTTGAGCCGACAAACTCATTCATCATTTGCTACCTTGACTTGTGTCAACCTTGACTATATATTCCTCCTCCCAATTCAAGGCTTGTCAAAGAACAAACACTTTCAAATTACTAGTGACAAGGACTAAAAAATCCAAAACTTTGACCCATAAGTACAAGAGAAGAGAATTAAATGATGATAAACGAGATAAAACTATTATTAAATTACATTTCTTTGTGACAACGCATTATTTTTATATTTATTTGTATAATCTTGAAGTTATTTGACATTAGTTTTAGCTTGTCAAAATTTAAGTTCATTAAAATGTTATAAGACATTATTTTACTACTTAGTAAATTTTGGTATAGTTGTATAGTTGTTATGAAATATGAAAATTTATCGTACTATGAGAACTTATGGATAGTCATCTATATTTATATAAATCTTTTCTTAACTATTTATAAAAAGGAAGACCAACTAATGAAATGAAATAGTAGCATCTATGACCATTACAATTTTTCTTCTTCTTATAATTCATTTATTTTAAAATACATTATTAACACGAGGCTAAAGTGATAGTTTCAAATATCATTTATTTTTTTGAGACTCCTACTCTTCAAATTGATAAATGGTTGTTTTTTCCATTCATACTTTCATTCGTTCATGTACAGAGAATATATAGAGGGTAATCACCATTCTAAGAATGGGAAGGAATGATACAAGGAAATAACAACTAATATCCTAATATCTCAACTTTCCTAATATCTTAATATTCCTAATATCTCGATATTCTTAATATCTCAACTTTCCTAATATTTAAACATTCCTAATATCTCAACACTAAATAATATAAGGAAAGAATGATATACGGAAAACATTCCTAATATCTCAACACTCCCCCTCAAGTTGGTGCATAGATGTCACACATGCCCAACTTGTCTAAAAATTTTGAGAACACTTGACTTGAGACAGCTTTGGTGAGGATATCGACCAATTGATCTTCTGATCGAATCTTAGGCAATTCCACAATCTTATCATCCAACTTTTCCTTAATGAAGAATCTATCTACCTCGACATGCTTTGTACGATCATGTTGTACTGGATTATGAGCAATATCACATACGGCTTTATTGTCACAAAACAATTGGATTGGTTACCTAGATAGGTAACCTAAATCCTGTAAGAGAAGTCTTAGCCATAATGCCTCACAAAGTCCTAGAGTCATACCTCTAAATTCTACTTCTGCACTTGAACGAGCGACGACATTCTGCTTCTTACTTTTCCATGTCACAAGATTACCACCTACAAAGGTAAAGTAACCAGATGTAGATCTCCTATCATCTACTGCACCGGCCCAATCAGCATCAGTATATACTTCTATACTCTAATGATTAACATTTTTAGCGAACAAAATTCCCTTCCCAGGAGCATTCTTCAAATACCTCAAAATACGCATAACTGCATTCATATGTTGCTCTCCAGGATTATGCATGTATTGACTCACTACACTCAATGCATAAGCAAGATCTGGTCTTGTATGAGCTAAGTACATTAATCTCCCCACAAGTCTCTGGTATCTTCCCTTATCGGTTGATACTTGATTAGGCTCAACACACAATTTCAGACCTTCTTCTATTGGTGTATTAACAGGTTGACATCCGCACATTCCAGTCTCCTGTAAAAGATCTAAGGCATACTTTCTTTGAGACAGAAAAATTCCTTCACTTGATCGAGAAACTTCAATCCCATGAAAATATTTCAGAGGACCTAGATCTTTCATTTCGAATTCTCTATATAGATAATTTTGCAGAGCTTTTCTTTCTTCAGGATCATTTCCTGTAACTACCATGTCATCCACATATACGATGAGTGCGGTAATCTTACCATGTTGATTTTTCAGGAACAAAGTATGATCTGAATTACTTTGACGATAGTCAAAAGCTCTCATTGACTTTGTGAACCTTTCAAACCATGCTCTCGGGAATTGCTTCAACCCATACAATGACTTCTTCAATTTGCACACCTTCTGACATTGTTTTTCTGATACCATGCATCCTAGTGGAAGATCCATATATACTTCTTCAGATAACTCGCCATGCAGAAAGACATTTTTCACATTGAACTGTTGTAATGGCCAATCTAGGTTTGCAGCTAAAGACAGTAATACTCGAACTGTGTTGATCTTAGTTACAGGTGCAAATGTCTCTGTGTAGTCAATTCCATAAGTTTGAGTGTACCCTTTTGCTACCAGTCTTGCTTTAAATCGTTCAATACTACCATCTGCCTTGTACTTCACAGTATAGATCCAACGACACCCAACTGGCTTATTTCCTGGTGGACATTCTACGAGTTCCCATGTTTCATTCTTCTGCAATGATTTCATCTCTTCATTCATGGCTGCTTTCCACCTTGGATCAGCTAAGGCTTCCTGCACACTGTTAGGAATAGCTATAGTAGATAATTGATTTACAAATGACTTATTTCATTCAGACAAACGATGGTTAGACACATAGTTGCTCATGGGATATTTGACTTTGGTAGACAATTCAGGTTCATATATGGGTTTAGGAATACCTCTATTATGACGGTGTGGTAACCGTTTCATGAATGGATTAGGTTCCAAATTAAGAACACCTTCAACAGACGACGATTGGTTTGGTATTTCAGTGAAGACATCTTCGGACCCAAATTGTTGACCACTCATATCCAACTCACCCGCTTCTTGGTTCACTAGTTCAGATTGTCCAGATTCATTCTCCTTAGAGATCTGATAATCATAATCGAGAGTCTGAATTTCCTTATGGTACTCCCCTTGAAGTTCAGACTTAGATGAAAAATACATCGAATCTTCATGAAACACCACATCCATTGTAATATACATTTGTCGAGTTGGAGGATGGTAACATCGATATCCCTTTTTGTGCAATGCATATCCAACAAACACACATTGTAATGCATGGGAAGTTAACTTGGTGCGTTGGTGTTTGTGTAGATGCACAAATGCCACACAACCAAAAACACCAGGAGGTAGATTTGGGACAGTTGGGGCAACTACGACATTAGTAAGAGCTTGGAGAGGTGTTTGGAAGTTAATTGAGCTGGAAGGTACCCGATTGATCAAGTATGCGGCAGATGTGATTGCTTCTCCCCAATAAGATATCGGTGTTTTTGATGCTATCAAGGAAGCACGAACAACCTCTAACAAGTGCCGATTTTTCCGTTCAACGACTCCATTTTGCTAGGGTGTATTGGAACAAGTAGTCTGATGAATGATGCCATGTCCTTCCAAATACTTTTGAAGATCAGAACTTTGATATTCTCCACCATTATCACTACACAGAACCCGAACCTTTGCATTGTACTGAGTTTCAATCATTTTATGAAATTTTTGAAACAAGAAGTTCACTTCATCTTTGGTCTTCATCAAGCATAACCATGTCATTCTGGTACAATCATCAATAAAAGTAACAAACCAACATGAGCCACTCAAAGTTGGGACTTTGGATGGGCCCCAAACATTAGAATGTATAACCATAAAAGGAAACAGACTTTTGTTCAAAATTAACGGAAACGAAACACGATGGCTTTTAGCCAATTCACAAATATCACAACGGAAACTAGAAATATCACTCTTTGCAAACAAACTAGGAAACAATTTTTTTAAATAACCAAAGGAAGCATGTCCCAGACGTCGATGCCACAACCAAATTTCAGACATTTTCTTCTCCCCCTCAGATCCATCTGCCATCAAGGCTTGTTGCAACTTATTTGAATCCTTTGACTGCAAGTCCAAGTAATAGAGTTTTCCCCGCTTAATACCACAACCAATCGTCTGTCTTGTTTGGATGTCCTTAATCACACAAAATTCAGGCCAAAAATGACAATACAAGATAAGGCTGCAGTGATTTGAGAAACTGACAAAAGATTGTAATCTAAATATGGAACAACTAAAACAGAATCCAAATTCAAAGTATCAGTAAGAGTTAAGGATCCTTCCCCAATGACTGGGGTTGTGTTACCATTGGCTGTGGAAACAATTTTTTGTGAGGAAGGTCTAAGGGGTGAAACCTGTCTAGAATCAAAAGTCATATGATCTGTAGCACCAGAATCAATTATCCATGCACTATTAATAACAGGTGTAAAAGTATTTAAAAACTTACCACCATGATCTGTAGCGGCTACCAATGTAGAGGCTTTCTCAGCAACATTAGCCTCTGTTTTTATTTCGGCAACAGTTGCAATCGAGGTTTTCTTGGAATCCTTCTTCCATTGATCACGATTATTATCATTAATAACAAAGTGTTGATAGCCTAAACATGATCTAAAGGTCCATGGTTCAAACCCTCGGTTCCTCATTGTTTTCCTGGTCATACCAAGAGTCGTTGCTTTAAAATTGTGGGATATCCAGATTGGTGGGATCAATCTTATTGCAGTGAGTGCATTTGAAGGTTGGTTTATCAATATTAGGGCTTGTCTTAGGATGGATGATCGCTGTCGGACTACCATAGCGACAAAATATCCAGGATTTTAGTTCCATGGCTCTGATACCATCTTCAAATTGATAAATGGTAGTTTTTTCCATTCATACTTTCATTCGTTCATGTACAAAGAATATATAGAGGGTAATCACCATTCTAAGATTGGGAAGGAATGATACAAGGAAAGAATAATATAAGGAAATAACAACTAATATCCTAATATCTCAACTTTCCTATTATCTCAATATTCCTAATATCTCAATATTCTTAATATCTCAACTTTCCTAATATTTAAACATTCCTAATATCTCAACACTAAATAATATAAGGAAAGAATGATATACGGAAAACATTCCTAATATCTCAACACCTACATGAAACATTATTTATTTATTTTTAGGGACTCCGTACATCAAACTTCACAAGAAGGTACATCATTATATATATAATTTCTATAATAATTGTTAATCCTTTTATGTTATTAGAAGATTAGTCAAATTTTAATTATTCATAACTTGAATCTATGTAAAAAAAAAAATATAACTAATACATTATTAAAACTCATATATCCCAAAGCTATATAAAAGATATTGTATTATAAATTAAAATTATGCATAGTTAGAAGCTATGTAATTATTAATCATAACAACATATTATGGAAACAAAAATATGAACATTTTTCATACTAGCCAAAGACTAACAAATTGTTGTTTCTAATTTAGAAGTATTAGATATGTTCATTAGTGTATCATGTTTGAGATTTAAATTTTCTTATTTTTACTTTTTAAAAAAATTGAATCTCAATGTTAAAAATGCGAAGTTTGAATGAAAACTAAAAAAAATTTAACTGACAAGAAACCAAAACATTACTGAAGATATAATCAAGTTCATCTTGAAACCAAAACTCAACAATAAAAAAATAAAATAAAACAAAAGGTGTGTCTGTCCAAATTTGCTACATTTCCATCTTATAAAAGGAATTTAACTCAAATTAATCTTTTACGATATATGACTTTTTTGCATAAGGATAAGATATTACATCCTAGATAAGATTTGTACGTCTTTATCATTTGCAAATAATTCAATTGAATATGATAAAAAAATAATTTAGAACTTATTGATTTTAAATTTCTTTATTAATATAAGGAGGGGAGGAGTCTCCTTAAACAATATCGATATCAATATATCATGAAATAATAATTTTTTTAAATCATTGTCAACTTTAATTATATTATAACTCTTCTTCACTCATCCATCAATATTAATGATAGAGCAATAAATAATAAAAAAAAAAAACTTTTCTATTATAATCTTGTCAATGTTTCAAAAAGGAGGAACATTAATTACCAAAATGCATCATGAAATGCATTGATGTTCCCCAAACTCAACGAAGTCTTCCTTTGTCTCTCCCTCCTCCGGTTCTCCCTCTTTATATCGAAAAAAAAAAAACAAAAATGAGAATATCTCCACCCCCAAAAACGTCTCCTGAAGGCCTTTTCCGAGAAGGTGCCCTATTTCTCTCCTCTAACTACCCCTGTAGAGAATATCCTTTACCTATAGAAAAGCACCTCCCCTCACAGCTCACCCTGACTATTTTTTCTTGATAGCTCACCTAAAAAAATGGCTCCAAAGCTCTCCCACTAACTGTCTCTAAGAAGTCCCTAGAAGGCTTTCTCCAAAATGTTGAAAAGAACTGCCAAACTGAGGAGCTCCCCCACCAGCTGGCTATAAGAAGTCTCTAGAAGGCTTTCTCCAAAATGCTGAAAAAAAATGGCTCATCCTAAGGCAGTTGCTTAGCCTCTTTAAAAATGCTAAAACCTTAGAGGTCCTCTTAAAGCTAAAAATTAAACCAAAAAAACCAAGCCTAACGGATCTCTAAAAAATCACACTAGGACCCAAATTACCCCTAAATAACCTCCTAAATGTGGGTCAAAAATCAACAATGAGCTGAGCAAATATTGACCAATAAGGAACTATGAATAATCAAGCAAGAGGGATCCTAGATGTGCACTAAAAATGAACATAGAATGAGAAGAAAATTAAAATGAGAAAATATGTGTTAGGGGACAAAATGGAGGTGTTGACGCTGTCTCTGTTGGTGCTCTCTCTCTCTGTTAGCTTGCCTTGTTCTAGAACCTTCTCTTATATATATATATATATATATATATATATATATTGTTATAACGCTTTTTATGTGTCGTGTTCCCATTGGTTCAATGTATAACTGAAAAATATTCTCCAAGATTTGGGATGAGGCTGTATTCACATTAACACAACCATTTTTGAGCTCTTTTCTGCATGGATGGTTCTTGTAGTTGTCAAACACAGATGGTTCATGTAGTTGGATGCCGGTTATTGTCTTCATTGTGGTTACTTGAGTGCCCACTTCATTTGCCCCATTTTCTTGTTTAAAAGAAGCCATTAAGAGATCTTTTGAGGGGGATAAAAACAAAAAAATTAATTAAGAGACTTTGCCCCCTACTACGAAAAACTTGTTTAAATTCATATTGTTTAGAATACGAGTTTGCCTTTTGCGTTTCAACTTTTTGCATACATGTTAGGTTTACTTTGTTTTGAATGAATGTTTCATGTTTACAAGACTCGTTATTCTTGATGGTTGTCGTAATTTATGATTGTTTGGTTTCTAGCATGCATTTTGTTCTAATGATACTTCGCTTTGATGGGTATGTTATCTAGCCAAATGTTTATTCATGACATCACTTAGCATGATGACATTTAGTTTGAATGATCCTTAGTATGATGGAGTTTTAACTATAATGATGTTTGTTGTCATTGAGACAAAACGTTATCATTGAGATGAAACTTTTTTTCATTGAGTCAAATGGTGTCATTTAGACACATTAAGGCATTTTGCCAATGTTATTTAGATGAATCAAGTAATTTTTTTTTTTTTTTTGTGCTAATGTTATTAAGATTAGCTATGGAATTTCAGTTGATGTCATTTAGGTGACTCATGACATTTATCTAATGTCATTAAGATGAATTTGGGAATTTCGGCCGATGTCGTTTAGATGACTCAAGGCATTTAGCTAATGTCATTAAGACGAACAAGGGAATTTTAGCCGATATCAATTAGACGACTCAAAGCTTTTAGGATATTGAATTTGAAATTTAAAACGTAAACATCTAGATTGAAGTCAAAGAAAAACAAGTAGACTATAGTCCCCATTGCAATTTAAAATAAAACAAGTAAAAAATAACAAGGCTTCTTCCCATGGGATAAGAACAAAGTAACCTAACCAATTGCCATTGTAATGGAAAAAATTAGAGTTAAAACTATTCTTGTGAAAATAGTGCTTCCATTGTAATGCTAAGTGGATTATAATCATCATAGATAACTCTACAACATTATTTCAAAAATCGGATCTGACTAGTCAATTCAATGGGTTGAATCATGGGATGATTCTTTAATAATGTTCTAGAAACCGAATTGGATCCGTTGGTAGTTTGTGGCTACAGTAGAGTGGCCACTATGCATTCAATTCTATGCAAACAACACAGTGCCAAAATACCCTTGAATCATTTTAAAATTAGAGTTCTCTCACCTCTTCATTCACATTATAACACAGGATATCTGAATCAGAAACACGTCCTTCAGATGACAGGGTGCTTCAGACTTCATGAGTGGAAAAAGAACACCTCTATTGACAAAAAAATGCATTAATTTCTAAGATATTGCTACAACATGATGGTTCATAACCTATTGGCATTCTATATGCTGATATCATCATAAAGCTATTTAGGATAAGGGTAACACTAGCATAAATTATCATTGGTATCCTCCAAGAAATTGTTTTGTTATCAATTTTCTTCTACATGCATGACAAAAATATCAATCAACAATGTAAAAAATAAGAGCAAATACTTTAAAGCCGCCAATATATTTTTCTATAAAAGATGAAGGAGAACATGAAAGAAAGCAGTAAATTGCATTTGCTAAGAACTGAATTCCCCAACTTATTATCGATTCCAACAATTAAAGTGTTTATGAGCACCTACATAAACAATACTATTCATATTTGACGTGCCAACAATTGAAGTGTTTGTGCCAAAGTGAAGAAACTTAAAACTCTTTGATACCATAAATAAACTGATGAGGATGAGGAATTCTAGTAAATTTGGATCATCTTTTCTATTATGGTATTGTGTTTTATATAGGAGTCTATACCACATATGATTTGAGAAATGGTGCAGTTTTTGGAAGGTAGTTACATTTAGCAGGGGATATACGTGACTTAGTCCTTAGAGTTCATTTTTAGTTCAAATTTTTGTATTTGTAAACCACATGAACAGAGAGTTGAAAATAATAAATTGAAGATTTCATAAGCTTTTAAAACCAGGAAGTAATGGAGAAAAGAACAGAGAGAATGGAGAAATTGTTACATATAAATTTTGAGTAAAACAATGGAAGAATGGTGAATGCTTATTTTATAAGGAAAAATAAAACCAAGTTATCGAATTCAAGGGAAACAAATTGGAATGTTGTTCAAATTATGAATTGTTGTGTGTTGTCAATAACCCCACTTCCAACCATCTTTCCAAAAGTAACATAGGAAGTGAATATCATTACAAAAAGCCCTAGATGTCCAACCATATGTTAGTATTTTTATGCTTTTCAATACTTGACATTAATTGACTTACCATCATGTGTGCAAAATCTTAGTTTAATTAAAAAAAAAAATTAAAAACAATCGTTAAATCTTTGTTGCAGAAAAAAAACCCAAATAACGAGATGTGATAGCGGAAATTAATAAGAATTCAATCAATAGTGCAGTAAAAGAACATAGACATAATCATTTATGTGGTTTGATCAAATTGATTTACATCTAAAGGGGAAGAGGACTTGGATGATGTACTATCACTGAAAAATTACACCCTAAAAACTCTTATATGAATCAAGCTTTTATGCACACACCTCACCATACATCATAAACAGAGATCTCCCTAAGAAGAAAACAATTCTAACCTTGTCTTTCTTTAACCACTAGAGAAAAAATGCTATAACTCTTGGTAAATGTGCATGTTGGTAACGACCCATTCAGTTTTTTTATTTTTTATTTTATTATTTTTTAAACGTGAGTCACACAACAATTCTCCACCTTGACTCAAGTTTAGGGCATCCATAAACTTTCAAGTCCCTTCCACAAGCTTCCTTTACTCTTGCACTACTCCAATAACAGAGCTTGAATTTGTTTGAAGGAAGAACTTTTGTCAACATATCAACTACATTGCTCTTAGTACAGATCTTCTTCATCACAACAAATCCTTGAGCAAATATGTCTTGAATAAAGTGCATTTGAACATCAATATGTTTATCTCCATCCCTAGAATCTTTTTAGTCGATCCTAGATCCTTCATCTATTTTGAATTCAAGAGTAATTTCAACCTATTGATTTCCTCTATGTCCTTACATATCAACAACATATCATCAATATACAACACCAAATAGTTGTAATTCCCATTTTTCAACTGTTGATAATATACACAACTATCATATTGACTTTTACAGAACTTGTTCTCAACCATTAAACTATCAAAACACTTGTACCATTGTCTAGGTGTTTGTTTCAAGTCATATAATGACTTCTTAAGCAAACACACATGTGGTTGTTCCATTACTATATTTTCATCAATGTTTCCATGTGAAAATGTCATTTGTACATCCATTTGTTCCAACTCATAATCACCCGCAGCTGTCATTGCTAGCAACATTCTAATTGAAGTGTGCCATACCACTGGGGAGTAAATTTCTTAGTAGTCAATACCTTCCCTTTGTCAATACCCTTTTTCTACTAAACATGCTTTGAATCACTTAAGTTCTACCCCAAGAATACCAACTTTCTTCTTGTATATCCATTTGCAACCCATGACTTTTGTGCCCTCTGGTTTTCTGACCAATTCCTAAGTTCTATTTTTATGAAGTGAATTCATCTCCTCAACCATTGCTTCATTCCATTGACTTGACTCCTTCCTTTTCATTGTTTGTGAGTAACTAATGAGATCTTCATTCATTATCATCTTTGTTGTTTGCAATGCATAAGCAACAACATCAGCTTGTGCAAATTTATGAGGTAATCCAATCTCATGCCTTATTCTATCCCTAGAAAGTACATAATCTTGCAGATGTTGACCCTAAACTATTGACTCATGCTGTTGTTGACAACTGTAACTTAGTTCACCTTGAGCTGTTGATTCATGTTGTTGGCCACCGCTAGTTAATTCATCTTGTTGGACTGCACTTATTTCCTCAGTTCCAACTTTTGTTTCTTGTGATTCTTCTACTTGAAACACCACTGAATGTTTTACATCATAATCCACAACTTCACCACTTGTTTTTTCTCCCAAGCCCAACAATTCATCTTCTTTGAAAGTAAC
This sequence comes from Vitis vinifera, assembly GCF_030704535.1. Classification (NCBI taxonomy): domain Eukaryota; kingdom Viridiplantae; phylum Streptophyta; class Magnoliopsida; order Vitales; family Vitaceae; genus Vitis; species Vitis vinifera. Next base: position 20,755,716 of record NC_081817.1, on the reverse strand, counting down.
ATCCCTACTGATTATTGCTTTCCTCAAATCCAGACACCATAGCTAAATACCCCTTTACTCTAATAGGATATCCAAGAAATAAACATTTCTTTGTTCTTGGTTGTAACTTTCCATCATTTGCAAAAGTGCATATGTTGTTGACCTAAACACTCTAAGGTGTTGGTAACTCCCTGGTTTACTTGTCCATACTTCTTGAGGTGTTTTGAAGTTTATGGCACTTGAAAGGCATTTGTTAATCAAGTGACATGTTGTATTGACAACTTCTGTCCAAAACTTTGCAAGTAATCTTGCATTTATCAACATGCATTTTGCCCTTTCAAGAATAGTACGATTTATCCTCTCAACTAGGCCATTTTGCTGAGGCATGCTCTTCACCGTTCTGTGCCTTACAATTCCTTGGTTCCCACAAAAATTAGAGAATTTCTCTCCACAAAACTCAAGTCCATTATTTGTCCTTAAACACTTTAAATTTCTACTATGATTATCTACCATTACTTTCCATTATTTAAACTTCTCAAAAGTTTCATCCTTCAATTTCAATATAAAAACCCATACTTTTCTATTGAAATCATCAATAAATATCAGAAAATACCTAACATCATTTAAGGATTGAGTTCTAGTAGGTCCCCAAAGATCTGAGTGCACATACTCTAGCACTCCTTTTGTAGTATGTCAACTTATACTGAACTTCACTTTGGCTTTCTTCTCTAGTATACATTGCTCACAAAAACCAAGACTTAATTGTTTTTGTTCCCCAAGCAACCCTTGTTTACTCAAGATTTACAACCCTTTTCACTCACATGACCAAGCCTCATGTGTCAAAGCTTTGTTGTTTCATCTCCATCTTTTGTAGCTACCATTGAAGTTTCAATTACTATTTCACCTTATAGAGCATACAAGCCATTTTTCCTGAGCCCTTTCATCACTATCATTGCACCTTTTAGAATCTTCAATGTTCTATTCTCAATTTTTACTATACAACCCATTGAGTCTAGCATTCCCAAAGAAATCAAGTTTCTTTTTAAGTCTAGAACATACCTCACATTAGTTAACATTCTCTCCATACCATCATGTAATCTGAATTTAATGGAGTCAATTCCAAACACCTTGAAAACCTCATTATTTCCCATGAGAACTTTCCCTTCTTTGAGTTCCATGTAGCTAAAAAACCAAGATTTTATAGGACACATGTGAAATGCACAGCTTGAATCCAAAATCCACTCATTGGTCAAATCCTTTTCAACCACCATGAGTACATCAACAGTATCATAGCTTTCAAAAGCTATTCCCACATCTGTAGATTCACTATCTTGATAATTTTTCTTTGGTTTTCTTTTTGGACATTCACGTTTGTGGTGCCCTTCCTTGTGACAATGGAAACACTTCCTTCTAAACTTTGACTTTGACCTGGATTTGAAATGATTTTCTTTCTGGTTGTTGTTTCTCTTTTTTGGTTTACCACGTATAGTAAGACCTTCACTAGAGGTTATTTATATTCCTTCAACCCTCATATCCATTTCCTTTGTATGAATTGCACTTACTACACATTCTAAAGATAATATTTGCTATATTTCAAATTGTCTCTCAACTGATCAAACACCTTTGGTAATGAGTTTAAAAGTATCATTGCTTGGTCTTCATCTTCAATCTTAACACCCAGACTTTCAAGATCAAGAACAAGCTTAATATATTCATCTATATTCTCATCTATTGACTTCCCTTCATGCATCTTAAAACCAAAGAGCTTTTGCTTAAGATAAATTCCGTTAGAAAATGATTTTACCATATAGATCTCCTCCAATCTCTTCCAAATTGTAGAGACTGAAACTTCTCTTGACATTTTTCTCAATACTTAATCATCGAGACTCAAAAGTATTGTGTTCTTTGCTTTCTTTAAGGTTTCTGATGTAATTGTATTTGTCATCTTTTCTGTATCTACAATTGCCTTATCAAGACCTAGATTTCCTAGCAAAGCTTGCATCTTAATTTTCCACAAATTAAAATCACCTTTCCCATCAAACTTCTCTATCTCTAGTTTGGATGTTGCAATTTAAAAAATTTCTTCAAATTTGCTAAGAAATTCCAAGATCATCTAGATCTCAAACTGCTTTAATTGAACCTCGCTTTGATACCACTTGTTAAACCTTTGTTGTAGAAAAAAAACCAAATAATAAAATGTGATATTAAAAAATTAACGAGAATTCAGTTAATAGTGTAGTAAAAGAAAACAGACACAATCATTTACGTGGTTCGATCAAATTGATTTACATCCACAAAGGTAAGGGGACTTGGATGATGCACTATCACTAAAAAATTATACCCTCAAAGCTCTTATATGAATCGAGCTTATATGCACACACCTCACCATATAACATTAACAGAGATCTCTCTAAGAAGAAAACAATTCTAACCTTGTCTCTCTTAACACTCTCTTTTCTTCTTTTCAAATGTTCACCTGAACCACTAGAGAAAAATGTTATAACTCCTAGAAAATGTGCATATTGGTGACCACCCATTCAATTTTATTTTATTTTATTTTTAAACATGAGTCACACAACAAAAACTTTGGTAGCTAATTTAGGTTTTGATCTTTAAAATTTTGAAATTTCCATTTTTCTTTGTAGTATTTACAATGGCTAAATTAAAAGTTCATTCTTAGTAAGAATAATCTAGATCTAGTTGATCCAAATAAACACCTTAAAAATAGGTCAGTTTTTGAGTCTAACATCTTAAACAAGTACTAGGAATGGCATAATAAAATAACTGATAATGTCAAGAAATTGGTTTATGTCAATTGAATTACATTTTTTGAGGGAAAATTGTAAAAGAAATACCATATTGTTTCAATTCAATGCAGGAGAGTTTGATCCCATGATGAATTCAAATAACCAGATTCTATCAGAGTCTGAATAGTTATAAACAGATGTTACGAATAAAAATGGGCCATACAATACGTATATTTGAAACTTAATTAATATCTAATCGATTAGATCTAATCAGGCAAATATTTGTGATGCAGTCAATCTCTTCTTTCTTACTATTGAAGTATGAATTAGAACCCCTTGTTGATTTTTTTGACTTTATTGCTTGTTGAAAGCACGATCGCACAAGGCGTGCAAGAATCAGAGGCATTTGTCTTGATCAAAGACAAACTTTGTGACGAAGTCGAGCAGATTTAGAGTCTCTTGTCCGCACATAAATTGAGCTCGAGGGGTTTCATCCATGGCTTTTTTCACCGATAGACGTAGGGTTTTCAGAATTGTTGAAAAATCCTAGATGCAGAATCAAGATTTCTGTTTTAGTCTTGTTTTTCCAGTGTCAATATCCTTGTATCTTTGTCTGGCATCATCGATTCACCAGATCTCAAATCGTTCTTTGACGGGAACTCGACTTTTTCATCGGTTCCCATAGACAACGCCAATTGTTGGTGCTCTCTCTCTCAGTTTGCTTGCCCTATTCTAGAACCTCTCTTATATACATACATACATACATACATATATATATATATTGTTATAGCATTTTCTACGTGTCGTGTTCCCATTGGTTTAATGTATAACTGAAAAATATTCTCTAGGTCGTGTTCGCATTAAGACGACTATTTTCGAGCTCTTTTATGCATGAATGGTTTGTGTAGTTGTCAAGAATGGATGGTTCATATAGCTGGATGCCAGTTATTGTCTTCATTATAGTTACTTGAGTGCCCACTTTAGGAGGGTCTACTAATATCTTAGTGCAATATTTGATGTACTAGTGTATCTTGAACAATATACATAAGAGACAACATTTTTATTTATTTATCAATTTGAAGACATTGGAATAAGATCGAATAGTATTGTGATATCTTCATGGAACAATCAACATGGGTTTATTTTATTTGAAAGAATCAAAATCTCATATATTGACTATCTTTCAGACCTCCACAAATCTCTAATGAGGTTATGTATTCATAATTTATGGTAGTATAACATTATCATGAAGATCAATAAAAAAAAATTGATAGTCACCTCTTCGAATCATTCAGAGATACTTGTCATTCATGAAGCTAGTTATGAATGTGTATGACTATGTTCAATGAGCCAACATATTTGAGGATCATGTGGATTATTCTTTATAAAAGAATAATATGACCAAGTTATATAAAGACAATACTATTTATATTGCACAAACTAGGAGAGAATGCTAAAAATTAATATTCAACATATTTAATCATGTAATAATCTAGCTAATTGATTTATTCACAAAATTATTACCATATACTATATTGAAAAAACTAAGATATGACATTGGGATAAGGAGTTGATAGAACTATAAGTTGAAGGGTTAAAGAAAGCATAATCATCTCTACATAAGGAGAATATTGATACAAAAACATTGTACTCTTTTCTCCTTCATATAGGTTTTGTCTCATTAGATTTTACTAATAATGTTTTTAACATGGTTCTAACAGTCAAATCATTTAAAAAATATTTTACTTTTTTTCCTCACTCTAAAGGTTTTTCCCATAAGATTTTTCCTAATCAAGTTTTAATGAGGCGTAATCTCATGATCATATAAGGGATAGTGTCATGAAATATGAGAATTTATGATATTGTGAAAACTTATAGATGATAATCCATATTCATATAAATAACTTTTTAACTATCTATAAAAAGGGAGACTTGTTAATGAAATGAGATACTACCAGGTGAACATTATTTTATTTTTCTAATTTTTTCTTCTTATAATTCATTTATTCTATAACAATAGTAAATTAATTCTCTACATTATATATAATAAAATTTTAGATCATTATTAGAGTTGAAATGAAATACTATCGAGTGAACATTCTTTTTTTTTTTTTTTCTAATTTTTTCTTCTTATAATTCATTTATTCTATAACAATAGTAAATTAATTCTCTACATTCTGTATAATAAAATTTTAGATCATTATTAGAGTTGAGCTATCCTACCTCTTTATCATTTATGAATCATCATTAGTTAACTAGATGACATTTCTTATTGAATTCTCACTATTTTGCTTTAAGTATTTTATATATATATATATATATATATATATGCAAGAGCTTTCCTATTCATCGGAACTAAAGAGCCTATCGGTAATTTAACTTAGCTTTTAATTATTCCCATTAGTTCTTATGATTATAATTAATATTCACTTACTTTATCAACCACCTTAATTATCCATAAGTTGACATATTGTTATTCATAGTACTACAAATTCTTTTATATTGTCTTATTATTAATAATCTATTAAATTATATTTAGTTTTTAGAAATACATCATACACAAGCAAACAATGTTTGACACATAATTAAACATTACCAAAACTCCTTGAGCACAAACTTAGGATTGACTAGGTGAATGACTAGGTGAGCAGGTTGGTTGGGTTGCTAAGGGCAGCTAACTATCCCATGCTTTCTCCAATTTAGAGATTTTTGGAGCCTCCATGACCTTGTGGATCAATGTGGGCCTTACTTCAACCTAACTTGGGCTCTTTAAACCTACTTAGGAAGAAAATTAAATGATTAATATGGACCACTTTAATAGCTTATTATATGGCTTAAACTCTTACACTCGGACCTTTGATTTTGGGATCACAATTGGGTTTCAAGTTCTCTTAAAACAATTATAGATCTTGGCAATTATGAATTTTTCAAGAGGCTTCCTTTTATTTGAGTTAAAAATGGAAAACAAACAATGGATCAAAGAAAATTAATTAATTAAAGAAGATTACAATAAAATTTTATTATGCATTAAAACACACGAGTAATGATAACACTCGATCCTTGGTTTCACCATCTTCAATACCATGTCCATCTCCATGCTGATACATGCACTGGGCCTTCCTAGCAAGATTTGTTGCAATTCCAATAAAAGTTTCAAGGAATGGAGACTCTACAGCTCCATCTTCATTTAGCTTCTTCCACGTCTCTCCAATCAAATAGCTTATGTGTTTATGGGCGTCTTCCTCAGAACCACTAGTTTCATAGATGTGACATTGGATTGACTTGGGAACATCTCCTCTTTTCAACTCATCCTATGAAAAGGATTAAAAAAACCATTATACATGAATAGAAATTACAGAAATATATATTTATTAGGACTTCTTAGGTGATTGTCGGAGAGAGTAAATGCAGACCAGTGATGTTCCCAAATCATCTGAAAGCCTTAAATGTAAAACTCTGTAGAAATCTGTAAAATGGTATTGGCTTCAATGCCAAAAACCGGGTGGCTATTCTCATTTATATACAATTACAGAAGAAGTTTTGAAATACACAATAACAAAAATTTAAAAATACATAACAGAAATTTAAATATAGTCAAGGGTTATCTCTTAAAGTAGATAAGTGTTTATTTGTTTCATTCAATCGCAACTGATCTGGTGGATAAGATAAGTGAGAAGCCAAGGAAATCTCGGTGGTTTGAATGTTGTGGTTATCATCCCCCCTCAAGCTAATGGGGAGAGAAACCACCATTAGCTTGTCACGAAGCAGACAAAACCGAGCTAAACTTAGTCCCTTTGTAAAGATATCAGCAGGCTGATCATAAGAACCAATGAACTGAAGGGAAATATCTTAATTAGCAACTTTCTCGCGGATGAAGTGAAAATCAACTTCAATATGTTTGGTGCGGGCATGAAACACAGGATTAGAAGCAAGAGCAAGAGCGCCACTGTTATCACACCAAATAGTAGGAGTTGTGGGCAAAGAAATATGAAGTTCTTTGAGGAGCATACGAATCCAATACAACTCAGCAGTAGTAATAGCTAATGCCCTATATTCGGCTTCAGTGCTAGAACGAGCTACCACAGATTGTTTCTTGGCAGTCCATGAGATTAAGCAAGAGCCAAAGAAAACGCCATACCCAGTAGTTGATCTTCGATCATCGGGATTACCAGCCTAATCTGAATCACGAAAGGCTTGAAGAGTTTGCTCGCCCTTAGTGTACCATAATCCCAGATCAATGGTGCCTTTGAAGTAACGTAAGACACGTTTTGCTGCTGTCCAATGAACAGAATTAGGATAGTGCATATGTTGACATAGTTGGTTGACAGAAAATGCTATATCAGGTCTAGTCAAGGTGCAATATTGAAGAGCTCCCACAGTTTATCGATATTCTGTAATTTGAGAAGCTGTGAGTGGCTCACCAACATGAGTGGATAATTTAAGGCCGGTGGTACAAGGAGAGGAAGCAAGTTTGGCCCCAGCCATCTTGGTATGATGAAGAAGATCCCCAATGTACTTGGATTGTCGAAGATGTAGGCCAGAAGAGTCACGACTTGCTTGGATGCCGAGAAAATAGCCTAAAGGACCAAGGTCTTTCATCTTGAACTCGGTCTGTAGCTTTTGGATTAGAGACTGAATGAGAGAAGGATCTGTACCTGTAACAAGGATATCATCTGCGTAGATGAGGATAAATAGATGAATATGGCCCTTATGATAGACAAATAAGGAGGCATCCACTGGTGAGGATAGGAAACCGAATTCAAGTAGAGTTTGAGATAGACGCATAAACCAAGCACGAGGTGCTTGTTTGAGGCCATAAAGTGACTTGTTCAGTTTGCAAACATAATATGGAAAATCTGAATTAACAAACCCCTTAGGTTGCTTCATATATACATCCTCTAGCAAGATCCCATGAAGAAAAGCATTAGATACATCAAGCTGTCTGATTTCCCAATCAAATTGAGCAGAAAGTGTAAGAAGCACCCGTACAGTAGAAGGCTTAATTACTGGACTAAAAGTCTCAGTAAAGTCAATACCTTCTTCTTGAGCAAATCCCAAAGCCATTAATCTTGCTTTGAATATGTCAACCTCACCTGTGGATGTTTGTTTAACTTTATACACCCACTTATTTCCCACCACATTATGATCAACAGGTCTAGGACATAACTTCCATGTCTCATTAGCCAATAAAGCATCATATTCCTCTCTCATAGCAACACACCAGTCAGGTAATAAAGCAGCTTGTCGGTAAGAGGTTGGTGCAAGGGGAGTCACAGTACTGGATAATGCTTGGAGAGGATATTAGGTGGAATAGAGTTTAAAATCTGAAAATATGCGAGGTTTGAGGTTGCCTGTTTGGGAGCGAGTTGTCATGGGGTGATGAGAGTGATTGGAAGAAGAGGAAACTTCAGGTATAGAAAGGATAGGAACTGGACCAGGTATGGGAGAAGGTAGAGTGGAGATATGAGGAGAAGTGGGGATAGGTAAAGATTCTAGAGGAGAATCAGGTGAATCTGAAATAATTGGAGAGGAATGCTGTAAATTAGAAGTAGATAAAGAAAATGAAGGAGAAGGTAAAGGCGTACCTTGAGAGGAGACCACTGGAAGAAGTTCAGAAGACTGCAATCCATCCTTAGCAGGAAATGTATTCTCATTAAACACAACATGTCGTGAGATTAGAACTTTTTGAGTGACAAGATCCAAGCATATATATCCATTTTGATGGGAACTATAACCTAGAAATATGCAACGCTTGGATCTGAACATTAATTTGTGAGTTGCATATGGTCGCAATAATGGAAAACAGGCACAACCAAAGGTGCGCAAGGAGGTATAATCAGGATGTTTGCCAAATAATTTAAGATATGGTGTTTGGTTATCAAGAGTAGATGTTGGCAGTCTATTAATGAGAAAAATGGATGTTAAAAAGGCATCAACCCAGAATTTAGTGGGCAAAAGTGACTGAGCTAACAGAGACAGTCCCATTTCCACCACATGACGGTGTTTACGCTCAGCAACCCCATTTTGTTGGGGTGTATGAGGACAAGTGCGGCGATGTTGGATTCCATTAGAGGAAAGAAACAATTGAAATTGGTTGGACATGTATTCTCCACCTCCATCTGATTGTAATTGCTTAATTTTGCAAGAAAATTGGTTTTCAACTAGTGTTTTGAATTTAACAAAGCAAGCATATACATCAGATTTATTTTGGAGAGGATAAAGCCATGAGAATCGTGAAAAGTCATCAATGAATATAACATAATACTTGCATCCATTGAGAGATTTGGTAGAACAAGACCATACATCAGTATGAATTAATTGCAAAAGAAAGGAAGAAACACGAGTAGAAGGTTTGAAAGGAAGTTGCTTACCTTTGCCAAGTTGGCAAGGTTCACAAAAATGCATTTTAGTCACTGATCCTTCAACAGGTAAGGAATGTTTATTTAATAATTGAGACACAATGGGAAGAGATGCATGTCCTAATCTAGAATGCCAAACTGAAATGCTTTGATTCCTACAACGGCTGACAAAGCATGTGATTTATTGATAGACATTGACCGCAACTGGATTGGATAGAGACCCCCTTCACTCCTGCCTTCCAGTAGTGTCACCCCCGTTTGTATGTCCTTGACAAAATAATGAGTACCAGTTAGAATAAAGAGGCAATTATTATCAAGACAGAATTGATTTATGGAAAGAAAATTGGCAAAATCTTGAGGACAATGGAGGACACGTTTGAGGTTTAATTTAGCTTCAGGAGTATGAAAAATAGTAGTACCAGTATGTGCAATACTTAAACCTTGGCCATTACCAACAGCTACATTTTCTTGTCTTGTGTATGGTTGTTGTAAAGTAAGATGCTCCAGATTGGCAGTAATGTGCTGATTAGCTCCATTGTCAGCAAACCATGTCTCTTCCTCTTGCTCAGCATTGCTATGTGCCACCATAGCAGCTAACTAGGTTGGTGGATGACGACCCTGATATGCATAATCCATTCTATGAAAGCAATCTAATGCCTTATGACTTAGCTTTCCACAGATTTGACAAGGTGACTTAGGAGTGGAAAATGAGTGCTGCTTCTGATTTGGCTGAGGTGAGGAAGGTAAACCAAAGGGTTGTGGTGAATATTGAGGACGAGGATTTTGTGAAAATGAAGGACGTGAATATGGTATACTTGGGTTTTTGGGTTTGCGATTGTACTACTGTTGGTTGGATTTGGGAGTGAAGAAAGCAAAATTATTTGTCTCAGGTGGTATAGCAATATTCTGGTTTTCCAATAACAGTTCATATGACAAGAGCTCGGCTTGAAAATCTTCAAAAGAAACATTCTTGTCTCTAGTGGCAAAGGACAGAGAGGTTATAAAGGGATTAAAGGGTGGGTTGAGACCACTCACAATATAAGAAATTAAGTCATCATCCTCAAGTGGCTTACCAACTGCAGCTAATTCATCAGACACCAACTTCGCTTTTTCAAGAAAATCAGTGCACTTCATTGACCCTTGATGAAGAGTCTGCAACTTTTGCTTTAGGTGGTGTACACGGGTTCTGGATTGAGAGGCAAACTTGTTTGCTAGAGAACTCCACACCTCTCGAGCAGATGTGATGCCATAGACAGAAGCTAGCACCTTGTCAGACTGCAAAGTGGCATTGATCCAACTTAACACACACTGATCTTTCTTATTCTAGAGAATATATGTTGGATTAAGATAGTTTGTGTCACTCAGCTTGATCGACACCAGATGACCAATGTTTGGAGGAGCAAAGATAACATTGGAGAAAGCGGAAGAAGAGAAGGCCATAGTTGAGAAGGAAAGGATCGATTGAAATTAGGTGTATGCCAATTGCTTTGATACCATGTAAAACTTTGTAGAAATCTGTAAAATGGTATTGGCTTCAATGCCAAAAACCGGGTGGCTATTCTCATTTATATACAATTACAAAAGAAGTTTTGAAATACATAATAACAAAAATTTAAAAATACATAACAGAAATTTAAATATAGTCAAGGGTTATCTCTTAAAGTAGATAAGTGTTTATTTGTTTCATTCAATCGCAACTGATCTGGTAGATAAGATAAGTGAGAAGCCAAGGAAATCTCGGTGGTTTGAATGTTGTGGTTATCATTAAAATCATTGATGACCAACGGATAATATTCTGATATCTCTCCAAGGATTGCAAGGCCTCCTTGGTGATTGGATTTGCAACAAAAAAAAAAAGGCGTGGACTAGTATTACAGGACCCGATATTGAAATCCATGTATTGCTAATGTGTTCTCGTAGGGCTAGTGTATATCCACCATAGTACCACTTTGCCTCCAGTAAGTAAGATTTACATAAGTCTGACCACTGAAGGATTAAGAGTCAAGAGTACCACATGCATGTAAACAATGTTATTCTTGAATTATCACAAATGTATGGTCAAATAATTATGTATAATAAATAAACGAGAAGGTAAGTAAATATTGTATCTTACAAACGGTTGATTGAGGCTAGAGTTTGACTCTATGTCCTTAAGAAGAATTTTCCCTGCACTGGTGCTTACGGTTTGTTGACAATCGTTTCCCAGGATACAACGATCACTTTTTTGTGATAGTAGCACTCCAAATCACAAGAAACAACGAATCACTTAATGACTTGAACTCTCTTGAATACCAAGCACTTGGAAGAAAGGAGAAGAAGTGGACAGAATTGATGATGGAATGAATAAGAAATGCCATGGGGGGCCCTATTTATAGGTTTTCTGGTGACTCTTAGAAGAGATGTGTCTTAAATACTTAACATATCCTTTGACACAAGTTATGTCCATTAGGAAGAGTTGTGTCTAATTGAAACGGTATGTCTTAATTTCCATTCACCTATAAATATACCAACAAACAGCATATAATGGAATGAGTTCAGAGTTGCAGATAATACCGCTTTTCTAAGATAGGGAATGATGTGTAAGCCATGTTCCTTAAGAGCATCATAAGCCATTTCATTAGTGGAGTTGTAGAGAGCAAGGAAGCACAACTTCGTGTATTCTGGAAGTGGATCCATTGCATTGATATCCCACCCAAATATATATAAAGAAGATATTTGAATTTTTAGATCAGCTAACTTAATCAGAAGCATATGATGCATAAAGGATATGGGAAGTCAGACAAACAGTAAACTGTCAACAGCATCTGTAAAAAGCTCGAGTTCATCCAATGCACCATAAATGTCGTAAACATCATCAATTATTGTTACAAGTGTGTGATAACTTTGTGGACATTCTCCTACAATATCCATACTGAGGCTCGAATATCACTCCCACAGTCCATAGGAAATTCTCCATCAGCCTGTCCCTAGCAAAGTTTAACTTTTCTCCCTGGCGTGTACTGCTTCACCAGCTTAATAGGAGCCAAGGGAGACAATAAAAATATTATTAAGAGTATGATATAGAGATTTTTTTCTGGATCTCAAAACATTAAGAATGTCGATGAACTAATTACCTTGGCCTGTGTCTTAGATCCTCCTGGTGTGTGGCTTGTACCATATTGAAGTCCAATTTAGCAAACTCCAGCAAGATAGGATTCATGTCCTGTCTTTTCTCGTATACATCTATGAACCACCTAGCCTCTAACCTTGGCATTCTCCACTGCAATGGAAGCTCTAAGGCATGGTTCACCTCAATGGCAAGATTTTGGTCAATGTTTTGCTCAAGGCCCTTTCCAAGATGTCTGTGTGCGAAATCTGTGGCCTGTTCCAAGGTATACTTTCTCCTTGTACACAAACGTATGAAGGTCCATACAAACAGAGCAGTCCCTTGATATCTGCACACAGGCATGCCTTAAAGCTCCCTGTTTCGCCCTTGAATCTACTAAAACATCTGCATTTATAAGAGTGCTTACTAATTATTAATTGGGATAAAGTCATAGCTATGTATATCTGCAAAAAGTATTGTAAAAGCTTCCAAAAAAAAAAAGAAAAGGATAAACAAATAAGAGATCAATATTTGTATTTTGTCTGTAGTTCATTTAAATTTAAATTCTTAGCTTATTTAAAACAAATCAAATGAAGAAGTGAATCCTACACAGCTACACCTTGAGGCACATCATAGCCATGCTGCCTTAACAGTCTAAATTCAAGAGCTGTAGCGTATAAATCCTCATTCTTCCACTCATCCTGGCTATTGTACTCGCTGTATATGATGTTTAATATTTCCCTTATCTCATCTTCGAAATGATAATATATTCCAAGCCTTTGCAAGACATCGATTAGCTCCAGCTGATCCAAAGGCTTCCTCACTTTGCCAAGCATGGTCTTCACAACTCGCTTTAGCTCATCAAGTCTTCTCGTGCATGTTTCTCCCTGCATACATAATTAACCATGTATTTATTGGTAATCACCAAGTGGAACATTAATAACTAGAATTAACCAGTTAGCAATATTCATGATGTATAAACCTACCACATAATCACTTCTCAGTGACTGCACACAATCATAGTCCAAAATGGGAGGATGGTAGTTTGCTGTTCGCCGAGCAATGATTTCCTCGCAAGTGCTGTTGCCAATCATGAGCTTGATTCTTGGAGGAGAAGCGTTGCAACTGCTGGATTTTCTTATAATTGGGTGCCTTGTGTGAGTGATCAGACTAGGAATTGAAGCAAACATGGAAAGAGCCAAGGAGATATGCTAGTACAAAGACTGCTCTACAATCTTTTGATTAGTGGGTTATTTAAGATCCAAGAAAGCACTAATGCTGTGGAAATGCAGATTCTTCTGAGCTCCTACTGCTTTTGAAATCCCATCTGGATCTGCCTTGTGGTTCATACTTTTATTACTGATTTTAATAATGTATTACTTAACAAAAAATAAATTTAAATAAACACCTATCAAAGCATTAATTTAAGTGATTTGATAGGTTTTTAAAAATAGTTTTTCAAATGTGGAGGAATATTTTTATAAAATAAGTATTTGTAAGCATTAACAAGATTTCTAACAATATTTTCAAACCTAAATTTATAAATGATTTTCAAATTATTTATTTCAAACCATTTGAAACCACCTTGAATACTTTTTACTCTTTTGGCAATATGAGAATAGGGCTTGGGGATAAAAATTGAACAAAAAGTATGTATAACCAAGTGGTAACAAGAGGATTGTTTACCTATTCATGAGTAAGGGTTCAAAACCCTTTATGTTAATATTTTTTTATTTAAAAATTTCAGGGGAGGCATATGCCCTTCCTCGGCATGCATCAGATCCACCCCTTACTTGGACCAAGTAAATCTAATAAAAGAGGTAGGTTTTGATATTTTGACAATAAGTCCATTTTCACCATTAGACGAGTTTCGATTTTTATTTTTATTTTTTTTTATGAAAGAAAAGGGAGAAAATATCACTTTTATTTATGACTTAAAGTCTATAGAAATCCCTTTTCACCATTAAATGAGTTTCGATTTTATCAAAAAAGGATTGCAAAGAGACTATTATAATTTATTAATTTTGAAGGAAATACAAGAAGGCTATGTATTAGGAGCATTGTGATGGTTTGTAGTCAACTTGTAACAAATTTGCAGCTCCGCAGTAAACCTCTCATTATTACAGAATACCGCAGTCAATTTAATAGGTTTTCCATGGAAAAAAGATAGATGAGAAAATATCACTTTTCCCTTCACATAAAAGTTTATATAAGTTTCTTTTCACTATTAAATGAGTTTTTATTTTTTTGAATGAGAAGAAGATAGAAGAGAAAATCACTTTTTCTTTCACATAAAAGTCTGTACAAATCCCTTTTCATCGTTAAATGAGTTTTGGTTTTTACCATGAAAAGAAAAAACGAAGGAAAAAATATCTTGTGACACGAAGTATTTGGGGAAACCTATTTAAGATAAAAGGAAGTTGTGGCCAAAAAATCACATTCAACCGCTAGCTAACATACTATTTTTGAAAAACTGTTTTATAGTATTTTGTAGGAACTTAAAATGTTTTATATATATATATATATTGTATTTTAAATATATTTCAAAAACAACTTGTATATGTAATATTTTATTTTTAATTGTTGTTTATCTTTCTATAGTTATTTTTTTAGAATAAATATCATAAAACAAATGAAAACAACTAAAAATTACTAAAAAATGTTTTTTGAAAATAAATTGTTTTCTATTTTTTTATTGTCAATATGATTTTTTTTTTTTTTAAAAAAAGAAAGAACTGTTTTAGAAAATAATTATCAAACAATGCCTTATTTTCCTTCCGGAAAAACAACTATGGCAAAGCGCTGATTTAAGTTACTTTTCCACAAAAAAAAAAAAAAAAAAAAAAAATCTTTGATGTAAGGTAAAATTCAACCATGAAAAATAAGAAACAAAAAAGTATTAGTGGAAAATGATGCCAATTTAAGTTACTTTTCTTCCCAAAAAATATCTCTATGTAAGGTAAATTTCAACCCTGAAAATAAAAGATAAAAAAGTACTAAGTGTACCAGAATTGGGCACAAATGTTTTTTTTTGTTTTAATTATTGGATATAACTTGTTTCCTTAAGGACAAGATATCACATGCTCAGTATGAAACTTGTCCCTTTAAGGATAACATATTACACCCTCCATAAGATTTGTATGTCTATTATTTCTAACGGCGAGTTTGACAATTATTTTTAAAAATAGTTTTTTGTTCTTCAAAACAAAAAACTTGAAAAACTTGTTTAACAACTAAAAACTATTTTATATTTTTTATTTTTAAGAATAAAAAATACGGTGTTTTTAAATAACATATTTTAGTTGTTTTTAATTGTTTTAATTTGGTTTTTAGGTGTTGTTTTAAAAAATAATTATACAAACATTTAAAATGATTAAAAATAAAACACTACATATAAAAATTATTTTAAATCATATTTTAAAATATTAAAAATAAGTTAAAGATCTTTTAAGGTTTCAAATAGATTTTTGTTCTACAAAATATCAAAGAACAATTTTCAAAACCTATCCTCAAAAACTATTTTTAAGAACTGTTTTCGAAAAACGTTACCAAATACACCTTAATTAATTCAATTGAATATGTTAAAAAAAAATCTAAAACTTATTAATTTTCAAAATCATTATTATTATAATGAGTAGAGGAGTTTCCTTAAATAATATCAACATCAATATTTCATTAGATAATTATATTTTTTAAGTTATTATAAATTTTGATTATTACACTCATCGATCAATACTAATGATAAAGTAATAAATAAAAAGAAAATATATAATCTTGTCAATATTTCGGAAGAGGGGAAAATTAAAGATAACTATATTCTTAATTTTAAAAATAATATCATTCAAGAAAACTTATCATATCAA
Source organism: Vitis vinifera (assembly GCF_030704535.1). Classification (NCBI taxonomy): domain Eukaryota; kingdom Viridiplantae; phylum Streptophyta; class Magnoliopsida; order Vitales; family Vitaceae; genus Vitis; species Vitis vinifera. The sequence continues at coordinate 20,739,683 of NC_081817.1, read as the reverse complement.
TTTTAATTATATTATGTTAATTTAATTTTCACATAATTAGGTTATGTGCTTATTGTACTCTATTAAATATTAATTTTTCTAAGTGTTAGATGTAATATATTTAATTAATTTTCTTAATGGATAGTTTAATTTATAAAATTATATAAAAATTCTTATCAAAATAATAATTGATCAATTAAAAAAAAAGTTTCAAATTTTTAATACTTTTGACATGCATGTAATCCAAACTCATTTAAACTTCTATGATTGCCTTCATTTTTTAGATAATTTATTTTTTATCTTTGGATGTACAGGCGAAACAAATTATTGTGCCTCCATGTGGTATGGTATAGAAGAATTATGCTCTGATATTGCCATCTCTTTTTACTACAATTTTTTTAATTAAGATAAGTAAATTATTTAATATTTTTCTTGGGTGCAAAGGCTCATACTTCTCCAATACTTAGTCTATCAATTGTTGTGTAACCAACATTATCTACTCTACATGTTCTTTTTCAATGCTCAATCCCTTTGTAGGTATCATCATCTACTCTACATACATTTGTTTTATTCATTTTAGGAGTTACTATGTAAGTGAAAAAAATGTTACTTAGATTCAAAGAATGTGATTAAGGTATAAAAAAATATAATTAAAAAATATAAAATTATTATACTTTATTAATGTTAATCTTAATAAGTGTTGGATGTAATATATTTAATTATTTTTCTTAATGGATTGTTTAATTTATTAAATTATAAACTTGTGTAAAAATTATTATCAAAATAATAATTGGCCAATTAAAAACGAGTTGCAAAGTTTTTATACTTTTGATATGTATATAATTCAAACTCATTTAACTTCTCTAATTACATTCATTTTTTAATCGATTTACTTTTTGTTTTTATTTTATTTTTTATAAACACTTGAAAACAAATTATTGGTGCCACAATGTGGTACGGTATAGAAGACTTAACTTTGATACAAACCCCTTTTACTACAAAGATTATTTATTTATTTATTTATTTATTTAATTAAGATAAGCAAACTATTTAATATTTTGTTTGGGTACAAAGGTTTGTCATTTTACAATGCTCAACCTCTTTTTATTGTTACGTAGGTATCATTATCTACTATTTCATGCATGTTATCTTATTGAAATAATAATAATAATAATAATAATATATGTATATTTAATTTTCAATTAAAAATTTAGTGTAACAATAAAATATGTTGATTCAATTAAAGAGATTTAAAAAATATATTTTAATTCTAAATTTTGAAATGATTATTAGCTTAAGTGAAAAATATGTACCTTAGCTAGGTACAAAAAATGTGATCAAAGTATAAAAAATATAACTAAAGTATGAAAAATATGTTTAAGATATGAAGAATATGACAATGGAATTCAAATATAAAATTTGTAAATAAAGTTCAAAAAGTATATTAAAGTATATAAATAAATAAAATTATGCTTATGAGAGCATGAAAGGATTATTTTAAAAAAATACTTACTTTTACAAACTTATGAAAATAAGATTCTCTCCAAATTAATTAAGAAAAAGGAGAGCCTCTCCTATTTTTATAAATGTCAAAATTACCCTTAATAAAAATATCTTCTATTTTTTAGAATGAAATTTTATGTTTTGACTATCCAAGATAAAAGAAAATAATTCATTATAAATCAAATACATTTGTTAGGCCCAAAATATCTCAATCTTTGTTTTTTCATGATCTAAAATATTTTTAAAAAAAAAATATTATATATCAATTAGCAATATCAACTAGGGGCACAACTACATGATATTAGCAAATCTTATGCTATCTTTGCCACCAAGTATTTATTTGTGTGTATCTATTTGAAAAATTATTAAAAATTCACTTTCTTTATTATGTCAGTTAAGAAAATAAGAATAAAATTCTATTAAAGTTTTTTGTTTATTTCTTTGCCATAATTTTTTTTTTTATTTTTATCTACGATAGTTTTTGAATGAAAGAATTGATTTTCACTATGAAGTTTTTTTGTTTAATTTTTTCTTTTTCTTTTTATTTTATTTTTATAAATGCTCTCTTATTTCTATTAAAAAATAATCATATTTTGGATCTTTCTATCATAGCAAGTAACAGGAGTTTTGGACCAAAATATGTAGTTACTTTTTTATTTTTAAAAAAGAAAACTTTTATTTATAGTAAACTTTAAAGTCATGTTTGGTTGATGGAAAATAGTAAGAAAAGAAAAAAAAAAAAAAAAAGGAAAAAAAATTTGATTTTTTTATAATTTTTTTCACTGTGAAAAGGATGAAAGAAAATTAAATTTAATTAAAATTAGTTAAAAATATATACATTTTAAAATTATTTAATCTTTATATAACAGAGAAAAATAAGTTAGATAGGTTTAAAGAAGCATATAAAAATACAATTGTAATTATAAGTGGTATTTTTATTTTATTTTTTGATAAAGGAATGACTTCAATCAACATAGCCAAGGGGATTGGATCGGACTTTTGTTGTAATAGACTCTTCTAACCTTCAGCTTTGTATAACAATTTTTCTAAAATAATAATTCCCAATTTGAATGTGAGTAAATGATACTGAGTTTGCCCCCTAATTTTGGTAGAAGTTGTGAATTACAAAGCATGTGTAATATACACCACTGTTATCATCGCAAAATATCTCAACCGAGAGAGAGAGAGAGAGAGAGAGACTTTGTATTTACATGAGAAAAAGAAAGATGCTCTTTATGGTGACCATGATGGATTATTTGGATTATTTTTCCCAAGCATACAGGATAAGAGAGGTATTGGCCCCCACAAAAATATGAACCGCAAGGCAGAGATCCAGATGGGATTTGCAAATGTTCTAGAACTAGTAGTATTTTTCCCAAGGATTAGTGGCTCAGACGGATCTGCAAATATGTATATACTGATTTCAATTGGATCTTAAGTAACCCACCAATCCAAAGATTATATCGGTCGTTTTACTATCATATCTCCATGGCTCTTTCCATGCTTGCTTCAATTCCTAATCTGATCATTCACACAAGACTGCCAATCATAATAAAATCCAGCAGTTGCAAGGCTTCTCCTCCAGGAATCAAGTTCATGATTGGCAACAGCAATTGTGAGGAAATCATTGTTAGGCGAACTGCAAACTACCAGCCTACCATTTGGGACTACGATTATGTGCAGTCACTGAGAAGTGACTATGTGGTAGGTTTATCATGAACATTGCTAACTGGTTGTAGTTATTAATGTTCCACTTGGTGGTTACTAACAAATACATGCGGTTATGTATGCAGGGAGAAACATACACCAGCAGACTTGATAAGCTAAAGAGATATGTGAAGCCAATGCTTGGTAAAGTGAAGAAGCCTTTGGATCAGCTGTAGCTAATTGATGTCTTGCAAAGGCTTGGAATATATTATCACTTCAAGGATGAAATAAAGAGAATATTGAACAGCATATACAACCAGTACAATCAACACGAAGAGTGGAAGAAAGATGATTTATATGCAACAGCTCTTGCATTTAGACTGTTAAGGCAGCATGGCTATGATGTGCCTCAAGGTGTAGCTTGTTGTGCCAGCGAAAGCTTTGATGCCAACAATGTTAGTTCAAGAACACAAAGATAAAACAATCACACATATGGTACACGAGGTTTATACAATAGAGAATATTACAAAGGACAGAACCATATACAACTATTGGGTTCCTGAAACATCCCACGTTTCCCCACTCCTTGTATCCATACCCTACTACTAGCCTTCTCGCTCCATAGATTACTTTCCGTTCTTTCTCACATCTCTATCCACCTCATATAGTCTCTATAGGTCTATCTTCATCTCATAACTTTTTCCCCTCATGACCTATAATATTTATAGAGATATTTCCAATAACCTTCCTTATTTTATAAGGAAGTCTAATATTACAATAATATATTAACTTAGAAATATTCTATATAATATTCTTTACAAAAAGGAATCTATACTAGTTAGAAATTTGGGACACTTCCTAACATAGCTGTGTAGGATTCACTTCTGCATTTTGTTCGCTTTAACTAAGCTGAAAATATAAAATTAAATGAATAGAATACACTGCAAATTTGGATCTCTAATTTATAGAAAATACATGACTTTTTGTAGATGCGTGTAAGCTATGACGTTATCCTAAATATATTTAGTAACCATTCTTATTAATGCAGATGTTTTTAGTAGATTCAAGGATGAAACAAGGAGCTTTAAGGCATGCCTGTGTGAAGATGTCAAGGGGCTGCTCTGTTTGTATGAAGCTTCATACCTTTGCGTACAAGGCGAAAGTACCTTGGAGCAGGCCAGAGATTTTGCATACAGACATCTTGGAAAGGCCCTTGAGCAAAACATAGATCAAAATCTTGCCATTGAGGTGAACCAGGCCTTAGAGCTTCCATTGCATTGGAGAATGCCAAGGTTAGAAGCAAGGTGGTTCATAGATTTATATGAGAAAAGACAGGACATGAATCATATTTTGGTTGAGCTTGCTAAATTAGACTACAATATGGTGCAAGCCACACACCAGGAGGAACTAAGGCACATGTCTAGGTAAGTTTATCTACATTCTTAATGTTTTTGGGATCCAGTCAACGAACTCTATATCTTTTTCTTATATTTTTGTTCTCTCCCTTAGCTCTCATAAAGCTGGTGGAGGAGTACACGACTTGGAGAGAAATTAAACTTTGCTAGGGACAGGCTGATGGAGAGTTTCCTATGGACTGTGGGAGTGATATTCGAGCCTCAGTATGAATATTGTAGGAGAATGTCCACAAAAGTTAACACACTTGTAACAATAATTGATGATGTTTACGAAGTTTATGGTACATTGGATGAACTCGAGCTTTTTACAGATGCTGTTGACAGGTTACTGTTTGTCTTACTGCCCATATCCTCTATGCATCATCTGCTTTTGATTAAGTTAGCTTCTCTAAAAATTCAGATCAATATCTGCTTTACATATTTAGATGGGATATCAATGCAATGGATCAACTTCCAGAACACATGAAGTTGTGCTTCCTTGCCCTCTACAACTCTATTAATGAAATGGCTTACGACGCTCTTAAGGAACATGGTTTACACTGAAGAAAATTTAAACAGCATAGGATCACATGTTGACATTTAAGCATGCATTGAACGGCAAAAACGGAAACGTTCACCTTGGTTAATTTCGTGAAAGGTCATTTCTTCCTCTTTTCTGGTATTCAAGAAGCTCCTCCAGTGCTTGATGGTGCGAGAATTACGGGTTAATGAGTTCTTCCCTTCTACACCCAGATTCAGTCCAAAACGAGAGTGCGTGCTCTCTTTCAGTCAAAGGAGGAAGGAGCAGGGAGCCAACCAGCAAGAGACCCCTTCCTTTTCTTTTATATATATATATCACACACATTATTTGGACCACCACTTGACTTAATGGGTCAGTAAAGAGAATTAGGGTGAGCCCATAAAAAATCAAGCAATAATATGTGTCCAGTCCCATTATGGACCACAATGCAAAAATAAATAACACTGATTTATGACATTATTAAATTGATTATGTAAGTCCACACATAAAAATTCCAACAATCTCCCACTTGGACTACATAATCAAACATTACAACATACACATAATCATAAATCAATATCCCATAGAATCTCATCAAAATAAATAATCAAAAGCAATCATACATGCTTCATTGCTTGATTCACAGGGAAATATACAATAGTAGCAATCCTTCCAACAATACCATAATATTATAATACCAAAAAATGGCTCCCACTAACTCAATACAACCTAGGCTTCCAACAACCCCATTTGAGATACATGTTCCTGAAACGCAATTATGGGTAAGCCTTTTGTTAATGGATCCTCCAACATACTTTTTGTGGACATGTGTTCAATATCAATAAGAGACTCTGCCACTTTCTCCTTAACAAAATAGAACTTTACATCAATATGTTTGGAGCGAGAAATACTCCTAGTGTTCTTGGAGAAAGTAACAGTTGCAGAATTATCACAAAATAATTTCAACGGTCTAGAAATGGAGTCAACAACTCCCAAAGCTGAAATAAAATTCCGCATCCACATAGCATGACAACAAGCCTCATAACATGCCACATACTCTGCCTCCATAGTTGAGGATGCTGTAAGTGTCTGCTTGACACTTTTCCAAGATACAGCTCCTCCTGCCATCATAAAAATATAGCCCGTAGTGGATTTCTTATCATCTAAGCAGCCAGTAAAATCAGCATCACAAAACCCAACTACATCAAGTAAGCTGGTGCCCTGATATGTCAACATTAAGTCCTTAGTTCCTTGCAAATACCTAAGGACCTTCTTAGCTGCTTTCCAATGTTGACTCCCAGGATTGCTCAAGTACCTTCCCAACATGCCCACAACAAAAGCAATATCAGGGCGTATACATACTTGAGCATACATAAGGCTGCCCACCACAGATGAATAAGGAATGGTCTTCATTTCCTCTCTCTCATCATCATTTTGAGGACGCTGAGCCTTTGAAAAGTTATCACCCTTCACAATTGGCGCTCTAGTAGAACTACAGTTGTGCATATTGAACCTCTTCAATATTTTCTCAATATAGGTTCTTTGAGACAATTTAAGCACTCCATTATCCCTATCACGAAGAATCTTTATGCCCAAAACATAAGAAGCCTCACCAAGATCCTTCATGTCAAAATGGGTTGACAACATGTGCTTTGTCTCAAACAACAAGTCAGAATCATTTGATGCGAGTAGTATATCATCAACATATAAAACAAGAAATATGTAACTACTCCCACTGACCCTCAAATATATGCATTTGTCAACTGTATTCTCTTTAAAACCATTTTGGGTGATAATACTATTAAACTTTAGATACCACTAGATCTTTCATCAACAGAACTCACATCTTCAAAATATACAACCCTGTCTAACTCAATGATCTTGGTGGTATGAGATGGACAATACAATATGGAATCCCTTGATCCAATGCTATTACCAACAAAGAAACCACTAATGGTTTTAGGATCAAGTTTCTTTGACTATGGGTTATAGGGCCTAACCTCAGCCTTACATCCCCAAACATGGAAATGGTGAAGGCTAGGTTTCTTTCCTGACCATAGCTCATAAGGTGTCTTAGGCACAAACTTAATGGGCACTTGATTCAAAATATATGCCACAGTCCTTAAGGCTTCACCCCACAGAAATTCTGTTAAGAGGAATTGGACAACATGCACCTCACCATATCTAACAATGTGCGATTCCTCCTTTTTGCAACCCCATTCTGTTGAGGAGTGCCTGGCATTGTATATTTCGCATCAATGCCACATTCCAACAAAAACTTAGCAAATGGTCCAGGATTTCGTCCAGTCTCATCATATCTCCCATAATACTCACCATCTCTAACCAATCTCTCTAATCTTTGCCTAGAAATATGACCTAGGCGTTTGTGCCACAATATGGAAGAACTGAAATTTACTTGGCTTATCAACTCTCAAAACCCAATCCAAAATGTGCATAGTCATATGCACATTGAAAGACTCAAAACATTCCTCAAAATTATTCCAGTAAGAGGTTTGATGGCAGACAATTGCAGAGTAATACCAGGATTGCTAGTAGTTGGAAAATAGCAAAATTAAGCAATATGCATGTTACTACAAAATCATGCATTTGCTAGTTTCCAGAATTTCTCAATTTAGCAACAGCTTGGAATTTTGAAAATTCCACGGCGGTAAGGACAACCAATTAAATATCATAACCAAGATGCACTAATTTTATTACCGAAAGAGCAAAGAAAATTAGTACGGTTCATAATATAAAATTAATTTCCTTCACCAATCCAAGCATCCTACCAAATATTATAATCATCGATAGGACAATCACAGTACTCGTATGGATCTTAGTAATAACAATAATAAAGCGACTAAATGTGGGAGTTAAATTATTTCAGCAAAGACAATTTGACACATATAGGGTCACGATAGGCAACCACATATATGTTCACTATTGTCATGATAAACTGAAATATTTAATTTGCGCAACTTGACACACTTGAAATTGCGATAGGCAATCACACAAGTGTTATAAATTGCCACAATAAATTTAAATAGTTAACAAAATTGACCTTGGACAACATTATTGGTACAAAATAAAAATTATACCATAAAACCAATAATTATAATAATTGTCCCAATAAAGTGAATTTTAACAATTGCATAATAATTCTAACATATGCATAATCAATCCAAGAATACCAAGGCAAACAAAACAAAAATAAAAAAATAAAATTGCTTTTGTTTTTTTTTTTTTTTTTAATGACGTCATGATGACGTCATCACATCACTATTCATCTCCTTCTCCAGCTGAACACGGCCTGGTGCAGGAGAAAAAAAAAATTTTCCTTTTTCGGCCAAAATTTTGGGCATTTTCCGACAAAAAACGCTTAGATTTCCATCCTCAAACATCAAACCTTCAATCTAATCCCAAAATTTGCACAAAAATCGCATAATAGGAAAAACCAAAGCAAGCCCTAATTCTCGAAATCCCACCAAACAAGCTCCAAAAATCAAATAAAATGATGGGTTTTGCTCCAAACAATATTCTCTACAAGTTTCCAACAACAATCGGGCTTGAAAACAGAGAATCAACATCAAACGAGAAATAAAATTCCAAAAAAATGGCTTCCACAATAGGAAACAGGAAACCCAAAAATTAACCCAAAATTGCAGCTCAAATGTCATCCATGTTGGCTCTGATACCAATTGAAGAAAATTTAAACAGCATAGGATCACATGTTGACATTTAAGCATGCATTGAACGGCAAAAACGGAAACGTTCACCTTGGTTAATTCCGTGAAAGGCCATTTCTTCCTCTTTTCTGGTATTCAGGAAGCTCCTCTAGTGCTTGATGGTGCGAGAATTACGGGTTAATGAGCTCTTCCCTTCTACACCCAGATTCAGTCCAAAATGAGAGTGCATGCTCTCTTTCAGCCAAAGGAGGAAGGAGCAGGGAGCCAACCAGCAAGAGAGCCCTTCCTTTTCTTTTATATATATATCACACACATTATTTGGACCACCACTTGACTTAATAGGTCAGTAAAGAGAATTAGGGTGAGCCCATAAAAAATCAAGCAACAATATGTGTCCAGTCCCATTATGGACCACAATGCAAAAATAAATAACACTGATTTATGACATTATTAAATTGATTATGTAAGTCCACACATAAAAATTCCAACATACACATCATTTCCTATCTTAGAAAAGCGGTATTGTGTGCAACTGTAAACTCATTCCATTTCTTTGCTATTAAATTTTGATGAGTTTCTATATGTTCTTTACATGCATGTAGTATTCTTGACTCATTTTATTATGCTTAATCCTTCAGTGGGCAGACTTATGTAAATCTTACTTATTGGAGGCAAAATGGTACTACAATGGATATACGCCAACCCTACAAGAATACATTAGCAATGCATGGATTTCAATATCAGGTCCCCTAACACTAATCCATGGCTATTTTTTTGTCGTAAATTCAATAACCAAAGAGGCCTCGCAATACTTACGGAGATATCATAGTATTATCCGTTGGTCATCAATGATCTTAAGGCTTTCAGATGATCTGGGAACATCACTGGTCTGCATGCTACTCTCTCACAATCTCCTTATGAGTCCTATAATAAAGATTTCTCTGATTTCTTTCCATACCCTTACAATGTTTTTTTTTTTTGTCCTTTTCCTAGGATGAGAGGAAAAGAGGAGATGTTCCCAAGTCAATACAATGTCACATGTATGAATCCGGTGCTTCTGAAGAAGATGCTCGCAAACACATAAGCTATTTGATTGGAGAGACATGGAAGAAGCTAAATGAAGATAGAACAGCAGAGTCTCCATTCCCTGAAACTTTTATTGGAATTGCAACGAATCTTGCTAGGATGGCCCAATGCATGTATCAGCATGGAGATGGGCACGGGATTGAAGATGGTGAAACTAAGGATAGAGTGTTGTCACTACTCGTTGAGCCCATTCCCTTAGACAATGACAAAAGGTTTCTAGTTTGAGTTCTGAATAATATTGAAAACCAAATTTGATCTTCAGTCATGGGAAATTCTTGTAGATGTGATGTATTAATATAATTTAAAGTCGTGCTATAGGGGTTAAATGTAATTTTTGTACAAATAATGGAACCAAAATTTAACTTTTAGATAGTTGAGGTGATGTTAGCATCTTAGTTATATTTCGTGACTAATTAGGTATATAAAAAAGTTACTTTTGAATGTATCATTTGTATGTACCTTCAAGCATAATAAAAATTTGTATTCTTCTTTAATTTTTGATAATCTATGTTTGAATTGTTTTCAATTTTTAAGTTCAAATAAACTCGTACCAAAGCTCGAACATGGATAAGAAGATGCTTTGATTTTGAGCCTCCAAATTAAGCAAAATTAACTTTGCTTTGTTCTCAAGATGTCGGGAGATTTTGGAGAAAGGATACATCAAAGCATATGCCAAAATTAGCAAATCCTATTGATTTTTGGAAGATGGAAAATAAAAGTGATAAAGAAGGTTAATTCCCATGAATTATAAAGGCTCTTATTATGGCAACTTGACCTTAAACTAGTTTATCAGTGTCAAGACTTAGGTTTCAAGGGAACCTGAAACCTCATATCTGATCCCAAAGTTAAAGGTTTGATCATAAGAAACTCACTAGTATGATAAGTAATCAAGGTGGTCCATAATAATTATTCAATTTATCCAAAAAAAAATGGTTCTCTCTCAATTTTCAGAAAATCATTTTATAATATTCTTATTATAAGTAGATCTAGAGGGCTAGGTAAGGGCAAAGCAAGGTCCAATCTCAAAATAGGAAAAAACATTGGGGGCTTAGTTACCCTTGGCAATCCAACACCCTATTACTTTCCAAGAACCAAGCATAACCTTAATGTTTTGGGATCCCTCCTACTCCCTATCATATTCTTATATTTTTATTATTTTCTTTGGCTCTTATATGTTGAGTATGTGGAAGCTTTGATACCACTTGTTAAGTAAGTGGAAGCTCTAATGTCACTTGTTGGGCAAAAATCACAACATCCAAACACAATAGGAAATAATAAAATAAAATAGAAAGATAAAATATTTATGCAGTTTAATGTAACACTTACATCCATAGGAAAGGAATATCAAATTTATTATAAACATCAAGACTGGACACTTCAAACTCTCTCAACCTTTTGCTATAAAAAAACCAATATACTCTTTGCTTATCTCTCTTCACTCTTTTCTTACTTTTTTCTTCTCTTTATCTCTCTTTGTGAATTTATCATAAAAACTACATATGTATAGAGTCCTATGGATTAACCCTAAACCAATAGTTTCCCAATCTTAATCAAACTTTAAAAAATAATTTACTAAAACACAAACTCTATAGATGTTGAGTTTCCTAAATAAAAATAAATAAATAATTTGAGTCAAATCTCAACACAATTTCCACCTTGACTCAAATTCTCTCAATATTACACAATCAATGAGAATAAACATGTGTCAAATTCAAATTCTTGTCAAACTTGACTCGAGAAATCATTTTTGTCTTCTTCAAAACTTCATTCCTTTTGCAAATACTTCCATCTTCATGCCAATGAGTACTCTTAGTTGAAAACGAAGTCTTGATCATCTTGTTGCACTCTTCTACTTTGAAAACTTCTTTAACACTAACAAAAGACTTTTCATGGCTTGGCTCTACTTTCATAGCTCCACCTAAAATTGTCTTTCCAATCGAAGTATATAATTTTTTTTTACCTTTATCCCTTTCATAGTTATCAAAGTACCTTTATTGATACTCATAATACCATTTTTTTTATAGAAAAATCATAATCTAAAGTGTCCATAGCCCCCAAAGAAATTAAACTCCTCCTTAACTTGGGCATATGCTTAACATTAGTTAATATCTTTACAACACCATCAAACATCCTCACTTTTATGGTACTAATCCTAATGACTTTAATAAATGTAGTGTCTCAAGTAAAAAAATTTCGAATCCTTAAAGTCTCAAATTTGAAAAACTCATAACCTTTGTGTCAAGTAAAAATTTTCAAATTTTGACATGTGGTCAAAATTCATTTTGACTTGGTAAGTTGTTGAATTGAAATTTTATACATGCATTTCAACTTGACATATTGTCACTATACAACTTGCTTCAATCGGTCATGTCTTCTTCATTTCAACTTTGAGTTACACACTATTAGGACATTGAGTCTTGTTTATTTGTTGACAATTTTGTTCTAATTTATGTTTGACCATAGAAGTCTTTCTAGATAGTAACTTCCTCTCCATTGAAAATTTAAGGTTGTTGTTCGTCCAACTGGGAAGTCACAGGTATGTCCTAAAAGGTTTGACTTGTGGTATATAAAGGCTTATTTGAGGTATAAAAGGATTGATATCATTTTTTAGCTTAAAATGTTTTTAAAAATGTTTTTCAAAAAGCAGGGACTGCTCAAGCGGTTAATCCCGCTCAAGTAGTTAAAGCACTCAAGCAGTCTAAGTCCGCTCAAGTGGTCATGACAATCCTGCTAAGTTCAGAAACGTAATTTGAATGATTTTCAATCCAACTAATTTGAAAACTTGAGATATTGAAATCCTTATGGCTTTTTTCTATAAAAACTTTATTTGTAACCCTTTGAGGGTTAGAGATTTAGGTTAAGAGATTAGAGATCGTAGAAATCTAATTGTTAGAGACCTCTCATTCTTTAGAGGTACTCTTTGGTGTGAAAAGTTTTATTGTCACACCATTCTCGTTCTCTCATTCAAGGATTTGATTATTTGAATTATTGATTGAAGACTATAATCCCTTTGGAGGGATTGAATGATCTACTAGGGAGCAATAGGTAGTTGTTGCGTCGCAGACGTGGATCAATTTGTAGGTACTGAAGAATAAGTTTTTAGGGTAAAACAGTCAGGTAAATCTATGTGACTTGATTTTGAATAGTGAATTTCGATTGATAGGTCTTAGATCTTGTGTTTTTTTATCTCCACAATCTATGGGGGTTTTCACATAAAAATCTTGTGTCTCATGGTCTATTTCTTTATATTTAATATTACATTTGAATTGCCTAGAATAGGTTAACTTGTTTTAACCTAATATCTTTTAGGGCTATTCTAAAAAGTTTATATTTATTCCTGCGTATATTCTGATTGAAGATATTGAATATATTGGATTGATTGGTTAATTGATTGTTGAGTCTGTTAGGTTAGTTATTCTTATGGTTATTATTATCCTTTACATTCTTCAACATATATTGTTAATATTTGGATATCAATTAACCATAAAATCAGTTTTTTGTTGGGGTGAAATCCTTTTTAAATGCTTGGGAAAAATATCTCTAATTCTGGAACGTGGACAAATCCCAGCTGGATCTGCCTTGTAGTTCATACTAATTCTTTGGAAATGCAGATTCGTCTGACCTCATAATGCTTGGGAAAAATATCTTTGACTATGGAACGTAGGCAAATCCCTCGTGGTTCATATTTTTATGGGGCTACACCTACTTCTTTTTGTAAGCATTGTGTTCTCGTGTAGAAACTCATTCTTTAACATTTTTGATGTATTAATTCTAATTTGTCTTGTTCCAACCAAGTAGACTTCCAAATATATCAAATCAAGTAGTACTTCTAATATTTTTATTACCAGGACTCACATATAAAAAATTATGAAAAATAAGTAGTATTTAAATATAAACTAAACAAAAATGTTTTTATTACTATTTTTATTATAGAAAGTATTACATAATAAAAAATAAATTTTGAATGAACATCGATTTTAGTATTAATCTAAAAATCAATTTAAGTGATTTTATAGGTTAATTTCTTAAATTAATTTTTAAAATATTGACGAAAACCTAATTTTTATAGAATAAGTATTTATAAGCATCTACAAATGTTTCTAACAACGCTTCCCAACCTAACTTTATAAATGATTTTCAAATTATTAATTTCAAAAGATTTGAAACCACCTCGAATACTTTTTTACTCTATCGGCAATATGAGAGTAGGACTTGGATCAAGTAAATCTAATAAAGGGGCTTTGGAATAAGTTTGTAACAAAGTTGTTTTAATTTAGACTGTGGAGGCCTATAAAAACATTGTTGGCCAGTATTGAATTGACTTTGCTAAGACAATTGAGAAGGTTGGTGTTGCACTGTTCTAGGGGGGATCATCGGATATTGAGCCTCCCAATGATCCTTTTACTTATGGTAGCTACATTTATCCACAACAACCCTTGAATAAGGCTTGTTCTGATTGTTGGAAGGTAGCTTGAAAGGTGGGCCCAGAAGGTGGTCCGAAAGGGATTGACAAAATAGATGTATGAGATGTGGAGAGAATATATTTTCCTGCTTAAGACTTAAGACGTATCTCCTCAACCAACAATTCATTGACCCTTGAATCAACATAGGGAAGTGGGTTACAATGCAAAATTGTTCCACGTAATGCTTCAAAACCACTATGAAAGGTCATAAAAATTTGAACAAGGCGTTATTCCTCTCTATGGGCAATATATATAAAGTGCAAAGGGTCAAAGCTCTACAGATTTCATGAGAGCCAACTGGTCTCAAATATTAGTCATCATAGAAGAAAACTCTTGAATATTCATGTCTTTCTTTTTAAGGGCTCAAATATCAGTCTCTAAATGATATTGTTTTCCAAAATTAGATTGCGGATACAATCTTTCCAACTGTTCCTAAATCTCCTTGACAGTTTCATACTTTGCCAACTATGTACCTATTGAAGTTTCAACAGAGTTGTTGATCCAAGTGATTATTTTCGAATTGCTTACTTTCCAAACATCTAACTGTTCTGCATATTTTTCATTTTTTTCATTTATAGGTTTACATAGAGTGCCAATAATATAACCTCACATCTTCTTGCCTTCTAGAAATTTTTTCATCACAGAACTCTAATACAAATAATTTTCTTCATCCAATCTCACACTAATAGATTGAAGGTAATCATCTTGTTCACTAGTCATGATGAATAAACAACAAATAACCAACAAACAAAATAAAGTAGATACAAACTAAAAAAACAAATATGAAATCAAATAGTAGGATCAAATAGAAAAAGAATGATGCGATCACTCACTCCAATATCCCACAATCAAACATGAGAAAAGGAATTGCATGAACAAACAAATACCAAAAAAAAATGTTCCATTAAAAAACCAACCTTGCTTTAGTACCATATTGAAATCCAAAAAAGATTTAAAGAGAAAAAAATCTAAGATTTTGAATTCTCTTAAAAAAGATATAACAATATTATGATTTAAATAAACCTAATGAAAAGAAAGAAAAAAAAAACTAACTTACCCTTACTCTTAAAAAAAGAAATAGAATAATTTAATGGATAATACTTCTAATATAGTAACTAAATAAAACTATTAAATACTACTAAATGAATAACTCTAACACCATCATTGTGTTATCACGTGGAAACTCATTCTTTAACATTTTTAATATATGGTAGTTCTAATTTGTTTTCTTCCCACTAAGACTTCCAATATCCCAATTAAGGAGTACTTCTAATATTTTTATTACTCGTACTTGTTTATAAAAAATTATAAAAAATAAATAGCATTTAAATATAGACTAAACAAAAATGATTTTATTATTGATTTTAATAATGTATTGCATAATAAAAAATAAATTTTAAATAAACACCTATCAAAGTATCAACTAAAAACTTGATTTTATAGGTTTTTTAAAATGGTTTTTCAATTGGGAATGAATACCTAATTTTTATAAAATAAGTATTTGTAAGCATTAACAAAGATTCTAACAACATTTTCAAACCTAAATTTATAAATGATTTTCAAATTTTTTATTTCAAATGATTTGAAACCACCTCGAATACTTTTTACTCTTTTGGCGATATGAGAGTATGGCTTGGGCCAAGTAAATATAAGGCTTTGAAATAAGTTTGTTACAAACTTGTTTTAATTATTTTTAGTTGTGGGTTACAGGAACTTGGATACAAAATATTTTATCTATATTTAAATTTCCTTAAGCTATATTTGGTTCCTAAAAATACCTAGGGAAAGAAAAAAAAATATTAAAGAAAATAATTTTCTTATATTTGATTTTATTATGAAAAATAAAAAAAAATTAAAATATAATTAAAATTATTACCTGTAGACCCCCATTTGGGGCTCACTTTCATGCAGCTTGTGTTGCCAAGTGTCGCAACCCTAGGAGACCACATGGCATCTTTTAGTTGGCTGCTATGGAATCAGATAATGCTTTCTGAGGAGCTATCAAGAAGCGACACCTGTTGGAGGATATGCAGGGGGGACGTTCAGAGTTTGTTATAGGGGGAGCGTCTTCTGCAGAGAGAGGGTGCCTTTTCAGAGAGGGGAGAGAGATATTTTTTGAGGGGTTTTGCTTGACAAGCAAGTGGGACGGGGAGAGAAGAGAGAGCTTTCACAGGAGGTCAAGACAGAGGAGGCTACTGGTGAGAGAGTTATAGAGAGGTTTGAAGCTGCAGGAGGAGGGGGCTTTTCAGAGGGTGCTTTTTGGGGAGCTTGGGAGAGGAACCAGAGCGGAGAGCAAAGGGAAGAGAGTGGGCTTTAGAAAAGAGCTTGAAGCCTAACTAGTCTTGCTGGTAGGGAATCCATTTACAGGTATGAACTATAAATCTCGCATTTTCCATTATTCTCCTATCCTCTTGACATTTTTAGCTCTAGTTCTAGACAATATTTTGTTTACTTTGGTTGAACTCAGTCCTCTGAATACATGATCTGTTTTTGAGTTTTCTTTGATACGTTAATCTCACCTATTTCGAGCCCATGGATGTCACCTTAAGTGGAACTCTGTATCATCATATGTTTTACCTTCCCATATTTGTTTAACCCCTATTGTTCACCCTAGCTGTGTCTATGCTGTTATTCCTATATTTGTGTTGCGCTTGGTGGGCTGTTTGATCTAGAGTATTGACGGAAATGGAAATGAGCTAAGTAAGAAAATGAGAGAGAGAAGCAGAAGGGGAGATATAGTTGCTGAACTTGAGAAACTGAGGAGAAGCAGAGAAGGAGATGCGCTCATGGGTTTTCTGATTCATTTTTGCTAGAGAAGAGCACCCCTAGCTCTGCAGTCCCTCGCATTCATCCCTCCATTGTCTCACTGTTGCAAGCAGTCTCGTCTTCTCTTGGATTTGAGTTCTTGGGCCGTTCACAGAAGTGCACATTCATCATTCGATAGCCATTCTTTGTGCCTGCCTCGTCCATGGGAACTGATGAACAGACAGTACCGGATGCGAGGCTGACCAAATCAAGAGATGGTACAAATGGTATGGCTGTATTCAGGTTCGTATAGCCCTCTGTTTTTGGCTAATCTGGAAAAGTTGGGGGATATTACCGGCTTTTACATGATTGATGAGGAAGGGGGTTCTCCAGCCAGTTGATATAAGCGCCAAGTTCATCAAGAGAAAGCCCTTAGGAATTGAAGCAAAGCATGCATCAGTTGCTCCTACCATTGACATTGCTTCGTCGGAGGCCACTCTCGGCAGTCACTTGGCTCGCCGTTTGGTGCAGATCGGTGTCAGTGATGTCTTCTCCATTCCCGGGGATTTTAATCTTACTCTTCTCGACCATTTGATCGCTGAGCTTGGGCTTAATAATATCGGTTGCTGGAGCCTCACCCAACAGTTGTGGTCACAAAGCTTTTGGCAAAGAAGTTCAGGTGTCCTATGGGAAGCAATTCAACTTGATAGCATGCTCATGGGTACAGTTTATAATTCATGATTGGATTGGTTATATGGAGGACACCCAATAGGTAGAGATTAAGGCTCCCAGTGATATTGCCAGTGGGTGCTCATTGAGGTCATTCAAGTTCTTCAAGAGCAAAAGCACTCCCACTAGTTCACCCCACATGGAAGATGGCTTTTTGAATACAAGGACACCTTAGTGGGATGGGAGTGTAATCTATGGGAATAGCGATGATGGAATGAAGAGAGTGAGGACATTCAAAGATGGCAAATTGAAGATGTCGAATGATGGGCTTCTTGAATGGGAAAGGGATTCCTATCTCTGGTGATGTTAGGAACTGCTGGGTTGGTTTCTCCCTTTTACAAGCCTTATTTGTTAAAGAACACAATGCTGTTTGTGATATGCTAAAAGTACTTCACCCTGCTTTTGATGACGAGAGTTTCTATCGACATGCAAGATTGGTGACTTCAGCTGTCATTGCTAAAATACATACCATTGATTGGACTGTGGAGCTCTTAAAAAAACCATACTCTCCTCATTATCTTCTCTCACCTATCCATTCTGCCATTAAGTGCATCCTTCTCATTACCCTTCATTACCCAATCTGTCACCTCAACTTTCGTGTGCATCAAACTCATCCCCATGCTCTTCATTTTCATCTCATATACATCACCTCACCCGACATCATCATTATCTTCAAGTGTTGGACAGGAAGCAGGAAAAACAAGCAAAGCCTTGGATCCATAAATCCCCCCCGCGCGCGGGTGCACACTCTCAAATCAGAAATACAGCTTCTTATCATCCTGATCCCTTCTCCCATTGACTCATCATTTTCTTTCTCCAATTCCTAGTTTCGAATCGAATGATCTTGCTCCAATGTGCGCCGTGTGATTCATCTCCATCACCATGTTAACACTCAACTTCTCTACCATCCCCCCCCCCCCCCCCCCCCCCTTTTTCATCATCAATACGGCCACAGATGGTGCTTCCATAATTTTGACATTGACTCTGCTGAAAGTGGTTACTGTTGTCCTCTCATGAGGTTCGGAAAATCTGGAACTTTAAAGAGGATGGAACCTTATGAGCCTATGCCCACCAAGAAGTTCCATGAAGAGCGAAACTGAGGAAAGTTACATGGGATAGCTAATTCAGCCGAGAGATAAGGTGATGCTGGCTGAAATTCAGATTGTCTAAGCTATTGACTGTCGTGGTTTTGGTGCGTCTGACACGCTAGCAGGCTGTGCATGTATGATGGGAATATGGGCTCGTTTAATAGTGTATTTCTTGGATGAAATTGCTCGCAAGCCCGCTGTGCATCCATAGGAAGAGAGCTACTGGGGCAATGTCAATCAGATATGAGTCAGGAGTTGCTATGATAAGCGAAAGCGAATGGCTGAAACTCTGATGTTTGATTATCACAGGTAGCATGGAATAGAGATACGGATTGCCAGGATATTCAATACTTAAGGACCCCGAATGAATATTGATGACGGGCGTGTTGTCAGCAATTTCATTGCTCAAGAAGTTCGTGGTGAATCCTTGGCTGTTCAAGCTCCTGGAACACAAACTCGGGGTTTTTGTTATGTGTCTGACATGGTTGATGGACTTGTTCGACTCATGGAAGGAGACTCTCCACCTCTGTCTTGACAGCCGAGGTTCCGAATTGCAGCTGAAATTGGCATTGGACTGTTGTTCCTCCACCAGACTAAACCAGAGCCACAAGTGCACCATGACCTAAAACTGGCGAACATACTGCTGGACCGCAACTACGTGAACAAGATTAGTGACGTTGGGTTGGTCAGGCTGGTTCCCCCATCTGTAGCTGACAATGTGACCCAGTATCGGATGACATCAACAGCTGGGACTTTCTGCTATATAGATCCAGAGTATCAGCAAGCAGGCATGCTGGGCATAAAATCTGATGTCTACTCCCTTGGCATCATGCTTCTACAGATAATAACAGCCAAGCCGCCAATGAGGTTGATCCACCTTGTTGAAAGAGCTATTGAAAAAGATACATTCGAATAGGTACTGGATCCGATTGTGTCTGATTGGCCACTTGAAGAGGCATTGAGCTTCGCCAAGATAGCCCTCCAGTGTGCAGAACTAAGGCAGAAAGACGGACCTGATCTTGGCAAGGCTGTGTTACCAGAACTCAACAGAATGAGAGAGTTTTCAGAGGAACATTTGGACCCACAGGTTTGACCCGTTTTGCATGGCCACCTTTGGCATGCAACCAAGGGGCCACGTGTCATCTTTCATTTCCTCATCTCTTTTAGATTTTGAAAGCAATTCTCCCAAACTTCATTTTTGTAAATAATTTTTCAAATCCTGTTTTTTTAAAATGACTTCAAGTCTCCAAAGTTTTCATCCTTAAGAGTTTTTTTAGGTTTCACAAGTCCCATTTTCAAAAAAATTGGTTGCTATGTTTCTCTTGGGCAAGCCATTTTTACATTTTTTAAGACTTTAAAAAAAATGTTTTAAAATAAGCGTGATTTAAATTTTGTAGTTCTAAATAATGAAATTTACAAAATTGATTCACTCAAAATAATAACGGGCTTTGCTGGGGACCCAACATAAGTGACTTTATAATTGATTGATTGATTGATTTGATTATCATACATGATTAATTTATCCTGTTCTCTGACATGTATGCTATTATTCCTTAATTGTGCACTAACCTTCTCTCTTGATAATGCATGGTGGCTTATTGCCCAGGTACGTACCCACTTTCTCTCTGGTCGTTGTTTGTGCATGTTCTGATTCTTATATGTGCATGATAATTCAGGATATTCATTGATTTACTCATCAATTGTCATGTCAGATTCATTTTATTAGTAGAGACCCGACTTTAGGGACTTAGAGGGGTGGTACGGTCTTTACCGTACCTTCCTGATAAGTAATCTAACCCCTGAATCCGATCCGATTTTTTACAGACCACCTTTTCCAAAATAAGAAGTCACACTTAGGGTTTTTCTTTCTTATTTTGTTTACCCTTTAAAAATAAAACAAAAATAAGTAGCGACTCCAAGTCATTTTCTTAATCAATAAAAATTATTTTTTTCAAATAAAAATCGAGCTCGCCATCAAATGGAAAACGCATGAGCCGAAATACGGGGTCCACATTACCTTTATATAGAAAATTTAAATATGTGAAGAAAGTATAAAGTAGTATATAAAAATAATTTATCAATTTTAAATTTATTTTTTATTTTCCTTCTACTTTTTCTCTTTATTTTCTTTTCCTCACATTTTCTCTTAAAACTCTTCGAGAACCAAACATAGCCTTAACGCCTCATGTTTAGGAAAAATAATCTAGCATGAGGAACTATAGAGAGCATTATATCCTCTCATTTTTTATTTTTTTGGTTGAGATATTTTACCATGGCATTATTTGAGAAAAACCAAAACTCATTTAATGATGAATAGGGATTCTTAGAGACATAATGTCAAGGGAAAAGTAATGTTTTCTTTTCTGGAAAATAGGCTATGTTTGGTTCTCTAAGTACCAATAAAAAAAAAATAGTGAAAAATAATTATTTTCTCATATTTGATTTTGTTATAAAAAATATAAAAAAAATAAAATATAATTAAAATTATTAAAAAATATATATATTTTTATATTGTTTAATCTTTATATAGAAGAGTTAAATAAGTAAAAAAAAAAAATTGTAGTAGTATATAAAAATAATTCATTAATTTTAAACTTAATTTTTATGGCTTGAATTTTGTGAAAAGTGTTCCTAGTTATTTTTTCACAAAAATAAATAAATAAATAAATTCATCGTAAGGTATATTTAAACCATAAAAATTAAAAGACAAAAATGTACTAGTAGGCCACAAAAAAATATCTCTGAAGGAAGGTAAATTTTCAACCGTAAAAATTAGATGACAAAAAGGTGCTAGTGTACAAAAATTGGACAGACTTTTTGGCTGTCATTTATTGGATATGACTTTTTTTTTTCCTTTAGATAAGATTGATTAATTGACCAAGACTTTTGTCCTTGAGGATAAGATGTTACACCTGAAGAAGATTTGTAAGATAAAAAAATTATTGAAGACTTACTGATTTTCAAATTTTTTATCAGTTTAAGGAGTAAAAGAATGGTTTAAATAATATCAATACCAATATTTCATTATTCTAAGTTTATTATTATGAGTCCAACTGAATATTTTACCTTAAAAAGATATTAATGAAATATTTTATTTATTATATAAATATAAAACAATCTAAATTATAAATTTTTTTTCTTAAAAAATATCTTCGTAAATTTTGATTCTGAGTAATTAGAACACGAAGGTTAAGTAATTGGCTTGGAATGTCCCTTACAAATTTGCAAGCCTATTTGAAGACATGAAACATAAAATTTCTAACTCCTTTATTATGAATCGATAAAAAATAAAATAAATATGTAATTTATCTTTCATAAATTTCATCATTTATGGATATGAGATGTAGATGACAATTGTTTTGTGCATATATATAATTTTTAATTGATTAAATAAAATAGATTGTATTTTTTTGTTATGCTTTAAAACACACAAATGATAAGTTCAAAAGTCACTGTTTTATAGACCTAATTAACCCTCCAAATATAACTGAGATACTAACATCACTTCAACCACCTAAAAGTTAAAAATTTGACTCTACTATTTCTACTAAAATTACATTTAACCCCAATTATAAGACCTTCAATTATATTAATCCATCAGGGCTACAAGAATCTCCCGTAACTCAAGATCAAATTTGGTTTTCAATATTATTCAGAACTCAAGCTGGGAATGGGCTCAACTAATAATGACAACACTCGATCCTCAGTTTTACCATATTCAATACCATGTCCATCTCCATGCTGATACATGAACTGGGCCATCCTAGCAAGATTCGTTGCAATTCTAATAAAAGTTTCAGGGAATGGAGACTCTACAGCTCCATCTTCATTTAGCTTCTTCCATGTCTCTCCAATCAAATAGCTTATGTGTTTACGGGCTTCTTCTTCAGAAGCACCAGTTTCATACATGTAACACTGGATTGACTTGGGAACATCTCCTCTTTTCAACTCATCCTAAGACAAGGATAAAAAAAATAAAATAAAATAAAAAAATAAAAAATAAAATAAAATAAAATAAAAAATAAAAAATAAATAAAACCATTATAATGGGCCGTCTATGAACAGAAATTACAGAAATATATATTTATTAGGACTTGTAAGGAGATTGTGAGAGAGTAGAATACAGACCAGTGATGTTCCCAGATCATCTGAAAGCCTTAAAATCATTGATGACCAACGGATAATATTGTGATATCTCTCCAAGGATTGCAAGGCCTCCTTGGTGATTGGATTTGCCACAAAAAAATAGGCATGGACTAGTAATACAGGACCTGATACTGAAATCCATGAATTGCTAATGTATTCTTGTAGGGTTGGTGTATATCCACTGTAGTACCACTTTGCCTCCAGTAAGTAGGATTTACATAAGTCTGACCACTGAAGGATTAATCATAAAAAAATGAGTCAAGATTACTACATGCATGTAAACAGCATATAATGGAATGAGTTCACAGTTGCAGATAATACCGCTTTTCTAAGATAGGAAACGATGTGTAAACCATGTTCCTTGAGAGCATCATAAGCCATTTCATTAGTGGAGTTGTAGAGAGCAAGGAAGCACAACTTCATGTACTCTGGAAGTGGATCCATTGCATTGATATCCCACCTATATATGCAAATAAGATATTTGAGTTTTTAGAGCAGCTGACATAATCAGAAGCATATGATGCATAGAGGATATGGGAAGTAAGACAAACAGTAACCTGTCAACAACATCTGTAAAAAGCTCGAGTTCATCCATTGTACCATGAACGTCGTAAACATCATCAATTATCGTTATGAATGAGCCAAGCTTTGTGGACATTCTCCTACAATATCCATACTGAGGCTCGAATATCACTCCCACAGTCCATAGGAAATTCTCCATCAGCCTGTCCCTAGCAAAGTTCAACTTTTCTCCCAGGCGTGTACTACTCCACCAGCTTTATAGGAGCCAAGGGAGACAATAAAAACATTATGAGAGTATGATACAGAGTTTTTGGCTAAATCTCAAAACATTAAGAATGTCGATGAACTAATTACCTAGACATGTGTCTTAGATCCTCCTGGTGTGTGGCTTGTACCATATTGAAGTCCAATTTAGCAAACTCCAGCAAGATAGGATTCATGTCCTGTCTTTTCTCGTATACGTCTATGAACCACCTTGCCTCTAACCTTGGCAATCTCCAATGCAATGGAAGCTCTAAGGCATGGTTCACCTCAATGGCAAGATTTTGATCTGTGTTTTGCTCAAGGCCCTTTCCAAGATGTCTGTGTGCGAAGTCTCTGGCCTGCTCCATGGTACTTTCTCCTTGTACACAAAGGTATGAAGCTTCGTACAGGCAGAGCATTCCCTTCATATCTTCACACAGGCATGCCTTAAAGCTCCCTGTTTCGTCCTTGAATCTACTAAAAACATCTGCATTAATAAGAGTGCTTTCTAGTTAAGTACCTAATTTTATTTGGGATAAAGTCATAGCTTACATATATCTGCAAAAAGCATTGCAAGAGCTTCCAAAAGAAAAAGGGATAAACAAATAAGAGACCAATATTTGTATTGTTGCCTATAGTTCATTTAAATTTAAGTTCTTAGCTTATTTAAAACAAACAAAAGGAAGAAGTGAATCCTACAGAGCTATACCTTGAGGCACATCATAGCCATGCTGCCTTAACAGTCTAAATTCAAGAGCTGTTGCGTATAAATCATCTTTCTTCCACTCTTCGTGCTGATTGTACTGGTTGTATATGATGTCCAATATTCTCTTTATTTCATCCTTGAAGTGATAATATAGTCCAAGCCTTTGCAAAACATCGATTAGCTCCAGCTGATCCAAAGGCTTCTTCACTTTCCCAAGCATTGGCTTCACATATCTCTTTAGCTTATCAAGTTTTATGGTGTATGTTTCTCCCTGCATACATAACCATGTATTTGTTAGTAACACTAAGTGGAACATTAATAACTAGAATTAACCTGTTAGCAATATTCATGATATATAAACCTACCACATAATCACTTCTCAGTGACTGCACATAATCATACTCCCAAATGGGAGGATGGTAGTTTGCAGTTCTCCGAACAATGATTTCCTCGCAAGTGCTGTTGCCAATCATGGATTGGTTGCCTGGAGGAGAAGCCTTGCAACTGCTGGATCTTCTAATAATTGGAAGTCTTGTGTGAGTGATCAGATTAGGAATTGAAGCAAGCATGGAAAGAGCCATGGAGATGTGTTATAGTAAAAGACTGCTCTACAATCTTCCGATTGGTGGGGTATTTAAGATCCAAGAAAGCACTATTTATGGGAAATGCAGATTCGTCTGAGCTCCTAGGAAAAATATCTCTAATTTCTGAAACTTGTATACAAAATCTTTTATCTATATTTAGATTTCCTTATGTTATATTTGGTTCCTAGAAATAACTAGGAAAGAAAAAAAATTATTAAAAATAATAATTTTTTTATATTTGATTTTATTGTGAAAAATAAAAAAAATTTAAAATATAATTAAAATTATTATCTTTATATAGAAAATTTAAATATGTAAAGAAAGTATAAAATAGTATATAAAAATAATTTATCATTTTAAATTTACTTTTTATTTTTCTTTTGCTTTTTTTTTTATTTTCTTTCCCTCGCATTTTCCCTTAAACGCTTCGAGAATCAAACATAGCCTTAACCACTAGGAAAAATAATCTAGCACGAGGAACTATAAAAAACATTATACCCTCTCATTTTTTATTTTTTTTGTTGAGATATTTTACCATGGCATTTAATGATGAATAGGGATTCTTAAGATATAATGTCAAGGGAAAGATAACGTTTTCATGAAAAAACTTATTATATTTGGTTTTATGATCAAAAGAAAAAATAATAATAATAATAATTATTTTCTCATATTTGATTTTATTATAAAAAAAATTAAAAAAAGTAAAATATAATTAAAATTATTAAAAAAAAATGTATATGTATTTATATAGAAGAGTTAAATAGGTGAAAAAAATTTATAGTAGTATTTAAAAACAATTTATTAATTTAAAACTTAATTTTTATGGCCTAAATTTTGTTTGAAAGTGTTTTCGGTTATTTTTTTATAAAAAAATAAAAAAATAAATTCATATCCATAAAAATTAAAAGACAATAATGTACTAGTAGGCCACAAAAAAAAAATATCTGGAGGGTAAATTTCAACCATAAATATTAGAAGACAAAAGGTACTACCAAAATTGGACAGACTTTTTGGCTGTCATTTATGACTTTTTTTTTTTTTGAGTGTATACTAATTGAAAAGGTACTAGTGTACCAAAATTGGACAGACATTTTGACTGTCATTTATGACATTTTTTTGAGAGTGTATACTACAACCATTGATTGAAAAGGTACTAGTGTACCAAAATTGGACAGACTTTTTGGTTGTCATTTATGACAATTTTTTGAGAGTGTATACTACAACCATTGATTGAAAAGGTACTAGTGTACCAAAATTGGACAGACTTTTTGTCTGTCATTTATGACATTTTTTTTAGAGTGTATACTACAACCATTGATTGAAAACCATTGATTGAAAAGGTACTAGTGTACCAAAATTGGACAGACTTTTTGGCTGTCATTTATAACTTTTTTTTGAGAGTGTATACTACAACCATTGATTGAAAAGGTACTAGTGTACCAAAATTGGACAGACTTTTTGGCTGTCATTTATGACATTTTTTTGAGAGTGTATACTACAACCATTGATTGAAAAGGTACTAGTGTACCAAAATTGGACAGACTTTTTGGCCGTCATTTATGACTTTTTTTTTAGAGTGTATACTACAACCATTGATTGAAAAGGTACTAGTGTACCAAAATTGAACAGACTTTTTGGCTGTCATTTATTGGATATGACTTTTTTTTTTCTTTTTTTTCCTTTAGAGAGAGTATATACTACATCCCAGATAAGATTGATTGACCATGATTTTTGTCCTTGAGGATAAGATATTACATCTCAATAAGATTCGTAAGATAAAAAAAATTATTTAAGACTACTGATTTTCAGATTTTTTATCAATTTAAGAAGTAAAAGAATGGTTTAAATAATATCAACACCAATATTTCATTATTCTAAGCTTATTATTATGAGTCCAACCGAATATTTTACCTTAAAAAGATATTAATGAAATATTTTTATTTATTATATAAATATAAAACAATCTAAATTATAAGTTTTTTTTTTTAAAAATATCTTCTTAAATTTTGATTATGAGTAATTAGAACACGAAGGTTAAGTAATTGGCTTGGAATGTCCCTTACAAATTTGCAAGCCTATTTGAAGACATGAAACATAAAATTTCTAAACTCCTTTATTATGAATCTATAAAAAATAAATAAAATAAAATAAATATATAATTTATCTTTCATAAATTCCATCATTTATGGATATGAGATGTAGATGACAATATATATATATATATATATATAAATATATATAATTTTTAATTGATTAAATAAAATAGATTGTATTTTTTGTCCTATTTTATTGTCTCTTCTAAATGTGTATGCCAAACATTTGATTTTGGAATCGCATATGAGCTTTTCTTGAACCTTGGTTTGAATAATGAGAAGCTTAATGATCAAGTTGCCTTAATAATTACAAGTCTTTCTATTATTCATGAGCCTTCTTATCATTTTCATTTTTCATCTCCCAAAAAAGGTTGAGTCATTTACTAATTTTATTGTGTTTCTTATGTAACCTTTCTCAAAAACATCTCAACATCTTAAGAACAAAGTAAAGTCCAATTTTCTGGATTAGAAGACTTGAAATGAAATGTCTCACTTCTCATCCATAGCCGAGCTTTGGTACAAATTTATTTGGGTTAAAAATTGAAAACAAACACTAGCCCAAAGAAATTAAAGAAGAAAACAATAGATTTTTGTTATGCTTTAAAACACACAAATGATAAGTTCAAAAGTCACTGTTTTATATACCTAATTAACCCTCCAAATATAAGTGAGATACTAACATCACTTCAACTACCTAAAAGTTCAAAATTTGACTCTACTATTTGAGCTTTGACCTAAAATAGTGCATTTTAAAAAAGAATTCCAAAAAATAAAGTTGTTTTGAAAATAATGCCCGATCTAATGCGTCTGTGCCACATAAACTGCCACGTCATAAAACCGTAGTTGATGACTACGGTTTTATTTTTCTAAAGTGGTTAGAAACCGTAGTTACCAACTACGGTTTTAACTTTAAGTTTAAAGCCGTAGTTGGTGACTACGGCTTTGACTTTTTTTTAAAATGGTCAAAGTCGTAGTCACTAACTGCGGTTTTAACTTTATATATATTTATATATAACTTTAATTTATTTAATAAAAATATTATATCATTTTGATTTTAAATATACTTATTTCATTATTTAAAAAATAATAATATACGAAAATAAATAATTGATATTTTTAATTTGATATAAAAATATATTTTTAAATTTTATTAAAACAATAGGCA
Organism: Vitis vinifera; assembly: GCF_030704535.1. Lineage (NCBI taxonomy): Eukaryota > Viridiplantae > Streptophyta > Magnoliopsida > Vitales > Vitaceae > Vitis > Vitis vinifera. The sequence continues at coordinate 20,711,384 of NC_081817.1, read as the reverse complement.
CTATATTTAATATAAATATAATTAATTAATTAAAATATAATATAATAAATTATATTTATTTAAAATAAATAAATTATAAATGTCTATTTAGAAAAATAAAAAAGTAATATAAATTATTATATTAATTAATAATTTTTTATATATTATATATAAGGACTGCAAGGCCTCCTTGGTGATTGGATTTGCGACAAGAAAATAGGCATGGACTAGTATTACAGGACCTGATATTGAAATCCATGAATTGCTAATGTATTCTTGTAGGCTTGGTGTATATCCACTATAGTACCACTTTGCCTCCAGTAAGTAAGATTTACATAAGTCTGCCCACTGAAGGATTAATCATAATAAAATGAGTCAAGAGTATTACATGCATGTAGACAGCATATGGAAACTTATAAAAATTTAATATCAAAGAAATGGAATGAGTTCAAAGTTGCAGACAATACCGCTTTTCTAAGATAGAAAATGATGTGTAAACCATGTTCCTTAAGAGCATCATAGGCCATTTCATTAGTGGAGTTGTAGAGGGCAAGGAAGCACAACTTCATATAATCTGGAAGTGGATCCATTGCATTGATATCCCACCTAAATATGTAAAGAAGATATTTGAATTTTTAGAGCAGCAAACTTAATCAGAAGCATATGATGCATAGAGGATATGGAAAGTAAGACAAACAGTAACCTGTCAACAGCATCTGTAAAAAGCTCAAGTTCATCCAATGTACCATAAACGTCGTAAACATCATCAATTATAGTTATGAGCGTGTTAACCTTCGTGGACATCCTCCTATAATATCCATACTGAGGCTCAAATATCTCTCCCACAGTCCATAGGAAATTCTCCATCAGCCTGTCCCTAGCAAATTTCAACTTTTCTCCCAGGCGTGTACTCCTCCACCAGCTTTATAGGAGCTCAGGGAGACAATAAAAATATTATAAGAGTATGATATAGAGTTTTTGGCTGGATCTCAAAACATTGAGAGAGTGGATGAACTAATTACCTAGACATGTGTCTTAGATCCTCCTGGTGTGTGGCTTGTACCATATTGAAGTCCAATTTAGCAAACTCCAGCAAGATAGGATTCATGTCCTGTCTTTTCTCGTATACGTCTATGAACCACCTTGCCTCTAACCTTGGCATTCTCCAATGCAATGGAAGCTCTAAGGCATGGTTCACCTCAATGGCAAGATTTTGATCTATGTTTTGCTCAAGGCCCTTTCCAAGATGTCTGTGTGCGAAGTCTCTGGCCTGCTCCAAGGTACTTTCTCCTTGTACACATAGGTATGAAGCTTCATACAAACAGAGCAGTCCCTTGATATCTTCACACAGGCATGCCTTAAAGCTCCCTGTTTCGTCCTTGAATCTACTAAAAACGTCTGCATTTATAAGAGTGCTTACTAATTATTATTTGGGATGAAGTCATAGCTTACATATATCTGGAAAACAAGTATTGTAAAAGCTTCCAAAAAAAATGGATAAACAAATAAGAGATCAATATTTGTATTGTTGTCTATAGTTCATTTAAATTTAAGTTCTTAGCTTATTTAAAACAAACAAAATGAAGAAGTGAATCCTACACAGCCACACCTTGAGGCACATCATAGCCATGCTGCCTTAACAGTCTAAATTCAAGAGCTGTTGTGTATAAATCATCTTTCTGCCACTCTTCATGCCGATTGTACTGGTTGTATATGCTGTTCAATATTCTCTTTATTTCATCCTTGAAGTGATAATATATTCCAAGCCTTTGCAAGACATCGATTAGCTCCAGCTGATCCAAAGGCTTCTTCACTTTCCCAAGCATTGGCTTCACATCTCTCTTTAGCTTATCAAGTCTTCTGGTGTATGTTTCTCCCTGCATACATAACCGCATGTATTTGTCAGTAACCACCAAGTGGAACATTAATAACTAGAATCAACCAGTTAGCAATATTCATGATAAACCTACCACATAATCACTTCTAAGTGACCGCACATAATCATAGTCCCAAATGGTAGGCTGGTAGTTTGCAGTTCGCCTAACAGTGATTTCCTCACAATTGCTGTTGCCAATTTTGACCTTGATTCCTCTAGGAGAAGCCTTACAGCTGCTGGATTTTGTTATGATTGGAAGTCTTGTGTGCGTGATCAGATTAGGAATTGAAGCAAGCATGGAAAGAGCCATGGAGATCTGCTAGTACAAAGACTGGCCTAATCTTTGGATTGTTAGGTTACTTAATCCAATTGAAATCAGTATATACATATTTACAGATCCGTCCGAGGCACTAATCCTTGGGAAAAATACCACTAATTCTAGAACATTTGCAAATCCCATCTGGATCTGCCTTCTGTTCATAATTTTTGTGGGGGCTAGTAGATCTCTTATCCTCATTGCTTTGGGAAACATAATCCAAATAATCCACCATGGTCACCATAATGAGCATTTTGCTTTTCTCATAAGTCTCTTATATCCAACTTGGGAATGATTATTTTACAAAAATGATCCGGCAACCCTGGGGGCTACTTACCTCTCTTATCCTCTTGGGCCATTGTCGGTACACTATAATTTTGAATTTAAAAAATGTGCCATCTAATCCCTTGGCTATGTGGATATCGACGTCCATTGAAGTAATTCTTTTATTAAAAAAGTAAAAATACAACTAATAATTGCGATAGTGGTGCCACACTTGCAACTCAATAATTGTAGTTCACGGGCTGTAAATGCGGGTTTTTAAAATAAATAAATAAATAAAGCAGGGGACTACATAAACTCTAGTGACTTGCTATAATGAAAGAACTAAAGTATGACCATTTTTTTTAATAGAAATAAGAGTCATTTATAAATAAATAAATAAATAAAACTTTATAGTAAAAATTAAGGACTGCGCTTGGCTATGTTTTCTACTTGTTTTTAAAAATTATTTTTTATTTTTTAATTTAAAAACAATTTTTTTAAAAAAAATAAGTTTAGAAAAACATGATTAAATAGGTCATGTTTTCCTTTTATTTTTAAAAACTAGTAAAAATAATTTCTACTTATTTTTTAAAAATTATTATTTCATTTTGTTTTTAAAATTGTTTCCAAAAAATAATAGTCAAACGGTGTTAGAAATTTTTAAAAACAATCTTCTATTTTAAAATAGAAAACTGTTTTTAAATCATACGACCAAACAGACTATAATTATTTTATCAAAAAATCATCTTAGATAAAAAAATTTATGGAAAAGAAATAAATAAATAAAAACTTATTACATTTTTATTTTTGACTTTCTTAACTTTGACATAGTAAAGGAACTGAACTTTTACTGATTTTTCAAAAAGATTCCCATACACAAAACAATACTTGGAGGTAGAGGTAGCATAGGATTTGGTAATGTCATGCAGCTGTGCCCCTTAGTTCATATTACTAATTGGTATATATTATTTTAAAAAAAAAATATTATATAGATGAAAATATTTTTGTAAATAGTTTAGATCGTAAAGAAAAAAGATTGAGAAACTTTGGGAACCATAGGTTGTATTTGATTTATATCCTTTATAATTTTTTTTTTATATAATATAATAATTTTCTTTTATCCATGGATCATATGGTTGGTTAAACCACGTTAAAACCTTGTTAATTCCCAATTGATATCTATTATTTTAAAAAAATATTATAAGGTCATGACAATATAATATTGTGAGATATAGATTATAAGCTTGTGAAGTGTGATGACTATACTTAATGGAGTAGGAGGGCTTGCCATTGAAGGTGTATACAAGGATGGGAAGTATTTGGGGCTTATATATATTATATATATATATATATATAGATATATATCTTCTAGAATTTTTTTTTTTTATGCTAAAGTGGAATGGGGATATATCGAATATATTGGGACTCGATAGTTGTTTCTTTTCATATCCTATATAATATTTTGTATGTTAAAATGGAATGATTCTCACTCATCCATTGATCATATAATTGATCAAACCACATTAAAACCTTAGATACCTTTGTACGTCAATTATTTAATCTTTGTGTTCTTATATCATGGTATTGACATTGAAGCTTTTATTGACACTATAAGTGAAAATATAGTTGTGGTTGAAGGTTTCTAGAAGAATCAAAGAAAATAGGACACACTAAAAGATTACAAAAGGAATTTTATTAATTGAAAGTAAAGTTAATTATTTTTTCATTGAAATATGATACAAAAAATATATATATTAAGATGGAAGATTGACTTTACGAATTTTATCATAATATTATCATAAAATGTCTCGAAATTTCTAACTGGTATATATTCCTTTTTGTAAAAGAACATTATCTAAAATGTTTTTATATTGATATGTCATTGCAATATTAGATTTATCTATATAAATATTTTTAGGTCACAATAAAAAAGATTATAAGATATACGAAGAAGAAGAATAGGAAACACCTCATGAGTGAGAGAGCTTGTTATGAGTAGGATCTAATAGTTATATCTTGTTTGTGTCTTTTACAATATTCTTTATGTTATAGTATAATGATTCTCTTTTATTCATGTATGACATGATCGGTCAAACCACTTTAAATCATCATATATCTTTGTGTATGAATTATTTTATTAACATTAAAGCCTACAATAACACAAAAATATTTTGTTGGGCTACCTCTTAGTGCCAACATTATGTTCTCATGAGGTAGTCAAAGAGACAAGGTGCAACCATTATCGATCAGGGTTATTTTCCTTTTTGTTTTTATCAAGATATTTTTGTGAAGTAACCTTTATTATGGTAATACAAGATACAAAGTTGAGAAAAACTATTTTATTCCATGGTAGAATGTGGAAAAAGTGATAAAATCATTCTTTAACATTTTTAATTAAATAATTCTAATTTAATTTCTTGAAATTATTAGATCATTTTTTGAATCTCTCAAATATCCTAAATTATGGAGTGAGTATAGAAAAAAAATATTTTTAGGTTATAATATTTTTATTAAAATAACTTCTATTAGAAATACATTATTTATAAGAAAGAAATGAATTTTTAAATATAAACTAAAAAATTTTAAACGATATTTTTACTAATGTGTTGTATAACAAAAAAAGAAAGAATAAAATGTCTATTAAAGTTATATACATTTATAATTCACTAACCATATTTTTTTAGCATTGAAAATGGAGATTATATAAAAAGAGTTGGTATCAAAGCATGATTCTTCTATACTATACCACATGGTGACACCAATAATTTGTTTTCATGTATATATAAAAAGATAAAATTAGAAAAAGATAAATCGATTAAAAAAAGAAGCTAACCAAAGAAATTTAAATAAGTTTGGATTGCATATATATCAAAAGTGTAAAAAGTTTGCAACTCTTTTTTAGGTAGTCAATTATTATTTTGATAAGAATTTTTACATAAGTTTATGATTTAATAAATAAAACAGTTCATTAAGAAAATTAATTAAATATATTATATCTAACATTTGGAAAAAATAATATTTAATAGAGTACAATAAACACAAAACCTAATTTTTATCTTTATTTTTGAATTTTGTAGGAAGGAGAATGAAAAGTTGTAGATTTTTGTAACTTAATTAGTACGCTAAAAATGAATTTTAATTTGATTAATGATGAAGAAAATATAACACGGTTGAAGGTCTCATTATCTTGATGAAACATTCTTTATTTATTTTATGTGAATATAATTATGTAAAGAAAAATATCATGTGAAATAATAATATTGTTTTTTATATCCCTCATATATACATACTTTGATTTATACTTTTTTGCATTTAGATTACAAATTTTTTACCTTGATATTGTTATTTCAGTCTTCATACCTTAAACATATTTTTCATACTTTGGTCACATTTTTTTTATATCTAGATTACATTATTTGTATCTAAATCACTTTTTTTTTTCATTTCTATTGATGGTATATTTTATACATTGATACTTTGATCACATTTTTTGTATCATAGTACCTTAATCATATTCTATCATATTTTTTGTATCCCTTAGTCATTTTCTTTTTACTTAGGTTACATTAGGTTACATTATTCATATCTTAGTACTTTAGTTCCTCATGTTGTATTTTAGTTATATTTGTTGCATGCTATAATAATTTTGTGTCCATGTAACATTTTTTATATTTTAATAGTTTGATAACATTTTTTTGTATTTAGATCACTTTTTTTACACCTAATTGCCTTGGTCACCTTTTTCGTACTTCAATAAGTAGGTCATATTCTTTATACCCTAGTTACAATATTCTTTGTACCTAGAACATATTTTTTGTACCTTAGTCCTTAGTCATATATTTTTCACCTCATTTGTATTTTTCAAATTTATTCAAATTATTCATACCTTGATCATTATATTTTTAAATGATCTTCTCAAGCTCTCATAAACATAATTTTCCCTATCTATATACTTTGACTATATTTTACAAATTTTTTACCTTAATATCATTGTCACATTCTTCATACCTTAAACATGCTTTTCATACTTCAATCATATTTTTTTATACCTTAATCACATTCTTTATACCATGTCATGTTCACTTATATTGGTATCTACTTTTAGAATTTAGAAATAAATAAAAAAACATTTTTAATCTCTTTGAAGGAATTAAGACATTTTACTTTCATGTTAAATTTTTAATTGAAAATAAAATACACATAATAATAATAATAATAATAATAATAATAATAATAATAATAATAATAATATTATTATTATTATTATTATTATTATTATTATTATTATTATCACATAACATGCATGATGTTACAAGTAACTCCTAAAAAGGAAGGTAATGATGTCTAAAATGAGACTTAGCATTAAAAAACATCAATCACATACCATGCATGATAAGTATAACTCCTAAAATGGTAGGTAATGATGCCTAAAATAAGACTTAGTAGTGAAAAAGGAAATGTAGGGCAGGCAATGATGCTTAACAAAAGACTTAGCATTGAAACAGGACATATCGGGGAGATACTGATGCTTACATAACAATAGAAAAAGACTTAAGTAGTGGAAAAGGATGAGCCTTTGCACCCAAACAATTTGTTATATAGTTTTTTTTTTATTTTAGTTAAAAAAGAAATTAAATAAAAAACTTTGTAGTAAAAAGCTTGGTATCGAAACATGATTCTTCTATACCATACCACATGGTGACACCAATAATCTTTTTTCAGAGAAAAAAATAAAATAATAATAAAAATAAATTAATTGATTAAAAATGAAAGTAATAAAAGAAATTTAAATGATTTTGGATTACAAACATATCAAAAAGTATAAAAACTTTGCAAGTCTTTTTTAATTTGTCAATTATTATTTTGACAAGATTTTTTTATATAAGTTTATAATTTAATAAATAAAACAATCCATTAAGAAAATTAGTTAAATATATTACATCTAACATTTAGACAATTTAATATTTAATAGAGTACAATAAGCACAAAGCCTAATTTTTATTTTTATTTTCAATCTTTTTTTTTTTTTAAGAAAGAGAATGAAAAGTTGGAGATTTTTAGAACTTAATTAGTATGTTAAATATGAATTTCATTTTAATGCTGAAGAAAATATTAAAAAAAATTAAAGGTTTGTAGACCCCAAAATTTATCATAATTTTATTTTTATATTAATTTTGAGTTAAATTTTATTCTTAAATTTAAATCCCAATTACATATGATATTTTTTACTCACTCACCATTTAATTATTAATTTTTATTATTTTATATTTTTTTATTTTTTTTATTTTTTTTATTATTATTATTTTTCTTTCTTTCTTTCTTTCTTTTCTTCCATTTCCTTTTTTTTATTTTTTGGAAACTTCTGTTTTGATGGGCCAATCTATGAAATATATGGTTTTTGGAACCCATGTTTATGAAATATGAAAAACAACTTTTAATATGGAAAGTTATATGTGTTTCATGCACTTTGAACCGGTTGTCTTTTTTGTGTCGAGATTGCCCCTCCGAGTATCCAGGTCAGCAACATCTGCAGGCCATGTCAGCATGGGCTAAAATTGAACCGGTTGAAAACTCTAAAATCAAAATTTGAGTTTCCCACAAAAACACCCTAGCCGACGGTTCTTTCTTCCCTCTTTCTCATTTGATACCCATTCATCTTATCTTTCTTCACTCTGTCACCGAGGCGAAGCAGAGAATCCTATATATTTTTTAACAATTTTTCTCATTTCATTTCATAAGCCTTTAATCCCAAACTCCAATCTACAGTTTTCTATCTTCAGCCCCTTCTCGTCTCAAAGTCCTAACCATTTGAACCCGATCGTCCCAATTTCCTCACCTCTCCTGATCAAAGACGGTGTCAAAATTTGCAAAATTTCACACATTTGAAAGTGTAAACCTTTAATCGAAAACCTCAATCTAAATTTTTGTTGCTTGTGGAAATTGTGAAGAACCAAATGGAGCACTTCATCGAAACATCATCTAGTTAAGAAGACGACTTGAAGAAGGTACGTTTTGATTGAAATTCTGGTTTAGGATAGCGAACCCGAATGGAAACGAAAATTGTGATATATTAGCTTCATGAAGAAGAAATCTCGTCTTTGTCTCATTGGATGGCATTTTGCTCTAACCCCCACATAAAATGTGAAGGTAATTAATTTGTATTTAGGGTTGTTCTGTTTTTTTTTTTTTTTGTTTAAAATGGAGCACAAGAGCAATTTTCGAGTGGTTGTTGTATTCCGAATTTTTTGTGCATTGGTGAGGCCATAGCTTAAGGCACATGTGGATTTTGGAGTGCATCATCAGAGACTTTTTGTGGATTAGAGACTCATGAAATGAAAAAATGAAAGTGGTAATTTATTTTTTATTGTGAAAAGAATGTTGTGGAGGTATATAGAAATTGGGTGGAATACCTGTGTATTTTTTGAGATTTTTAGACTGATGGTAATTATTGATGACTATAATTAGGCAAGATCATCTTTTGGCGAAAAACTTGATGATTCAATCATATTTGTTGAGAATAATAATAATAATAATAATAAGAATTAAAATGTATAAATTATGTGTTGGTTAATAGAAATTGTTGGTAGTGTTTGTGAATTTGTAATATTTGTTGGATTTTGAGTGTACATCTTTCGTTAATGAAGACACAATTCTTTCATTGCATTATAGATTAGAGCATGACATTATTATGTTGTTATTGATTACTCAATATGTAGCTTATGTAATCATAACAAATTTAAGGTACTACCTTAATGCACCTCAAGTTCTACCTTAATGACCCTGAGGTACTACCTTAATGTACCTCAGGTACTACCTTAATACACCTTCGAGAAATGTTGCTTTTCTGTGACTTGAGCCACAATTAGTTCATTGCATTACATATTGTAGCATGGCATTGTTATATTCTTATTGGTTACTCCATCAGTAGCTTATGTAATCATCACAAATTTAAGGCACTACCTTAATGCACTTCAAGTAGTACCTTAATGTACCTTAAGTATTACCTTAATGCACCTTCAAGAAATGTTGCTCTTCTGTGACTTAAGCCACAATTAGTTCATTGCATTACATATTGTAGCATGGCATTGTTATGTTCTTATTGGTTACTCCATCGGTAGCTTATGTAATCATAACACATTTAAGGTAATACCTTAATGCACTTCAGGTACTACCTTAATGACCCTGAGGTACTACCTTAAAGTACCTCAGGTACTACCTTAAAGTACCTCAGGTACTACCTTAAAGTACCTCAGGTACTACCTTAATGCACCTTCGAGAAATGTTACTCTTCTGCGACTTAAGTCACAATTAGTTCATTGCATTACATATTGTAGCATGGCATTGTTATGTTCTTATTGGTTACTCCATCGGTAGCTTATGTAATCATAACACATTTAAGGTACTACCTTAATGCACTTCAAGTACTACCTTAATGACCCTGAGGTACTACCTTAATGCACTTCAAGTACTACCTTAATGACCCTGAGGTACTACCTTAATGACCTTGAGGTACTACCTTAATGTACCTCAGGTACTACCTTAATGCACCTTCAAGAAATGTTGTTATTTTGTGACTTAAGTCACAATTAGTTCATTGCATTACATATTGTAGCATGGCATTGTTATGTTCTTATTGGTTAATCCATTGGTAGCTTATGTAATCATCACAAATTTAACGTACTACCTTAATGCACTTCAGGTACTACCTTAATGCACTTCAGGTACTACCTTAATGACCCTAAGGTACTACCTTAATGTACCTTAGGTACTATCTTAATGCATCTTCGAGAAATGTTGCTCTTCTGTGACTCAAGCCACAATTAGATCATTGCATTACATATTGCAGCATGACATTGTTATGTTCTTATTGGTTACTCTATCGGTAGCTTATGTAATCATCACAAATTTAATGTACTACCTTAATGCACTTCAGGTACTACCTTAATGACCCTGAGGTACTACCTTAATGTACCTCAGGTACTACCTTAATGCACCTTCGAAAAATGTTGCTCTTCTGTCAATATTTTGTTGTAACTATTTATTTAATCAAACAATTGTTTTCTCATTTTGGTGTTTATGATTTTGAAGGGTTGTGGTTGGATATGGAAGGTGGTCATGTTAAGCAAAATTTTATTGGTTTTGTAACACATATTTATTTTTGTATCACAACTTGTAGATTGTATGAAGTAAAAGATGAGCGATATGCAGAAGCATTTTGGAACCTTGTATAACCCTTGCAAATAAGGATGTTCTTCCTTTAGGAGAGCAAGTGGCAACCCTACAAGATAAACATCAGGATTCTCATTTCCCTAATGATGTTAAGTTAAGGCTCGGAGGATTAGGAGAAATTTTCTTCATGACTAGGAGCTCAGCCAAATATTAAGAACATGAGGAAATACCATATCATAAAATAAATATGTCTATCCACTCAATAGGGTTGAACCCTAATAGATCAGGATTTCAAGGTCGTCATAGATGAATAGGGAGAGAAAATGGAAGGAGTGGCATTTTGGCTTAATCCATGATTTGACTAGGACTAAATCCAGTCATTTTGGTTGGACATTCATGTCTACCGTGTTTGGCATTAGAAGAAATAGTCAACATGAAGACAGCAAATTTATGGATGGTTCAAATTTGGCACTATTTTAGTAGTTATGTTCAGTGATTTAAAACATTCTCTATTACTAATGTCCTGAGTTCACAACTAATAAGACTTCAGATTCTCTTTGCTGGAAGGTTACCTCATGACTGCTTCTTAAAAAAAATCCAAATCATAACAAGAAATTCAAATATATCACATAGCTTATTATTATTTTTATTTTTATTAATATTATTAGTATTATTAGTATTATTATTATTATTATTATTATTATTATTATTATTATTATTATTATTATTATTATTAACTTTGTTGATAATCAAATGCAAGTTTTTAAATGCCCCACAAAATGATGAGCAAAATGGATAGTTGACATTTTGTGGGTAGTGCATTCTCATCATATCCGGGCAAGGTTGCCACATTAATATGTCACCATACAACCCATGTTGCACCCAATCTCTGATATCAAACCTTAAGATTTGTCTTTATTTTTCGTGAGATGATTTCATCATATTTTTATTAAATAAAAGGAAAAAAAACTCGTGATATTTGGAGGAGGAATTTCATCCACATGCTTAAGGCCATCTCAGCATATGACAATCTAAAAAAATCACTAGTACCAATAGTCTTGAATGATTCCTTACGAATAACATCCCATGGCTTCACCATCACCCATGAGACCTGAATTTGTCACCATGGTTTGTAGCATTCAGCTTCTACACATGATCGTTATTTTTTAACTACAGTTGGAAAGGCCACTGGCATGGAACAGGAAAAAAATGGAAAGGATATCTAACAAATGCCTGACCTCCATTATGATTTCCTCAATAAAACAAAACACAAACATAGTCCATGGAATTTGTATAACAAAAAAATGATTATAATATAGTCAACAAACCAAAGAAACCTCCAACCTACCTAGAACATTGACATAAGATGCTATGTAAAAGCTTACAGACCAACTAAATATGAAATGAAACCCGACAAACTATTTACTAAAGTGAGCATAGAAGGATAAACTGAAATATAATCAAGGCAAAAACAATAATTGCCAGTCTTTGTTTGTTGTTTTCCTATGAAATTAGTATCATGGCCCACAAAAAGCATCTCACTTTGGGTCACAGCTTACAAACGTAGATGTTGTCGAAGCAATCACCAATGCACCACAGACCAGCACCTTTCATCAACATCAGAAATTAACAAATATTGACTTTTCTCCATGTTCTTCCTCCATTTCCTATACAATATTTCACATTAATGAACAACTCTATTACAGTGATGAATCTCCTCATTTGAAAAGGATTGAATAATTGATTTATCTATGTCCTAATTTTGATCATATGGAAAAACGAGTTTGCTTGATACAATCTGAAAAAGGAGGATAACATATGACCCAGTCTGACATTAGTCCCTCCCGTAGGCTATAGCAGCAGCATCACCAAGCAGTCTTTTTTTTTCTTACGTGTTGCCCATTATTGTACATAAAGTCCTGAGATTCAACATCACCAAACTCCCAGTGTTACAATGGTTAGTGGAATACTTAATAAGATACAATAGATATAGAACAGAAATAATGGTTTTGCAATGGGAACAAAACCACATCAGCACACAATAGGATAACCATGAAGTCATTTATGGACAAACTACAATCAAGCATTGCTTTACAAGGTTAGTAGCATCAAATAGGAAAAAATTTATCATCAACCATGAAGTCGCAATTGACAGGAGTTCATAATTTTATCTGTGACACTGTTCCATTCATTAACTAGTAATTGCACAACTAGCTGGAGTCTGTACATGTGTAGCTTGTCCTACAGAAATGCTAAAAACTAATTTCATGTTCTGAGAAAAAAAATAGTACAAATTAGGGTGTAAACCAGCTCTAACCTATGCCATTGAAGTACTTAAGGTCGCCCCATTCCAAAATTCCATGAACTTAAGAACGAGGATACCACAATCGTACCTATAACACATCACAGTTAGGCTTGTCATGTAGATGATTGAAATATGATCAATATAATTGAGTAAAAATGTCTATTTTGGTTAGAATATATGAATATTTTACTCATTAAGTTGTTGGACAAGGTGTGGTTACACATGCACAAATGTTGAGACATCCAGGTCCATATGAATTCTATATGCATGCAGTGCTTTGTGGATTGCCACTGATAATCGTCTCGTTGATGCACTAATGTTGTTCTCCCGCCTCAGTGGCAAAGATGAAAGAATCTCAACTCTCCCAACTGGAAAATTGACGAGTATGTGCTAGTGATTGTTCTCACATATGGGGATGAACATCTGTATCATCATTAAAGAGTTATTAGGTTTTATGTTATTAGATAACAGTCATGCCCAATGCCATTGCATATATTACTAAGAAAATAAACTTTAACAACCGTTATTTACCATGTCAGATGTCCTCAGATTACGACCCAATATGTCAGCATCCAGATACATGCAGCATCTATCCATGATAACCTGGTTGGTTGCATCAGCTTTCAGGTTACTAAGAACAACCTATTCAAGGGTGGGGTTAATCAATACAAACATCAAAAAATACTATTTTATTTTTACACCATGTAAATTTAGAATATTAGAGGGTGCACCAAGAACGAAGGATCAAAATAAAGTGCGCGCGCTGGTGGTGCTTGCTTCCATTCAATATGTTGGACATAATCACTACAATCTGGAAAAAATTGTGGAAATAAACATATTTTACAACCTCCATCAACACTTTATGCATTCATATGACCTATAAATTGCGAATTCAATTCAACTAAAGGATAAGTAACTTACCACTGAATTAACCCACCGCCCTGCATTTAGACAAGAAATTTCTTCTCGGGTAATTTACATCCCATACATCTCGCACAAAATCTCACTACAATGACAGAAAATGAATTTTGTCATACTGATGTCAAGTTATTCACATATTAAATTATTGTAAAAATGATTTTTAGAAAAAATAAATGTACCTAGGATCACCAATTTCTGTCAAAGCATAATCTGCTACTACCCTATCAGCATGGGGGATTTTAGGGAATTTTTTAACATAGTGGGCGACAAACAAGCTTTTGCAAGTGGGAAGACACTTCACAATCCTCTTACCAATCCGCTTACATCTCCTCATAGATGAAGGTTTAAGTGCTTGGTTGCCACTTCCACCTGGCCCATCATATTCCCGCGCTTCTTCTACTGTCACTTGTGATGGAAGTGATGCCTCTACATGAGACTATGGGGCCACTGGCTGGGAATGAGTGGTTGTCGGTGATGTTTCCATTCCAATTGGCGAGTAGGGGGTTGGTGCGAGGTTGTCTTGTGGTTCCATTTCCTCAGCTGAAGGCTACCTGGCCGATGTCTGACGCATTGGTTGATATTCAGCGTGGTGCTCTGTGTCTGGGCAAGGGACTGAAGAATTCCCCTCTGATCCATTATGGCAGGAACGTAATGCAACAACATCCCACGCCAAAGAGAAAGCTAATATTAGCATAGTCTCCGATGTCTCAATGACACGGGCTTCAAGAACTTAATACATAGTGGAAAATTTTATATACTTGTATGCATTGTATAGAAGAACTTGTATACGTGGTTAGTGGGCATGGACTACCTCTGTAGCATCGTTAGAAGCTAAAGAGGTAGAAGCTACTGATGGTACATTCATGTGGGGTGTGCTTTGTGGTTGCTCTTGTGGTTGCGTCTTGCATCATCAGTTGAATGAGAGAATCAACAAATTGGTGATAACTTGAATAAACTAATATTGTAATTTAACTAGTAGGAAAAGCTTTGTTGAGTTAGAGCATACATGCATATGTCCATAACCACCGAATATTGATATTTCAGCTGCTAATCGGCGTTTGATTACATCATCACTTCATGTTGCAGCTAGCGGGCTGGTGACTTCAACCTTAACTGATGGCATGTAGAAGTATGCCATGTAAAACAATTGTCCAAGGGTAGTATATGAAACAAAGAGCATTAAAAGAGTGAATTCCAATAAGCATGACACTCAAATTAAAATGTCAACTAAGTTCAACCTAATTGCAAAATAGGTTGGAGCCTTAGTTGTACTTGTAGGAACATGAGGCAACCTCGGATGTAAGTAGGCTGATTTTGGCAATATTCCCTAATTCCATCTTCTAAGTGTTGCAACACAAACTTAACTCAATTCCTTTGGACACCAACATCACCATCCCAAATGGTTTCCCAAAGGTCATGGATTCCTTCAAGCTTTGAGTTAGGTGCCAGTAGAGTGGCACATGAAAAAATTAAAAAAGTTTTTAAGAATTCATCACAAACGGGCAAATTCTCAAGGTTTTGCTCCAGTACCCTGAGGGTGCATGTGCGATTGGACAGAGTTGTTTTCTTAAGGATAACCACGTCTACCCTGGTGCTAGGGATGCCCATGACTCCGCTGACATGTTCTTCATTGACAAAGACAGTATTGTTGGTTCCCATATTCAGTCTATGGTATGTAAAGTCGTATTGAGAGATAAGCCACCCGCATAGCACATACCTCAGTTTGCGACAAGCAAATATCAATAGGCCCCTAAAGCCCATCTCTTTAATGGCTTGCTGTTTTTCTGGTGCTAAGCATGCAATGGCAGTGATGAATTTCTTTCCAGAACAGTAGGACTTAGGAAGCTTATCCTACAGTAAAAATGAAAGATTGGTCAGTGATAGAAAAATGCAATATATGGAAATTTGCAATAAGGGTGAAATTGAATATTCAATCCATTGTTCAATGAAAACTATTTTGTCGACCTGTGTACATGTTCTCGAAACATGCTCCTTCATTTTCCTGCATTCTGGAGCCATGTGTATAATCAGATAAGCTTATGTTCGGATGGCGAAATCGAAAGCTGAAGTTTTGAAACCCTACAAAGTAAAGACTGTTATCATAAAGTGTCATATGGTAATGCATAAGCCATGAAGAAGTTCATTTACAAATAAATTGTTAGAGTCCAGGAAAATAAACATAGCCTTGGAAAAAAATTGAACAATACACTAATCAATGGAAGCTATCAATAAGGAAATTAACCAATTTTCTTCTTAACAAACCAAATAGGTTACTATTAAGGACAATAATACTAACTAGTAGTTGCACAACTAGTACAATAAAGTAAAACAATTTATAATTTAACTATTAGATGGAATTTTCTATGTAATCAATGGACTTATGAATATTAAAGCGTATGGATATGATAGTTGTACAAGGAAGTAAAATTGAGACAGTTATGCCTTTCAACAAGATGATTGTGATTTATGTGAGTGTGATTGGTTTAGCACAAGTTCAACAGTCTGAAACATCAAGAAGATAGGCAAGTTTTTGAACTTTGTAAATTTCTAGATATTTACATTTGGACTATTTTTGTTTTTGCATGGGTTCATTCTACAATTTTGTTGACTGAGTATGAACTTATGACACGTGGAATATGGAATTTCATGGAAAAAAGTGAGACTCGAAAAACTATAGGAAAACATTGAGCTTGTTATTGGCTTGTTTTGGTACACGTTTTATTTCCTACTACTATTTGGTTTTATTTTTTATTGGTTTCTGTAAATATTTATTTATTTATATTATACAGAATTGAATATCCAACAAACCAAAAATCTTGTTTAAATAAGAAGAATAATTCAGTAAATAGGTTTTAATAAAATAATAGTTCAAAAAATATTCTTTTTAATAAAAATAAGTTTTCTTAATAAAAATTCAAAAAAGTGTTTTTAGGAAAATCTAGAAAATTGTTTTTAATAAAATTTTTATAAAAAAAAATTGTTTTTAAAAATGATTGTCTGAAAATTGTTTTGTAAATAAAGTTGTCCCAAAAATTAATTTTTAATAAAATTGTCCAAAAAATGTTTTTTAAAATAAATTCTTTTTCCTTAGTTAAAATGTGATTAAAAGTAATTTTTAGAAATAGAGGATTTAAATATATATATATATTATTAATGAGAATAGGATGAGAACTATTTGTGTAAATTAAAGTTGTAGAAATTATTTTTTTAATAGAATTGGATTGAGTTTTAACATTTTTGTAAATAAAGTTATAAAAGTTTTTTTAATTAAAAATTCTTTTGCAAATAAAGTTATTTTTAAAAAAAATTATTTGTATAAATCACTTTTTTTAAATGAAAATGAATCAAAATACTTTTGTAAATAAATTTATAAAAATTCATTCCTTTTTAGTAAAAGCAAATAAAAATAATTTTTGTGGTCAAATTGAAATTTTGTAATAAATTCTTTTGATATAATAAGTGTAAATAACTTTTTTGAAAATTGAATACAAATGAAATTGAGAAAATAAATTGACTCTTTTTTGTAAATAAATAAATTGAAATCATTAATTCAAAATCATTTTTAATAAAATCCTTTGAAATTTCTTGAAAACTATATTTTAATATTTTTTTATTTAGTTCAATAAATCATTTTGCATAATTCTCTTGTTATGTATTTTGTCTATTCTTGTAAATTTTTTTTTATCATGATTTATGCATACTCATTTGTGCAATTCTTTTTCTTGGTATCCATGACTAATTAATTAATTGTCACAATTCTTTTAATTCGTTTAGTAGAAATCGTACGTATATAGGCTTAGAGAAGTGTTACGGCTCACCACCGTATCTTCCCAATAGGTAACTTGACCCCCAAATCCAGATTCAGTTTTTCCAGACATATCTTTTCCAAATAAAGAGTCACACATGATTTTCTTTCTTATTTTGTTTTCCCTTTTAAAAAATAAAAATAAAATAAAGACTAAAATAAGTGGCGACTCCAAATCTTTTTTAAAAAAAAAAATCAAATTTTCACCAAATAAAAAGCGAGTCTCATCGTCGAGTGGGGACGCACATGAAAAATGATGGTCCACAAGGTCTCATTAACTTGATGTAACATTCTTTCTTTATTTTATGCAAATATTAATATCTAAAACAATATCATGTTAAATTTAATGATTTTTTATATATATTCTTCATATCTATATACTTTGGTCGTTATACTTTTCGCACGTAGATTGTAAATTTTATATCTCAGTCATATTGTCACATTCTTCATACCTTAAAACATATTTTTCATACTTTAATCACATTTTTAATTTGTATGTAGATTATATTCTTTTTACATGAGTTACATTTTTTCGCCTATGTTGATAATATATTTTGTGCCTTGATACTTTGATCACATTTTTTTGTATCTTAGTACCTAAATCACATTATGTATAGGTTTAGTCGTATTTATTTTTTCACCCTTAGTCACTTTCTTTATACATAGATTATATTATCTATATCTTAGTACATTAGTTACACATTTCATTTCTTAGTAATTTTTTTTTGCATTCTATAACAATTTTTGTATCCATGTAATGTTTTTTGTATGTTAATTCCTTGATAAGGCTTTTTATATTTAGGTCATGTTTTTTACCCATTAATACCTTGATACCTAGGTGACATTCTTTGTACCCTAATATAGACCCTCTATTTTGTCTTCCTAGTACATATTTTAATCATATGTTTGGTGCCCATCACATTGCACTCGTACAAGGTACACATTGCACTCTTTTGAACTTTTTTAGATTATGTTAAATTGATTTTTGGGTTAAATATTAGTTTTTAAATGTCTTATCTTTGATGGTATAAAGTAACAATTATTTCAAACTAAGATATAAATTTTTAGTATTCAAAAAACAAACATAACACCTAATAGAATTAAAACATTAATAAAAAAAATTGATCATAAAGACATTAAGTTGTATATCTGTTCTTATGTGTTGTTGAAAAAGTTACGGAAAAATATAAGAAAAAGAAAATAAAAAAATAGAAAAAAAAACTAAAAACTAAAAAATAAACATATTAATCATTTTTCTATAATGCTTTAAATTAATTTCACTTATTTTCGCTTTTCATATAAAAATTAAATAAAAACATATAATTTTTTTATTTTTCTTTGTCAAATATGAGTAAATCATTCTCCTAGCATTTTTTTTTTTTGACAACTAACATAATGTAAACGTAAAAGAAAAGAAAAGGAAAGAGGAAAGAAAAAGGGAAAATTATCCTTTAGGGTGGGCGGGGTAAAACAATGACCTGAAGGGTCAGTAAATATGATAAGTATTGTAAAGGGTAGGCTGAAAATGCAATAATTTCTCTAAAGGCTTTTTTTTTTAATGTCAAGACTACCCTTAATAAGTCAAAAGCAAAAAAAAAAGTGTTCTTTAACCCCCGCTACAACTTGTTTGTATTAAAAAAGAAGAAAGGCAAAGAGGAAAAAGTTTTAACACTTCAGGTCATGAACTAAAACGGTCTCCACAAAGCATGTTTTTTTTTTCTTTTTTTGTGAATATAGCAAGAAATCCATTAAAGGTAAGAAAAAATAAAAAATTTTAAATGCCAAAAATACGAAAATACCTCATTTTATACCAAAAAAAATTAAATAAGTTAAAACTCAGATGAAGGAACGAAATGTTAATAATTTTAACAATGTAGATTTGAGATATTAGATATAAAAGATTGAAAGAGGTTTTGAGGAAGAAATGACTTTTTTTTTGTGTAGAATGTTATTAAAATTTATTTTATCTGATTTTTTATATATATTTTTTGTCATATTGAATATGTAGCTTTTTATTTTTATTTTTTATATTTTATGGGATGTTTGATATGATTATTATTGATTTCCATTGAAAAGGTTTCCACTTTAACTTTGTTGTTGGGACTAGTTTGACATGGCATAGGAAAAAAAATTTCTTAGTTGTTTCATGCTTGTTTGGGACCACTTTGTTTGTATAGTTATGAACATATTCAGATCTTCATTGAAAACTGAAATCACTTTGTATAAGACCACTTTGTCTTTTATTATGAATTTGTTAAAGAGTTAGGATATTATATTTTTGTTATGAATTTGTTATCTTTTTGTATGAGTATTATACTGGTATGATGTGTTGAATGTTTAGTAGTTTGAAAGTTGTGTAAAAAAAACCATTACTTTAGTTATAAAGTACAAGCATGATACAAATGCAATATTCTTATAATGTAAAAACATTAACATTATGATACATTACAATATACCAAAATGACAAAATATTGAATTGTTTTTTATCGAATTGGCATTTCTGGGCTATCATGTTTGTATTCCTATCATGCTCAATTTTTGAAGCAATCTTGCAAGTCAAATGAAGTAGTAATATAAATTTACAATAATCTTAATTTTTGTTTAAAAAAAATGAGTTAGTAATTTCAACACATGAAGTTGTTGATGATAATCCATTGATGTATAAAAAGACATTTATAAAATTAATTTTTTTATAAAAAAAATACAAAGGTACAATAAAAATACACTATAATTACAATACAAATACAATAACATTACAATACATACGATAAGGTAAAATTTTAAAAATTTTAAATTTCTTACGAAACTAGGCAATTGTGGGTTCTTTGGCATATCCCTAACATGTCTAATATATAACAAATATTGTTCTTTATGATATAAAATATGCCTCAATTGATTACAATTTCCATTTGTTTGTTTTGTATTTGTTGTAAAATTTTCCTTGATTGTAATATTGTGAAATGGATTGATTTTATAAAGTACAGGTATGATACAAATGCAATATAGTTACAATGTAAAAACGTTAATATTATGATACATTACAATATATCAAAATGA
The DNA here is from genome assembly GCF_030704535.1 of Vitis vinifera. Lineage (NCBI taxonomy): Eukaryota > Viridiplantae > Streptophyta > Magnoliopsida > Vitales > Vitaceae > Vitis > Vitis vinifera. The sequence goes on along the minus strand of NC_081817.1, from coordinate 20,690,692 downwards.
CAAAATATTGAATTGTTTTTTACTGAACTAGCATTTTTGGGTTATCATGTTGTATTCTTATCATGCTCGATGTTTTGAAGCAACCTTGCAAGCCAAATGAAGTAGTAATGAATTCACAATAATTTTATTTTTTTAAAAAAAGAAAATGAGTTAGTAATTACAATACATGAAGTTGTTGATAGTAATCCAATGATGTATAAAAATATATCTATAAAATTAATTTTTTTATAAAAAAAAAATACAAAGGTATAATAAAAATACACTACAATTACAATATAAATACATTAATATTACAATACATTATGATAAGGTAAAATTTTTAAATTTTCAAATTTCTCACGAAATTGGGCAGTTGTGGGTATCCTAATGGCTCTCATTCCTCTATTATAATCAAAACTTAAAATGATTACAAAACAGTTTCTTTTATTTGTATTACCAAATTTTCATCTAGAAACAATTTTCATAATATTAATTCATCTTTATTTAGTATTGTAAATCAAAGAACATAACACAACACCCTAGAAATTAAAATCACAATAAATAAGATTTCTTATATTTAAGTGAAAAAAATTCAAATATTTCACATACAATGAAAAAATATATGGTTGAAGATGTCATCGAAGATACAATGTCGAAAATAGAGACACACCAACAATGATGCAAAATGGAAGTCTTCAATGGAAACACCATTGGAATAAAGGAACTACAGACGAGTACACGAGATTGAGTATGTCGTCGATGACATAATATGATACCATCATGAAAACACCCCGACAATGTGAAAGGGAAGCCTTCATGGGTAGGACTAGGCGATAGGTCTCTTCTCTTTTTCAATTTTTATTTTCTTTAAAAATTGTAATTTTAAAATTTAATTATAGGGCAAGTTGGTCTAATAAAAATATAGGGCCTTCAAAAGAATTATCACATTCACCTACCCTTCCGGGTCATTTTTTACCCCCATCTACCCTAAAGGGTAATTTTCCCAAAGAAAAAATTGCAACATCCATTGGTAGAGCCAAAACAAAGAAAAAGAAAAGGGGAAGAAAAAAATTGCAACATCAATTTGGCAAAGCCACAAGTCAGTTTCGTGAAGCAAATATCTCAGGCAATGAGAGTCTGGAAAGGCGGAGCAATATTTAAGAGCTGCTTTCTGCCAAACCAATGAATTGAAATTGAAGTAACACGATGGGCGAAGCCACTTGTAATGTCACAGCTATTATCCTATATGTGTTTTTTCTTTCTCTCTGGCCTCTGTAAATTTACCGTATGAGAATTGCTATACATTTTTTTTTTCTTTTTCTTCTGCGAGTTCACCAACCTCCACTGCCACCACCAGACCATCCATTTCCACCACCAGAAAGGGTGGTATTACTTTTGCTAGAACCCCATCCAGTATTGGCAACCTCTGAAGCAGCATTCCCCTTCGAGCATGCCGCATCCCAGGCAACATCTCCGTCAGCATTGCTTTTATTCTCCCTACCACCACTTCCACTTACACTTCCAACCCAACCGCCTTTACCTACTCCACCACCACCACCACCACCACCAGTCCCATCTTCATGACTATTGCTGTTACTGTTGCTGACCCCTTCCCAATTAGCACCACCGTTGCCCCAAGTACAAGGACCACTACTCCCAGCCTCCCCGGAACCACTCCCATTGCCTCCACTAGCCTTGTCATTCCCCCAACCATCAGTGCTTCCTCCACCACCCTCATTATTGTCACTTGCTTTACTCCTACCCCAGCTGCCCCAACCATCAGACGAAGCTGCTCTACTGGGTGGGTTTTGGACCTTGAAACCTGGCAAGTTGCCCCATCCATCACTATCCCAACTTTTATCCTCAACATTCAGCACTGACCCCCGCTCTGAACCTGCACCATACCCAAATTCTTTTTGGTCCTTGGCATTGTAAGAACCATGGCCATGGCCACAGCCACGTCCAGGCCCATGACCATTGCTTCCACACCCTTGACTACCACTACCTCTCCCATTTCCCCTGGCACCACCCCAATTGCTACCCCTTGCAGTACCTCCCCTGCTGCTGCCACCCCAATGATGAGTACTCCTACCATGACCCCAACTTCCAACCCCAGAAGAGCCCCAACTTTTGGTCCTCCCACCACCACCCAAATTTTCAACCCCAGCTCTACCACTGCTGCTGCCCCACCCAGCAGGGGGAACTTCTCTGCCAGGTGAATTCAGGACTTCAGCACCAGGAAAACTGCTCCACCCATCACCACCGTCGCCACGACTTCTATTTTCATTTCCTCCTGTACAACCATAAAAGGCAGGGGGAAGTATAAGTTAATGCAAACAGCCCATGAAATGGAAGGAAATTTGATAACCCAACAACAGTGACCTAGAATTCAGTAGTGACTGTCTAACTACAAAACCTTTCAACCTGCTTAAAGGCTCAAAATGGTATACACATTTCCAAGCATGTGACAGTTCATCCACACGTCTATAATATTTAAAATCTGTTTTATTTTCAAAATAAAGATAATAAAAGCCATCCATTTTTCACAAAGATACTCTCCATGTTCAACACATAAAAAATACCCCACAATAACTTGGCTGACAAAGCTTGCATTCCATCCTTTAGAACCTGAAAAACACTCTTCTAAATGTATAAAAATATGAAATGCACCAAACTCATTAAAATTCCATTGCTAAACAACAGGTGGATCACAAGCCTGTTTGGTGGTTTTATGAGATTGAATGGCTTAAGTTTCAAATGGCTCCAAATGTTAGCCTCACAATATATGCACATCATCCATTTGGAGCTCAACTTAAAATTGAGACATAAGCTTCATGCATAAACTATGAAATGATCCATGTGACAACTAGAACCAAAAAACAAAAAACAAAAAACAAAATTTTAAAAATTTGTGCAAGTAAAAATGTTTCAATTAAATTTTAATTAAAAACAGTTTTCAAGTACATTGTGAAACTTTTTTTTTTTTTTTTAAAAAAAAAAGAAATATATCCAAACATGCACTTAATTAATTAGATTCATTATGGGGATTCTGGTTACAATAGTTTGTGCTTTCTTTTACAAAACAAATTTGACAGACTTCAAAAGATAAGATATCAACTGGTTTTTAATTCATTAGTCTCTCTAAATTCCACTCAGTTAATAATTTGAATAAGAGAACATTCATGTGATAGATTGTTAATAACCATTAACAACCTGAAACGTATATAAATCAATGGATAGATATTTGCTCGCTCGAGTCTAAATTTATTTTTCTATATTATTTATATCTTCTTTTCCATATATAGCTATATTATAGTTCAATTATGGTATTCTTTACTTATGATGGATTAGTAAGTACCTTATCATTATATTATATTTGGACATGGATAAGGAAGAATACAATTGGCATCAATTTGAGAAAACAACAGAAGAATAGTAGAGAACATGGTAATCTAAAATGATATAGGTAGGAAGGTATTGATAGATAATTTAAAGTCAAAATATTGTAGTTGACATAAAATATTGATAATGAAGAATGTATTGAAGTTTCCGAAACATAGTTACCAATATAGCATCTGTATCAAATAGAAAGAACAAAACAAAAACAAGAGAGAGAGAAAGATATAGAACATGGAGATCTGCATGATACTTCCAAAAGTGGTAAAACTCACAAAAGCTAAAATACTGTAATTGAAACAAAATCAAATTAAAAAAAAAATGTAGATGTATATAAGAAAAGCATATAATGTTTAGGACCTAGAAAGTGTGCACATTATACAGAACAACAATACCAATTTATTCAATGACATTCAGGCTCTAATCTAAACATCCAGAGTTTGTTTTTATCATTTTGGTGGTGATGAACCAATGTAAACCTCCAATTATAAATATGGTAACATCAAAATGTAGTCAACAAATAAAACCACAAAATGCTTAGTATAACGCCAATTAAAAATTTGCTTTTTCAAAAAAAAGCCTGTAATGTTCTATACTTTTTTTATATAAATATAAAAAAAAACACACTCCAGTATTTCACATTGTTTTATATGAAGTAAAGATGACACATATGAAGTCATCCACAATGACAATTGTACAAGTTCATAATGTTGTTTGACAATAATTTACATGAATCTACACTTAAAATATTTTATTATGAGTTCATTAAAATGCATGTATTAGAAAGAGAAAAAAGCCAACAATGCATGGATTATTCATATCATTATTCAACAACAAAAAAAACAATAATAATAAAGAAAAATCATGTCTTCTGATTATAGGTTCCTATAAAATCCCACTAGAACTTGGAATTACATTTTGGCATTTCATTAACGTAGATGTTGATAATGTTTAGCCTAGGACAACAAAAATTTTAGCCTGCCACACAAGACAATTTTTTTGAGTTTTTCGATATACTAACTGATTGTTTGGACACAACACAGATTCCTAGGAGATCAAGTTTTTAGCCTAGACCAAACACATTCTCTGAGTTTTAAGATGCTAATTGATTCTAAGGTATCTGCTGTAATAGTGAACTCCTTGAACTCTACAGGTTCTAGGTTTGTAAAATAACATCTCTTTCTGACAACCACAAATTTATAATGTGAGAATTTCAACTATCTCAAGACATTCTATATCTGAAAACCTATTCTCCTTTTTTTATCTTACTTATAGCAGCCTACAAAGAAATTCTAGCTGCAAAATTCAACAGAAAGGTTCTAGAAAAATAAAATAAGGAATATTATTCCACTCATATTCTTTTAAAATCTAAACAAAACAGCAATCTTTATGCAATTGTTTTTTAAATAAGAATTTATAACACTGCTTATTGATAATGTGGGTCCCTGGCATGATTAATTTACATAATTTTTAGGACATTTTTACTTCAAATATGAAATTGTCGGAAGAATGTGTGCACAGGTTCTAAACACACTCCAACACTGGTTATACCCTCTAAACTATTGACTCCACAAGGAGAAGCAGTTCCCTTTTCCAGTCCTAAACCACATCCACTACCATTCCCATCACTGCATCCACTTTAACAACTATTTGCATTTTGTACCACTAAGAATGAACTGTATATGGAAAGGCCATTACATCAATTTGTAGAAACCAATATGAAAGGATGCTCCTTGTATTGCCTTTGGTTTTACCTTTTCAATTTAAATATTTATGCTAGACCAGAAAACAAACTTCCACGACTGAGTTTGGTGTATGATCAAGTCAGTCTAGTAACAATCATAACACCATTCTTCATGTCCTTTCATGATATGCAAATTTAGGAAATTGTAAAAGAATAAATAAATTAAATAAGAACTAATTAGTAGACTTGCCTCTAGAACTAGGTGTACAAGTTTTATCTCTGCTTGAGTTGAATTGGCCTCTCCAACCACCAGTGTTGCTTTCCCAACCACCGCCTGTAGGTGCCCCAACGGCAGGACTTCTCATAGGTACCATGGCAGCAACTGATTGAATTGACAGTGCTTTTTCTGGCCATGGATCATTAATGTGTTTCTGGAAATATGCCACAAGCCCGTCAATGTTATCAAAAATATGCTTCCGAAACTTGAAGCCCTTGGGATATAAACCAATGTACTCATGGTGTGGATTTGTATTTCTAATATAACTCAAAATAAATGCACCAGGATGCTCATGACAAATGCCAAAACAGTAAACTATCCTCATTGGATAATCTGATTTCTCTGCTCTTAAGAGATCATCAACTTCTGCCTTTTTGCCCCTCCTGAACTTTCGGTAATTAAGCATAGCTTTCAGGTGAGTTACCAATGGGTCAACATATCGATCCATAACCTATTTTCAACACCAAAAGAAATCATTTAAATGTACTTAGTGCTCCAAAGGCTAGAAAGCAAAACAGATGATTGCATACCCATCCACAATATGCATACAGGCTGTACACTAACCAATAAAATTAGAAACTCAAATGGGTTAACATACGTCAACTATATACTTCTTGAATTTCATGCATGACTTCAACACATTCATCTTTTGCTTCAAAATTCTAACTAATCTGATTTCCCTAAATAATTATCCAAGTTGCTGAGTTAAAAAATTTTAACTGTAGAATGCCTCTTTACTATCACCTTTAAGAAGGAAGCTCCAGGAAGTCAGGTCTAAGTACCAATTTGGGATCTAGATTCAAATTAATTACATTTTCACAGAATATTTTTCCTTTTTGTAGATAGTTTTGTTATAGCATTAACATGCGTGAAGCAAAAGGACAGTGCATGAAACAAGCAAATAAACCTTTCAAAATCCCTGTATAGAGCACCAACCTCATCTAAATCCTCAAAATTTTCATTCCCTATTTTTAACGTCTTTCCAAGATGAAGCAAACTCATGGCATCCTTCTGATCCTTCCCACCTTCAGTTATTTCTTTGTGAGCATAAACTCCATCATAGATCTTAATAGTTAAAGACAAATAAGATGAGCCTCTTGAACTTGGATGAAAAGTACTTTCACCCACAGCTTTATCTGATAGATACTGTTCAACAAAGTATAGATGAACACTATGTCAAATCAGTTAACTACTACAGTGAACTAAAGAAGTTTAACAAACTGAGATAGTGCATCACAGATAACACACCTCCATTGCTTCTTCAAATGTAATATTTTGAAAACGCGGATGAACAATCATCCTCGGTTTGACATGCTTCTTTGCAAGCTCCTTCTGGGCTTTCTCCTGCTCTTGTGATAAACTACTCTGATCTTCACAGTAGTAGGGGTCAACACTACGGGGATTTTGATCTTTGCTGCTCCTTGACTGAATTTCTTTGCAAGTTAGAACCACACAGTGTCTGTTCTTTTCAATCTGTTTAATCTTGCAGATGAGGATTTCACCAACTTGTAGCTTTGTTGTCAAGTCAATCTCATCCCTTTCATCTGAAAAACCATCCTTGAAAAGTATCCCATCTAATCCAGAGTCAAGCACACAGAACACTCGTTCAGATTGGATTGAGCGAACTGTTGCCTGAACAATCTTCCCTTCAGCAAGTGTATCACCATTTTCACCTGTTATCATAAGGAACTCTTCATCCTCGCTTGGTTCTTCATAAGGACTTCTCCAGTCTCGAAATCCATGAAGCAACTCCATTTTTATATCATAAAGTGTCTCTCTTTTATTTTTTCCATGTTTTATTTCATAATCTTTGGCATATTCAAAGATTTTAAGATCTTCTAGATATTTTGGATGGTTTCTAACATATCCTATTGCCATCTCTAGCACCACATCATCAATTTCATCATTTTCAAAACATTTATAAACATCCTTAGCCAAAATCTTTGCAAGATTATAAGACTCCGGGTGAATTCTTGTATCATCCAAAAGATCCATGTTGCTGCTAGCAGATGCCATCCCACAGCAACGTACACGCAAGAAACCAACAGCACTTCTAAACACACTCATTGTTCCAAGCCCATGTTCAATCAGTTTCTTTCGACATGTAACTGCTCCAATTCTAATTAATGCCCTCTGTAAATGACCAGCCTTACTAGGTCCAAGCCCAGAAACAAATTGTAAAGGAGCAAAAAGCCAATCATGAGCAGCAGCCAAATTTATGTCAATACCCACCTGATTGGTGACATCCACCATCACCTGTTCAACCATCTCATACTTCTCATCAGGTGTAAGGAGGTAGCCCAGGGAGCCAAGCTTCCAAGATAATATCTCTTTCCCCGGCCCACACAGTGTAGCAATCATAGCCAGTGGATTTTGCAAAAAACGACCAAGAGCCACAGCTCGCTTGACAATGCCTACAAACATAAAACACAAAATGCAATGTTAATGATAACTATAAATCAAATTTATAATTGGATACATACAGTGCTGATAGGGACAGAAATATAAACACTTAAGACAGAAAAAGAGAGATGGAGAAATGAAGTTACCCAGTTGCCCAGGAAGCTGGTCTGAAGAAATCCGTGAATGTTCATATATACGAGGCAGGGATTCATCCCCATAAACAATTCTGATCCCATCCATCTTTTGACTAACATCTCTAGGATTTTCCTCCATCATCTTAAATATAATCTGATTGGGAGAATAAAAATTACCATGATATCCATCACAAAATTTTCATGATGATCTTATAACATATTAATCCTTCCATTTGAATTAAAAATTTAAAATAAAAATAAATCTCAAAAACCTAAACTTAATTAAGATAATAAGAATGATTTTCAGGTTCGACTAAACTAACAATAATCCAGGAAAATATTAAGATCTAGAACATAGTACTCATGTAATAAATAGAAATCTATATTTGCACATTTATCTCCGGTGTTCAAATAAAACACATGCTCGTCTTTTCACAACATTAGATGAGTAACTGAAGACCGTTGATCAACAAATTAAATGCACCCCAACTGAAGTAAACAAAGAACCAACCAGGTTACACGGTTATAAATTTTATACCTCATAGATCTCTTCCTTCAACCGCCGACAAGCCAAGTTCACAGCTCCAAGAACAACTACATGGGGTTGGTGTTCAGTCATGAACTCACGGACACGTTCCTGATCAATTTTCTTCTGCTTCTGTTGCTTCTGATTGTTCCGGGACCATATGATAAGGGAGCTGGCGTGCAATACATCCATCACTTCTCCCAATGAGTCCAACATCACAAAAGTGGTTGCTGGATTTCCAGGATCCCAACAACAAGCCATGACCCTTGGTGCAGTTTCTTCATCTAGTTCATCATCATTTTCTTTGTGCTGATATGGTGCCACTGAGGCCCTGTTCCACAACTGTTTCCCATATTCCTCAAGCAGCCAGGCTTTTGCTTTGGCAGTCAAGAAGACTCGAGCTTGTTTCTCCATGTAAGGAAGAAGAAAATTTGAAAATGCATCCTGCAAGATTAATTTGCGCTGTTCATTCCAGAGTCGAGCTGATATACTAACACCATCACTGAGATAACAATCATTAGATTCACTTGTCAGCTTGTTAAGGGTACTCTCTGGCAACTTTATAGTAACTTCAAGGAGTTTCTCTTCTTCAGCCCTCTGAATTAGAAGCCACTGAGCATCCTTGAATTGAGAAAGAGGCTTGCCATGTAGCCACTTAAACCCTGAAAATTCATGGGAAGGATCTATTATCATGTTTCCTTTGGGGGTGGGTCTAGTTGAGACTACAGCTTCCTCCATAAAAATACTTCGAACATGTTTCCTGAAACATGGTTCAGAACTGATCTCCACCGCAGCCTAAAGCAAGAATAGGATTATGAACAATGACAAACCAGACCAATAAGGATATTGTGATTAACTACAAACATCAAATCCACATACCATGTGCCTAGCACCTTTAAGCACAGCTTGTGGAGTTTCAAACAGTGGACCTGTGAAAGTTGAAGCAATCTCCTCAGGAGATTCCTTTAAATCCTCCAAATCCTCCCTTCTCTATAGTAGCATAAAACTGAATTTATATGCCTTTGCTCAAAAACATAATGTAGATATATAAATAAAATGAGTTTAGACTAAAGATAACTTACCACATTAACCAGAGTAACTTGCAAACCAAATTGCTCAGAATTACACCCAAACTTGGCTGCAACTTCCCACAGGCCAGCGTTACTGCATACCTTGTAGTGTGACTTCCTCTTGGGCCTCTTAAACTGCCCTTGAGAAACATTTACTTCATCCAGGGGAAAGTGCAGATTAAACTTCAAGTTAACATCATCGACCTCTATTTCTGATTCAGCATTTTTGAGAGAGTTGGAAATTGATTTGAACAGCTCCTTATTCAAATTGAGTCTTGCTTCATCATGCATTTTCAACAATTCTTCTTCATAGCGCTTATTGTAGTACAACTGAAGAGCATTTTGCCTCTTACGAAGAAGCAACCACTTTCTATCCAAATCCTTGATGACCCAAAGTATCTGCACCACATGCAATTAATAATAGTAAGCCAGTCCAAGAATTTGTAGTTCCCATTTTCTACAACTTCATCCATTGTGCGAAATAAGCGAGAAGAAGTAAAAGAAAGAAAAATCACCACCTTGTTCCTCTTAAGCCTAGTCGTTCTCTTAGTCTCATCCTCATCTTCATTTTCTGCCACATCTTGCTCTGGATCTTTCAATAGACTGAGACAAAGCTCCTTCCGATACATTGCAATAAAAGGAATCTAAAAAGGATGATAAAAGTTCAGACAACAATGTACTGTTAAATTTAGAAGGTGAACTTTGGATCTGCAAATCCACTCAAACTCACATCATGCTTCTCCACATGATGCAACTTCAAGAATCTTTCAATGTCTTGCTCAACTTTTTTGAACAGATCAGGACCTTCATCATTTCCTTCAATAACCTTCATCTTGCAGAACCATGTTATTTTTGTGGTAAGTTGACTAAGTATCCAAGAAGTTTCCTCTTTTATACTCATGATATCTACTGGAGCAGGTCCAGTGCTTTCCTCAGATATCTATAAAGAATAATTGAAGGCATTTAATTCAATTATGAGACTTTGATGGCACAAACTTTACATCAATCAAGCCACAAAGGTGAAAAAAATTGACCTGTATCCTCTCAGGCATGTCAATATTTCTTATAAGATCATCCTTCTCGGTCAAATACTTCTCTGTGAGGATGAATGGCTCATATACATTTTTCAGACTCCCCTCCATTTGCCTACCAGAGTTATCAAATTGGTCAATCCTAGCTAGACTTTTCTTGCGACGATTAAGGTATTCATTAGGGTCACCAAATATGTCATGTGCTTCCTCTACTGTAGATGATGACACTCCATATTCTTGCCTTGACTTCCTTTTCAACTTCCTTGGTATTGAAAGGAAGAAAAAAAAAGTCATGAAGGAACAAATCACCATAAAACATCCAAAAAAAAGATCAAAGATCAATTAATTAACAATCAATATACCTCACCGGACAACCATCTGTTTCTTCTGCATCTACAATAAAACCATCCATTTCATCATCTCCAATAACATCCTCATCATCGTATTTTGATTTTGCCTCGTCATCATCAATGTCGTCAAGAAGCAATCCTATGAATATAGAATGTGCTTTACAATTGCATAATTTTATTTAGAACAATATGAGGTAATCCTATCATATTTCCTAGATTTCTCAAGTTTCAATTACAACAAAAATAATTAAAAGAAATGTTAACAACCAAAGAGATCATCACACCATGAAAATTTCGAATAACTATATAAAACTCAACAGTAATATTATTACCATTTTCGTCAAAAAAATCAGAGTGCACTCTCAGATCAGTATCTTTCCCAGCCTTCTTAAGCCGCTTAAATTTTTTGGTTCCCTAAAAACAGGAAAAATAAATAAATAAATAAACCCATAATCAAGAACCCAATATACCGACAAAAAACACCTAATTAATGAAGGGGCAATAAAAACTCACAGCCTTTGGCCTACGAATGCCCAAGACATTATTGTCTTCAAGTAATACATAATCATCTTCGTCGAGAACAAAATTCTTTTCCAAATCTCTAAAATGACAAACAAAAGAAGAAAGAAAAGCATACATTAAAAAGGGCAAGAATGCATACAAGGCAAACCACATTACAAGGTGGATAATAACTACATTTTCTTCTTTTTCTTCTTCTTTTGCCTTGGTTCATCTGGGTCGCCATTTTCCTGTTTATCCTCATTTACTATAAACCCATCATCCTCATACTCATCTTGACCTTCCTCTGCTCAATTCCAACAACTCATTTCAACAGCATTAATTGCAATCATTTATTGTCATTATTAAACCAGTAACAATCTTAATCACAATAATACAATGACATTTTGTGTAATTTTTTATAAAATTAAAAGCAATTTTAATGCGGGAATTTAGGAAAATAACTACCCTGCTCAATAGCACTTTGAGCAATACAGGCAAATATCCCTAACTTCAACAAAATTAAAGTATAATAAAGAAGAAATTTCACTAGCATCTTCGAAATAAATTATTTTCTTATTAATTTCCATTTTTGAAATAAATTATTTTCCTATTAATTTCCATGTAGTAAAGGTTAAGCAATAAAATCACAATCTCTCAATATTATCTTATGTCAATCGAAACAGAATGGAAGCTAAAAATGGAAACATTATCATCATCTCAATATCTCGCGATTATTTTCAAAATGCCACGAGATAGAACAGCATCCCAAAATATCGCTGTAACAAGCCATTTCTACAGAGCATGCTCTCTTTCTCTGTTCTGCGTGAAACCGACGGCCGTTTACACCGGAACTTCGAAACGTCAGGCGGAAACTCGCGGGGGCGGTACGGACGAAAAAGCAAGGAGATGAACAATAAAGAATAGCGAAAACACAGCAGAGAAATGGAGATATTCACTGGTTGTGTACGGAGCAAGGGAAAAAAAAGGGAAAACCCTAACAAGGCCTTCCTGCTCACGTGTCCGTACGGAAAGCCAATTGCACTCTGTACAGGCTTGAACGCCAAAGAGAAAGAACTGCAAAAAGAAGGAAAAAAGACGCCAGAGGACCGAACCATAAACCCTAACCCGAAAGGCATTGCCCTAACCAATCACCTTCTTCATCGTCTTCTTCTTCGTTCACGTCGGAATCGGAATCGGCCACTTCCACTTCCATGCTCTCATCCTCATCCTCCATTCCACCGGCTACTGCAAATCAAAAGGGAAAAGTATCAAGGAGTCAAACCACAAACGAAGAAAAAAAGCCACACACAGAAGCAGAAAAAAACTAACGGCATTACCGCCTTTTCCTTCGTCGTCGTATAAAACTCTCCTGTTACGCATGCTCCCTCCACCGCCACAAAACCCAAAACCTAAAACCCAGACGGATTTCAGTATCTCTCTGTGTATGCAACACAGTACGGGATTGTGGAAAGGAAGCTCAGAGGCTTGGCCGTTGGCGCTCCGAAGATTCTCGAAGAGTGGAGAGTCCACGCCACGATAGTAACTTTAGTGTCTGCTTCGAACCTGGAGGGTCTTTCGCAAGAAAGGGTATTATTGTCTTAAAATTTCGAGTAAGGCGACGGGCGAATGGAAGATTGACACGTAGCACCACGACCTTTGCAGTTCTTTAGCACGCTTATTTGTATTATTTTAGAAAGGTAATAAAAATCTCGGTGTATACTTTAATTTTGTTTTGTTTTGTTTTGGTACAACACATTCATTAATGGCAATTTCGTCCATTTTGGGGAGTTTATGGGTTATGTTTGATTCTCAAAAACAATTCGAGGGAGTATGAAAAGATAAAATAAAAAAAAATAAAAAATAGGTTTGAATTCAATAAATTATTTTTATAGGATTCTTTAAATTCATTTTACTTTTTTTTTTATTATATAAAAATTAAATAATTTTAAAATATATACTTTTTTATAAATTTTAATTATATTTGATTTTTTTTTTATATTTTTTTTATGATGAAATCAAATTTAAGAAAATTATATTTGATACTTTAGAACCTTTATTTTACTTAACCTCCTTTGATGTAGTTAAAATTTACGAAAATAAATATACTATAACGATTTAAAATATATTTTAAGTTAATTTTATCAAATAATCTTAATACTTAAAATAAAAATTAAGTAATAAATTATAAATCAATAAATTAATTAAATTATTAAATAATAAGAATTAAGTTTTACCAATCGAATATTAGAAAGTCACCCATGTAAACCAATGGCAACATTGGAAGCACACCATCACAAATTTTGTACTATAAATAAAGATTTTGAAAACTTATACCTTTAAATTTCAAAATTCAACCTGCCTACACATTCCTAAATAGAAAGCTTAAACTGCAAACACCAACTTCTAGTATATTGAGAGCCTCAGGCCCAATAATAATAACAAAGCTTTGGAGTACAAGAGTCCATTATTGTTCTGTGATTTATTTCCATGGCCAGCCAGTAAACACAATGATTCAGAAGCTGATGAAGTTCTTCTCCTTCAAGCTTTCCACAGTATCCTTTATGCTCACCTCCAGAGGAGTGAAGTGAATGCCCAAACTTTTTGCTTTCTCCTGGGATACCCGGAAGGTTGGAACACAAGTCTGGCCATCTTCCCATCTGCCATGTATGAAACACAAGTGGATTCATCTCGGATCTCAATATGAGAAACCAGCAAATAATGACAAAAGGAGTGAAGTAATATCTTCCTAGAGATAACTAATAGAAACTTACTTTTCAGGTATGTGTATGGCAGGGTAGAGCTTGTGCAAGATATTCAGTGTCTCAGAACGGTGTGAGACAGTCCCTACTAAACAGTATCTTCCACTAGCTTCCGGAAGTTCAAATGCTTGAATATGTGCATTGGCAACATCTCTAGCATCCACCCATGTATATGAGGTGGTTTTGGGAAATGTTTGAACTCCTGCAACAAACATATTTCAAATGATTGCATCAAGAGAGTTGAAGTATTGAGATGAAGCAAGGTTCACACTCCTTTTTCTTAATTTAAACTTCTAGTCATTTGGAGGGATGAGGAGTACCATTTAGAAGTTTCAGAATTTCCTCCACACTTAGATTAAGAGTAGGCTGTAAGAGAGGACCGAGCACCCATCCTGGATTTATCATGACCATGTCAATCCCGTTCTCCTTTGAAAACTTCCAAGCAGCCTCCTCAGCTAAGGTCTTTGAAAGCTTGTACCATAGCTATCACAAAGTTTGAATAACATTCGATTTCAGTATGCAAAGCAACCAGATCAGATGCATGCAATCAACCAAAGCAAAATCAATACAAAAACTTGCCAACGCATGCAAAGGCTTATGGATGCAAAGCGCATGCTAGAATCAAATTGATGATTTTATAGATACCCTCTCATATTTGTTGTACTTCCACTGAAGAACCAGTATAATTTTTCGTATACCATGCAAAAGAGATAGTATGTGATAAGAAATAATGTCGTATGCAAACCTTTGATTCCTTGCATAAAACTGCATCTGAAAACCAGCTCTCATCAATTATCACCTCAGGAGTCAGAGGTTTTCCATTTTGTTCCACCGCAGACATAGACGATGTTACAACCACTCTTTTGACAGATGGAACTTTTGAGCAGGACCTTAGGACATTGATAGTTCCCTTCAATGCAGGGTCAATCAGTTCTGTCTGAACACAAAAAATAAAATAGAAATTAGCTCCATACAAGTGGTCAAATAAAACAAATGAAGCTGATACAAAGCTTGTAATACAGCCAACATGAAAATCACACAAATGAGAATACACAATGAACCATGCACCCATTCTTCTGCAATCAATGTTATATCTAGGTTGGTAATAAGATTCTTTATGATTCCTTTCATATATTAGCCCACTATAGCTCGCAAGGTGTTTGGCTTCCAATTGATATGGAGCAAGGGGTTTTCCCCTACTGTTGAACACAGGATATAAGAAGAGAGAAAGTCGACAAGCAGAATAAAACAAGGAAACCCAAGAATCCAACCTCTTGAATTTTGTAGTACACAGACAAAACCCCACAAATCCAATATTGTTATGTTCTCTCAGTCTCCTATTATGTTGGTTTAGTGTAACCAGCATTCACTGCCTCTGTATCAATGGGCTTTACTCACGTAAACAAAGAAGAATCATGGGAAGTAAAGTAAGGATCCATTCCTTCTAAGCGGCGAAAATTAAATTTACAGTATAGGATGAACCTGGGGGTCAGTGACTTGCATGACAACTGGCGATGCTGTATGAAAAACGCCATCACATCCATCAACTACGGGATCAAAGGACCCTTCTTCCAATAAGTCTGCTTTGAATAAACGAAGCCTTTCCTTAGCTCCATCGAGTGAAAGCAAGTGTTCTGTCTTCTTTGGATCATCTACATCATACATATATGTAAGCACAACTGGTAAATTAAATGGAAGGATAAGTAGAAAAGGCGGTAAAAGGTTGAGATTGAGAACTGACTTGGGTCACGAACAGTTGCTCTAACAGTGTAACCACGTTGGAGCAGGAGCTTCACCAGCCATGAAGCTACAAACCCAGCAGCTCCAGTCACGCACACCACCTTTCCTTCTCCAGTACTCATCTCTCTTCAATCTCCCACTTTCACCTTCAAATCTATGTTATACACTTTTAACACTATGTGCTTGATATATATATATATATACAAGGGTTGAGAGTAACATGTATTAGAGTCCAAAACTGCGGACGTATGCAAATTCGTCAGCCTTTAGATCTTCTTGGTCACTTTCGGCTTCCGTGATCCCCTTGCTCTTTCCCTTCATTTTGATTCCACAAAGACACCCGTTTTCCTTTGATTTTGTGAGAGTCCTGGTTCTTCATTCCACGATACCATATATTAATGGGAGACGAACTCAGACGAGGATATTGGCAACGTACCAATGAAAATAAGAACACCGATCGTATGAACCAAGAACACATGGCTTATTAATGTGTGAAGTTGGGTTGGTAATTTTGTTTCAAAGATTCCGGCTTGGAAACTACTTGTTGTGTTGACATCAATATTAAATAAAATTATTAAAAATTTAATTTATCATTTTAATTACATAAAAATATCTTTTAAATAAATATATTATAATTTTTTATTATATAATATAACATACAAATCATTTTGAAAAAAAAATATTCAGAAAATAATAAATAAAATCTTTCTAATTCCCTAATTAATAATAATTTTTATATCCTATATTATATAATTTCATTCATCTTTTCATCATTTTTTTAATAGAATTAAATAAAAAATTATTAGTTGACATCAATAATAAAATTAAAAAATTAAAAAATTAAAAATACAATTAAAACTAAAATACTTAAAAATTAAATACAATTAAAACCAAAAAACTTAAAATTTAAATAATAAAATATTAACTTTTATTATATTTTCAACTCTTTCTCAAATAGGAATAACAATGGAATGAGTTTGAAATTGGTTGTCCCCGTCTCAAGCTCACCATGCTCACCATGTTTATTTAAAATAATTATCATCTCTGTCCCATTAAAAAAATTAAATGAGGCTATTAGTGTACGAGAAATTCTCATACTCACCTTGCTAGGTCCTTTTTAACTTTTTTTTTTTAATTTTTAAAATTTTTAAAAGATATTATTTTGATTTTTTAATTACATTACAATAAATAAATATATTTTATAAATAATTAAAATATTATAATTTTTATAACTTATTTATTATTATTATTATTATTATTAAAAAATAAAATAAAATTCAAATTAAAATAATTTTATATATAATCAGAGTTGGGTGGGACAAAGCAATACCCGAACATGCCTCCAACTCATATTGGGTTTTTAGAAAAATTTCAAATTCATCCTAAACCCGTTTATTTAAATTTCAAACATCATCCCATTAGGAGTGAGGTTGGATGGGTATCCGAAAAAACCTACCCTATTGTTATCCCTATTCTTGAATCTATGTTTTCTATTAGTGTGATTTAACAAAGTAAAAGTTAATATTTTATTTTTATGCTTTTAGTTTTAAAGTTTTTTTTAGCTTTAATTATATTTTAAATTTTTAATATTTCTTATTTTATTGATCTCAAATCAATTTTATCTAACTTGTAAAAAAAAGGCATGTATTTTTAAATAGATGATGATAAAAATGATTTATAAAAATTAAAATTCATTGTTTTATATATATATTTTTTTAAATTAGTGAGTGAAATTATTTTTCCCAAAAAGAAAATTGAATTTTTTATTTAAATGTTTACAAAACTAGATTGAGAATTAAACAAATTCTTTTAAAGTATTTACTAAACAAAACTATTATTGTATGAGGAATATTCAATGCATTTATCTAATTTTTCTATACATTCATCTTCTTTTCCCTTTTGTTTTCTACACTAAACTTTACACGTGAAATAACCAAACTATTTTCTTCGTCAACCTCTCTACATTAATCCATCTAAAACGCTAATCCTATTTCTTTTCCATTTTCCTTTTTTCCTTACTTTTTTTTTTTCCTTTATGTTCTTTCCTTTCCTTCATCTTTCTTCTAGAGCCAAACCCGATTTCAACATAAGTTTAGAGAAATGTATTTGGATTGGATTAGAAGATCTATGAATTCAAGCTTATATAACCCGATTTCAACATGGGTTTAGAGAAATATATTTGGGTAGAGTTGCATTTTCACCCAATAAACTTCACATTTGGACAACAATGGCAGCCTCACATTTGGACTTCCTCCTCTAATACTACTGTTAATATCCAGGAAATGCTATTCCTATGATTGAAATCTAAACTACATTAGACTTTGGTACCTTAAAATTAGAATTTCATTTCTAAATTTCAACTAAGTACAACAATGGCAGCCTCAATATTCGTAGAAAATGATGGAGAAGGTTTCAAAGTGGTCCATCATTTTCATTTTGAAAGTGGCCGAGAATTTAATTTCAATACCAAATTTTTTCCATGTCAAATCCCCACAATGTCTTCTCATTTGTGTAACTCAGGCTCAATTCCATTTCTGGGTTCATCTGGGCTTTACCATAATCAACGAACATTATGTAAGTTGAAGCAAGACCTTGCAGGCCATGAAGATCGGTTAGAACATATATGATTCCAACACCTACACTTAGAAATGAAATTATGAAGAATACACCAATTTTCATCATTTATTTGCATGGCTAGCCAGTAAATACCACATGTCAGAAACTGACAAAGTTCTTCTCCCTCAAGCTTTCCACAGTGTCCTTCAGGCTCACCTCCAGAGGAGTGAAGTTGAAGCCAAACTTTTAGCTTTCTCCTGGGAAACCATAAGGTTGGTGCATAAGGCTTGATGTCATCGAAGATACAATGTCGAAAATAGAGACACACCAACAATGATGCAAAATGGAAGTCTTCAATGGAAACACCACTGGAATAAAGGAACTACAGACGAGTACACGAGATTGAGTATGTCGTCGATGACATAATATGATACCACCATGAAAACACCCCGACAATGTGAAAGGGAAGCCTTCATGGGTAGGACAAGCGATAGGTCTCTTCTCTTTTTCAATTTTTATTTTCTTTAAAAATTGTAATTTTAAAATTTAATTATAGGGCAAGTTGGTCTAATAAAAATAAAGGACCTTCAAAAGAATTATCACATTCACCTACCCTTCCAGGTCATTTTTTACCCCCATCTACCCTAAAGGGTAATTTTCCCAAAGAAAAAATTGCAACATCCATTGGTAGAGCCAAAACAAAGAAAAAGAAAAGGGGAAGAAAAAAATTGCAACATCAATTTGGCAAAGCCACAAGTCAGTTTCGTGAAGCAAATATCTCAGGCAATGAGAGTCTGGAAAGGCGGAGCAATATTTAAGAGCTGCTTTCTGCCAAACCAATGAATTGAAATTGAAGTAACAAGATGGGCGAAGCCACTTGTAATGTCACAGCTATTAATCCTATATGTGTTTTTTCTTTCTCTCTGGCCTCTGTAAATTTACCGTATGAGAATTGCTATACATTTTTTTTTTCTTTTTCTTCTGCGAGTTCACCAACCTCCACTGCCACCACCAGACCATCCATTTCCACCACCAGAAAGGGTGGTATTACTTTTGCTAGAACCCCATCCAGTATTGGCAACCTCTGAAGCAGCATTCCCCTTCGAGCATGCCGCATCCCAGGCAACATCTCCGTCAGCATTGCTTTTATTCTCCCTACCACCACTTCCACTTACACTTCCAACCCAACCGCCTTTACCTACTCCACCACCACCACCACCACCACCACCACCAGTCCCATCTTCATGACTATTGCTGTTACTGTTGCTGACCCCTTCCCAATTAGCACCACCGTTGCCCCAAGTACAAGGACCACTACTCCCAGCCTCCCCGGAACCACTCCCATTGCCTCCACTAGCCTTGTCATTCCCCCAACCATCAGTGCTTCCTCCACCACCCTCATTATTGTCACTTGCTTTACTCCTACCCCAGCTGCCCCAACCATCAGACGAAGCTGCTCTACTGGGTGGGTTTTGGACCTTGAAACCTGGCAAGTTGCCCCATCCATCACTATCCCAACTTTTATCCTCAACATTCAGCACTGACCCCCGCTCTGAACCTGCACCATACCCAAATTCTTTTTGGTCCTTGGCATTGTAAGAACCATGGCCACGGCCACAGCCACGTCCAGGCCCATGACCATTGCTTCCACACCCTTGACTACCACTACCTCTCCCATTTCCCCTGGCACCACCCCAATTGCTACCCCTTGCAGTACCTCCCCTGCTGCTGCCACCCCAATGATGAGTACTCCTACCATGACCCCAATTTCCAACCCCAGAAGAGCCCCAACTTTTGGTCCTCCCACCACCACCCAAATTTTCAACCCCGGCTCTACCACTGCTGCTGCCCCACCCAGCAGGGGGAACTTCTCTGCCAGGTGAATTCAGGACTTCAGCACCAGGAAAACTGCTCCACCCATCACCACTGTCGCCACGACTTCTATTTTCATTTCCTCCTGTACAACCATAAAAGGCAGGGGAAAGTATAAGTTAATGCAAACAGCCCATGAAATGGAAGGAAATTTGATAACCCAACAACTGTGACCTAGAATTCAGTAGTGACTGTCTAACTACAAAACCTTTCAACCTGCTTAAAGGCTCAAAATGGTATACACATTTCCAAGCATGTGACAGTTCATCCACACGTCTATAATATTTAAAATCTGTTTTATTTTCAAAATAAAGATAATAAAAGCCATCCATTTTTCACAAAGATACTCTCCATGTTCAACACATAAAAAATACCCCACAATAACTTGGCTGACAAAGCTTGCATTCCATCCTTTAGAACCTGAAAAACACTCTTCTAAATGTATAAAAATATGAAATGCACCAAACTCATTAAAATTCCATTGCTAAACAACAGGTGGATCACAAGCCTGTTTGGTGGTTTTATGAGATTGAATGGCTTAAGTTTCAAATGGCTCCAAATGTTAGCCTCACAATATATGCACATCATCCATATGGAGCTCAACTTAAAATTGAGACTTAAGCTTCATGCATAAACCATGAAATGATCCATGTGACAACTAGAACCAAAAAACAAAAAACAAAAAACAAAATTTTAAAAATTTGTGCAAGTAAAAATGTTTCAATTAAATTTTAATTAAAAACAGTTTTCAAGTACATCAATGTGAAACTTTTTTTTTAAAAAAAAAAAAAAAAAAAGAAATATATCCAAACATGCACTTAATTAATTAGATTCATTATGGGGATTCTAGTTACAATAGTTTGTGCTTTCTTTTACAAAACAAATTTTACAGACTTCAAAAGATAAGATATCAACTTGTTTTTAATTCATTAGTCTCTCTAAATTCCACTCAGTTAATAATTTGAATAAGAGAACATTCATGCGATAGATTGTTAATAACCATTAACAACCTGATACGTATATAAATCAATGGATAGATATTTGCTTGCTCGAGTCTAAATTTATTTTTCTATATTATTTATATCTTCTTTTCCATATATAGCTATATTATAGTTCAATTATGGTATTCTTTACTTATGATGGATTAGTAAGTACCTTATCATTATATTATATTTGGACATGGATAGGGAAGAATACAATTGGCATCAATTTGAGAAAATAACAGAAGAATAGTAGAGAACATGGTAATCTAAAATGATATAGGTAGAAAGGTATTGATAGATAGTTTAAAGTCAAAATATTGTAGTTGACATAAAATATTGATAATGAAGAATGTATTGAAGTTTCTGAAACATAGTTACCAATATAGCATCTCTATCAAATAGAAAGAACAAAACAAAAACAAGAGAGAGAGAAAGATATAGAACATGGAGATCTGCATGATACTTCCAAAAGTGGTAAAACTCACAAAAGCTAAAATACTGTAATTGAAACAAAATCAAATTAAAAAAAAAATGTAGATGTATATAAGAAAAGCATATAATGTTTAGGACCTAGAAAGTGTGCACATTATACAGAACAACAATACCAATTTATTCAATGACATTCATGCTCTAATCTAAACATCCAGAGTCTGTTTTTATCATTTTGGTGGTGATGAACCAATGTAAACCTCCAATTATAAATATGGTAACATCAAAATGTAGTCAACAAATAAAACCACAAAATGCTTAGTATAACACCAATTAAAAATTTTCTTTTTCAATTAGAAAAAAAGCCTGTAATGTTCTATACTTTTTTTATATAAATATAAAAAAAACACACTCCAGTATTTCACATTGTTTTATATGAAGTAAAGATGACATATATGAAGTCATCCACAATGACAATTGCACAAGTTCATAATGTTGTTTGACAATAATTTACATGAATCTACACTTAAAATATTTTATTATGAGTTCATTAAAATGCATGTATTAAAAAGAGAAAAAAGCCAACAATGCATGGATTATTCATATCATTATTCAACAACAAAAAAAGCAATAATAATAAAGAAAAATCATGCCTTCTGATTATAGGTTCCTATAAAATCCCACTAGAACTTGGAATTACATTTTGGCATTTCATTAACGTAGATTTTGATAATGTTTAGCCTAGGACAACAAAATTTTTAGCCTGCCACACAAGACAATTTTTTTGAGTTTTTTGATATACTAACTGATTGTTTGGACACAACACAGATTCCTAGGAGATCAAGTTTTTAGCCTAGACCAAACACATTCTCTGAGTTTTAAGATGCTAATTGATTCTAAGGTATCTGCTGTAATAGTGAACTCCTTGAACTCTACAGGTTCTAGGTTTGTAAAATAACATCTCTTTCTGACAACCACAAATTTATAATGTGAGAATTTCAACTATCTCAAGACATTCTATATCTGAAAACCTATTCTCCTTTTTTTATCTTACTAATAACAGCCTACAAAGAAATTCTAGCTGCAAAATTCAACAGAAAGGTTCTAGAAAAATAAAATAAGGAACATTATTCCACTCATATTCTTTTTAAATCTAAACAAAACAGCAATCTTTATGCAATTGTTTTTTAAATAAGAATTTATAACACTGCTTATTGATAATGTGGGTCCCTGGCATGATTAATTTACATAATTTTTAGGACATTTTTACTTCAAATATGAAATTGTCGGAAGAATGTGTGCACAGGTTCTAAACACACTCCAACACTGGTTATACCCTCTAAACTATTGACTCCACAAGGAGAAGCAGTTCCCTTTTCCAGTCCTAAACCACATCCACTACCATTCCCATCACTGCATCCACTTCAACAACTATTTGCATTTTGTGCCACTAAGAATGAACTGTATATGGAAAGGCCATTACATCAATTTGTAGAAACCAATATGAAAGGATGCTCCTTGTATTGCCTTTGGTTTTACCTTTTCAATTTAAATATTTATGCTAGACCAGAAAACAAACTTCCACGACTGAGTTTGGTGTATGATCAAGTCAGTCTAGTAACAATCATAACACCATTCTTCATGTCCTTTCATGATATGCAAATTTAGGAAATTGTAAAAGAATAAATAAATTAAATAAGAACTAATTAGTAGCTTGCCTCTAGAACTAGGTGTACAAGTTTTATCTCTGCTTGAGTTGAATTGGCCTCTCCAACCACCAGTGTTGCTTTCCCAACCACCGCCTGTAGGTGCCCCAACTGCAGGACTTCTCATTGGTACCATGGCAGCAACTGATTGAATTGACAGTGCTTTTTCTGGCCATGGATCATTAATGTGTTTCTGGAAATATGCCACAAGCCGGTCAATGTTATCAAAAGTATGCTTCCGAAACTTGAAGCCCTTGGGATATAAACCAATGTACTCATGGTGTGGATTTGTATTTCTAATATAACTCAGAATAAATGCACCAGGATGCTCATGACAAATGCCAAAACAGTAAACTATCCTCATTGGATAATCTGATTTCTCTGCTCTTAAGAGATCATCAACTTCTGCTTTTTTGCCCCTCCTGAACTTTCGGTAATTAAGCATAGCTTTCAGGTGAGTTACCAATGGGTCAACATATCGATCCATAACCTATTTTCAACACCAAAAGAAATCAATTAATGTACTTAGTGCTCCAAAGGCTAGAAAGCAAAACAAATGATTGCATACCCATCCACAATATGCACACAGGCTGTACACTAACCGATAAAATTAGAAACTCAAATGGGTTAACATACGTCAACTATATACTTCTTGAATTTCATGCATGACTTCAACACATTCATCTTTTGCTTCAAAATTCTAACTAATCTGATTTCCCTAAATAATTATCCAAGTTGCTGAGTTAAAAAATTTTAACTGTAGAATGCCTCTTTACTATCACCTTTAAGAAGGAAGCTCCAGGAAGTCAGGTCTAAGTACCAATTTGGGATCTAGATTCAAATTAATTACATTTTCACAGAATATTTTTCCTTTTTGTAGATAGTTTTGTTATAGCAGTAACATGCGTGAAGCAAAAGGACAGTGCATGAAACAAGCAAATAAACCTTTCAAAATCCCTGTATAGAGCACCCACCTCATCTAAATCCTCAAAATTTTCATCCCCTATTTTTAACGTCTTTCCAAGATGAAGCAAACTCATGGCATCCTTCTGATCCTTCCCACCTTCAGTTATTTCTTTGTGAGCATAAACTCCATCATAGATCTTAATAGTTAAAGACAAATAAGATGAGCCTCTTGAACTTGGATGAAAAGTACTTTCACCCACAGCTTTATCTGATAGATACTGTTCAACAAAGTATAGATGAACACTATTTCAAATCAGTTAACTACTACAGTGAACTAAAGAAGTTTAACAAACTGAGATAGTGCATCACAGATAACACACCTCCATTGCTTCTTCAAATGTAATATTTTGAAAACGCGGATGAACAATCATCCTCGGTTTGACATGCTTCTTTGCAAGCTCCTTCTGGGCTTTCTCCTGCTCTTTTGATAAACTACTCTGATCTTCACAGTAGTAGGGGTCAACACTACGGGGATTTTGATCTTTGCTGCTCCTTGACTGAATTTCTTTGCAAGTTAGAACCACACGGTGTCTGTTCTTTTCAATCTGTTTAATCTTGCAGATGAGGATTTCACCAACTTGTAGCTTTGTTGTCAAGTCAATCTCATCCCTTTCATCTGAAAAACCATCCTTGAAAAGTATCCCATCTAATCCAGAGTCAAGCACACAGAACACTCGTTCAGATTGGATTGAGCGAACTGTTGCCTGAACAATCTTCCCTTCAGCAAGTGTATCACCATTTTCACCTGTTATCATAAGGAACTCCTCATCCTCGCTTGGTTCTTCATAAGGACTTCTCCAGTCTCGAAATCCATGAAGCAACTCCATTTTTATATCATAAAGTGTCTCTCTTTTATTTTTTCCATGTTTTATTTCATAATCTTTGGCATATTCAAAGATTTTGAGATCTTCTAGATATTTTGGATGGTTTCTAACATATCCTATTGCCATCTCTAGCACCACATCATCAATTTCATCATTTTCAAAACATTTATAAACATCCTTAGCCAAAATCTTTGCAAGATTATAAGACTCTGGGTGAATTCTTGTATCATCCAAAAGATCCATGTTGCTGCTAGCAGATGCCATCCCACAGCAACGTACACGCAAGAAACCAACAGCACTTCTAAACACACTCATTGTTCCAAGCCCATGTTCAATCAGTTTCTTTCGACATGTAACTGCTCCAATTCTAATTAATGCCCTCTGTAAATGACCAGCCTTACTAGGTCCAAGCCCAGAAACAAATTGTAAAGGAGCAAAAAGCCAATCATGAGCAGCAGCCAAATTTATGTCAATACCCACCTGATTGGTGACATCCACCATCATCTGTTCAACCATCTCATACTTCTCATCAGGTGTAAGGAGGTAGCCCAGGGAGCCAAGCTTCCAAGATAATATCTCTTTCCCCGGCCCACACAGTGTAGCAATCATAGCCAGTGGATTTTGCAAAAAACGACCAAGAGCCACAGCTCGCTTGACAATGCCTACAAACATAAAACACAAAATGCAATGTTAATGATAACTATAAATCAAATTTATAATTGGATACATACAGTGCTGATAGAGACAGAAATATAAACACTTAAGACAGAGAAAAAGAGAGATGGAGAAATGAAGTTACCCAGTTGCCCAGGAAGCTGGTCTGAAGAAATCCGTGAATGTTCATATATACGAGGCAGGGATTCATCCCCATAAACAATTCTGATCCCATCCATCTTTTGACTAACATCTCTAGGATTTTCCTCCATCATCTTAAATATAATCTGATTGGGAGAATAAAAATTACCATGATATCCATCACAAAATTTTCATGATGATCTTATAACATATTAACCCTTCCATTTGAATTAAAAATTTAAAATAAAAATAAATCTCAAAAACCTAAACTTAATTAAGATAATAAGAATGATTTTCAGGTTCGACTACACTAACAATAATCCAGGAAAATATTAAGATCTAGAACATAGTACTCATGTAATAAATAGAAATCTATATTTGCACATTTATCTCCGGTGTTCAAATAAAACACATGCTTGTCTTTTCACAACATTAGATGAGTAACTGAAGACCGTTGATCAACAAATTAAATGCACCCCAACTGAAGTAAACAAAAAACCAACCAGGTTACACGGTTATAAATTTTATAGCTCATAGATCTCTTCCTTCAACCGCCGACAAGCCAAGTTCACAGCTCCAAGAACAACTACATGGGGTTGGTGTTCAGTCATGAACTCACGGACACGTTCCTGATCAATTTTCTTCTGCTTCTGTTGCTTCTGATTGTTCCGGGACCATATGATAAGGGAGCTGGCGTGCAATACATCCATCACTTCTCCCAATGAGTCCAACATCACAAAAGTGGTTGCCGGATTTCCAGGATCCCAACAACAAGCCATGACCCTTGGTGCAGTTTCTTCATCTAGTTCATCATCATTTTCTTTGTGCTGATATGGTGCCACTGAGGCCCTGTTCCACAACTGTTTCCCATATTCCTCAAGCAGCCAGGCTTTTGCTTTGGCAGTCAAGAAGACTCGAGCTTGTTTCTCCATGTAAGGAAGAAGAAAATTTGAAAATGCATCCTGCAAGATTAATTTGCGCTGTTCATTCCAGAGTCGAGCTGATATACTAACACCATCACTGAGATAACAATCATTAGATTCACTTGTCAGCTTGTTAAGGGTACTCTCTGGCAACTTTATAGTAACTTCAAGGAGTTTCTCTTCTTCAGCCCTCTGAATTAGAAGCCACTGAGCATCCTTGAATTGAGAAAGAGGCTTGCCATGTAGCCACTTAAACCCTGAAAATTCATGGGAAGGATCTATTACCATGTTTCCTTTGGGGGTGGGTCTAGTTGAGACTACAGCTTCCTCCATAAAAATACTTCGAACATGTTTCCTGAAACATGGTTCAGAACTGATCTCCACCGCAGCCTAAAGCAAGAATAGGATTATGAACAATGATAAACCAGACCAATAAGGATATTGTGATTAACTACAAACATCAAATCCACATACCATGTGCCTAGCACCTTTAAGCACAGCTTGTGGAGTTTCAAACACTGGACCTGTGAAAGTTGAAGCAATCTCCTCAGGAGATTCCTTTAAATCCTCCAAATCCTCCCTTCTCTATAGTAGCATAAAACTGAATTTATATGCCTTTGCTCAAAAACATAATGTAGATATATAAATAAAATGAGTTTAGACTAAAGATAACTTACCACATTAACCAGAGTAACTTGCAAACCAAATTGCTCAGAATTACACCCAAACTTGGCTGCAACTTCCCACAGGCCAGCGTTACTGCATACCTTGTAGTGTGACTTCCTCTTGGGCCTCTTAAACTGCCCTTGAGAAACATTTACTTCATCCAGGGGAAAGTGCAGATTAAACTTCAAGTTAACATCATCGACCTCTATTTCTGATTCAGCATTTTTGAGAGAGTTGGAAATTGATTTGAACAGCTCCTTATTCAAATTGAGTCTTGCTTCATCATGCATTTTCAACAATTCTTCTTCATAGCGCTTATTGTAGTACAACTGAAGAGCATTTTTCCTCTTACGAAGAAGCAACCACTTTCTATCCAAATCCTTGATGACCCAAAGTATCTGCACCACATGCAATTAATAATAGTAAGCCAGTCCAAGAATTTGTAGTTCTCATTTTCTACAACTTCATCCATTGTGCGAAATAAGCGAGAAGAAGTAAAAGAAAGAAAAATCACCACCTTGTTCCTCTTAAGCCTAGTCGTTCTCTTAGTCTCATCCTCATCTTCATTTTCTGCCACATCTTGCTCTGGATCTTTCAATAGACTGAGACAAAGCTCCTTCCGATACATTGCAATAAAAGGAATCTAAAAAGGATGATAAAAGTTCAGACAACAATGTACTGTTAAATTTAGAAGGTGAACTTTGGATCTGCAAATCCACTCAAACTCACATCATGCTTCTCCACATGATGCAACTTCAAGAATCTTTCAATGTCTTGCTCAACTTTTTTGAACAGATCAGGACCTTCATCATTTCCTTCAATAACCTTCATCTTGCAGAACCATGTTATTTTTGTGGTAAGTTGACTAAGTATCCAAGAAGTTTCCTCTTTTATACTCATGATATCTACTGGAGCAGGTCCAGTGCTTTCCTCAGATATCTATAAAGAATAATTGAAGGCATTTAATTCAATTATGAGACTTTGATGGCACAAACTTTACATCAATCAAGCCACAAAGGTGAAAAAAATTGACCTGTATCCTCTCAGGCATGTCAATATTTCTTATAAGATCATCCTTCTCGGTCAAATACTTCTCTGTGAGGATGAATGGCTCATATACATTATTCAGACTCCCCTCCATTTGCCTACCAGAGTTATCAAATTGGTCAATCCTAGCTAGACTTTTCTTGCGACGATTAAGGTATTCATTAGGGTCACCAAATATGTCATGTGCTTCCTCTACTGTAGATGATGACACTCCATATTCTTGCCTTGACTTCCTTTTCAACTTCCTTGGTATTGAAAGGAAGAAAAAAAAAGTCATGAAGGAACAAATCACCATAAAACATCCAAAAAAAAGATCAAAGATCAATTAATTAATAATCAATATACCTCACCGGACAACCATCTGTTTCTTCTGCATCTACAATAAAACCATCCATTTCATCGTCTCCAACAACATCCTCATCATCGTATTTTGATTTTGCCTCGTCATCATCAATGTCGTCAAGAAGTAATCCTATGAATATAGAATGTGCTTTACAATTGCATAATTTTATTTAGAACAATATGAGGTAATCCTATCATATTTCCTAGATTTCTCAAGTTTCAATTACAACAAAAATAATTAAAAGAAATGTTAACAACCAAAGAGATCATCACACCATGAAAATTTCGAACAACTATATAAAACTCAACAGTAATATTATTACCATCTTCGTCAAAAAAATCAGAGTGTACTCTCGGATCAGTATCTTTCCCAGCCTTCTTAAGCCGCTTAAATTTTTTGGTTCCCTAAAAACAGGATAAATAAATAAACCCATAATCAAGAAGCCAATATACGGACAAAAAACACCTTATTAATTTTTTTTTTTTTGATAAGTAAAACAAAATATATTAATGACGGGGCAAAGAGTTACAAGTATACAGGGGGTATACAAAGCAACAAACCCCTCAACAAGCCAAAAAAACAGCAAGCCTCACCATCCCTTAGTTGGACGCCAACCATTCTAGGAACCCTATAAGGGACATACGCTCCTTACCAATATACAATCTAGCCCAGCTCCACAAACTACACACAAAAGAATTCTTAAGCTTTTGGATATTTAACTCTCCTCCCCTAAAAGCTAACCTATTTCTTTCCTTCCAAACCGTCCAAAAAATACACAACGGAATGGATTTCCATATCTTTTTCCTTTTCTTTCCCACAAAAGGGCCCCTCCAGCTAGTTAAAACATCCTTTACAGTTTCTGGAAAAACCCACTGCACACCTGATAACCCAAGAACAATATCCCACAAAACTCTGACTACTATACAATGAATAAGAATGTGATTTACAGTTTCTTCTTCACAACCACATAGAAAACAGCAATTAGGAAGCTGCCATCCTCTTTTCTGAAGTCTATCAAGAGTGAGCACCCTCCCCCAAGTAGCCTCCCAAGCGTAGAATGCAACCTTGGTTGGAACTGAATCCACCCAAATGCATCTAGAAGGAAAGCCAATATCATTTGGTCTGGTCACCAATCTATAGGCTTCTTTCACCCTAAATTTACCATTCCTTCCTCCCTTCCAACGAACTGAATCTTCCTCCATAGAAGGCTTGTAGTCCCTCAAGACATGCAATAAGTTCCCTATCATCTCCAGCTCCCAATCATTAAAGTCCCTCAAAAATCTTAGATTCCACCCCCCTTGGCCAAAATTCTGATCCCACATCTCCTCCACAGTCGCATTCCTATGCGAAGCCATAGCATATAGGTGGGGGAAACTTTGGGACAGCCTTGTTTCCTCACACCAAACATCAGTCCAAAAGTTGATTTTGTTTCCTTTCCCAACTATGAACCCCATGTTATCCCAGCACCAATCAGATTCCTTCCATATTTCCTTCCAAACCCCCACTCCAATAGTCCCATAAGCCTTCTTTGCTCTCCATCCATGACCCTCTTGTCCATATTTCGCTATTTTCACTTGCTTCCATAGAACATCTCTATCAATAGCAAATCTCCAGACCCATTTACCAAGCAAAGCTTTGTTCAGGAGCACCAGCTTCCTTAAGCCTAGTCCTCCCTTGCTTTTATCCCCACAAATCGCCTCCCACTTGATTAGATGAGCTTTCTTTTCCTCACTTCCCCCTCCCCATAGGAAATCTCTTTGAACTTTATCTAATCTCCTAGCCACTGACTTAGGCATTCGAAACAAAGACATATGATAGATTGGCATGCTAGCCAAAACGCTTCTTATAAGAGTGATTCTCCCCCCTTTTGAAATATATTGACGTTTCCACCGCGCTAGTCTCCTTCTCACTTTCTCGTCCACCCCATCCCAAACTGAGGAGGCTTTATGCGGAGCCCCTAAAGGCAATCCCAAGTAATGAGACGGAAGAGATCCCACCTTACATCCTAATTCCACTGCCATCTCCTCAATCTCCTCCACCACACCAACTGGGATGATTTCACTTTTGTCCAAATTGATCCTTAGTCCTGAGGCTGCTTCGAACCACAAGAGAATCCAACTCAAGTGTGTTAGGTGCTCTTTGTTAGCCTCACAGAACACAATTGTATCATCAGCAAAGAAAAGATGGGAGATTTTTAGATTGTGCCTCCTATCACCCTTGATGCTGCACCCTAAAAGGTAGCCCCCCGCAACCGCCCTTCTAATTAGGGCATCTAGCACTTCCATTCCCAAGACGAAGAGGTAAGGAGACAATGGATCCCCTTGACGAAGCCCTTTAGAACTCGGGAAGAAGCCAGCTGAGACCCCATTAACAAGAACTGAGAACTTGGCTGTAGAGATACAACTCCACATCCACCCCAACCACCTAGGACCAAAACCCATTTTGTGAAGAGTCTTCAGCAAAAACTTCCAATTAATGCTGGCATACGCTTTCTCAATATCCAACTTGCAAATGAGCCCTTTCTCTTTTCTTTTCTGCCATGAGTCTATCACCTCATTTGCAATAAGAGAAGCATCAAGGATTTGCCTTCCCATCACAAATGCATTCTGAGTAGGGGCTACCACTTTGTTTAACACTCTCTTGAGTCTATTAGCTAACACTTTAGCCATCAATTTGTATAGCCCCCCCCAGGAGGCTAATGGGTCTAAAGTCTCCCAAGTCATCTGCTCCCCCTTTCTTAGGAATTAGAACCAGGAAAGTGTTATTGAGGCTTTTGAGAAAGGATCCTTGCTCATGAAACTCCTTAAACATCTCCAAGATCTCCTCTTTCACAAAATCCCAAGAACTTTGCCAAAACGCCATAGTAAAGCCATCCGGCCCAGGGGCTTTATCCCCACTCATCTCCATTAAAGCAGAATGGATCTCATTTTCAGAGAATGGAATCTCAAGACTCTCTGCTTCTTGCTGGCTAATCCGATCTAATTGGATCCCCTCAATATCCGTCTTCCACCCCACGTCTTCTGAGAGCCTCTGATGAAAAGCATTTGCAATCCCCTCCCTTACTTCCTGATCCTCTTCCAACCAAACCCCATCAATTTTTACTTTATCCAATGTATTGTTGTTACGGTGGGCATTCGCCATTCGATGAAAGAATCCCGTATTCTTGTCCCCTTCCTTAAGCCACACCTCCCTTGAGAGTTGTCTCCAATGACTTTCTTCCAACAAGACCCATTTTTTATAGCTTTCCTTTGCTTCCTTTTTTAATTCTGTCTCTTCCAAGGACAAGCTTCTTTCACTTTCCACACCATCCCAATAGTCCACTTGCTGCAAGGCTGCTCTTTTGTTACCTTCCAGATTACCAAAGACCTCTCTATTCCAAACTTTCAGTTTCTGTTTAAGCTCCTTCGTCTTTGCTGCCAATCTGTAGCTGGCTGTGCCCCTGACCTCAATTTCCCTCCACCAACTCCGGACAAGGTCTAGAAAGCCCTCAACTTTTAACCACATATTTTCGAACCTGAAGGGAGAAGGACCTCTCCTTAGCCCACCTCCTTCTAGCAGAATAGGAAAATGGTCCGAAACAGGACGAGGCAGCCTCCTTTGAATCACCCCACTGAATTTGTCTAGCCAGCTAGGAGACACCAAGAACCTGTCCAACCTTGCCCAGGACTGGTTGTTCAGGCCCCCACTCCAAGTAAACACTCCCCCTTGCATGGGGAGGTCTACCAGCCCTAAATCATCAATGATATGAGCAAACCTCCTCATGTTCGGAGTTATCCTTCCTTGGCGGCTTCTTTCCCCTTGATAAAGGGTACTGTTAAAGTCACCTCCTAGACACCAAGGCTCGTCCCAGATTCCTCTTACAGCCCCAAGCTCTTCCCACAGTCCCTCTCTTGCCTCTTTGGTGAAAGGACCATAGACTCCCGTAAACACCCAAACAGCCCCATCCTCCACATTCTTGAATCTACACGACAGTGAGTACTGTCCTTCCTCCCAGTCCACAACTTCCATCGATCTTTTATCCCAGCAAATCAACAGACCTCTCGCTGCCCCATCCGCATCCAAAGCCCTCCAATCTAAGAATCTGCCCAAGCCTAAACTTCTCACCACCCCCTCTAACATTGGCTGAATCTTTGTCTCCTGAATACACAGTAAATCAACTTTTTGATTCCTTATAAAAGTCTTGATGATTTTCCTCTTGGCCCTGTCATTAGCCCCCCTCACATTCCAACTTAATAGCTTCAGCTTCATTAATCTACTGCAAGTTGATCCCCTTTGCCCTGTAGAAGGCTTCTTTGCTTACCCCCCTTCTCATAATTAACTGAGCACTCCAGTCTCTTCAATTCCCTCTCAAATTTTAACTTCTCCATCAATTCTTTGCTATGAATTTTCTCCCGTCTCTTCCTTATTTTGACCAAGAAATTCAAAATTTTCTTTTCCAACCCTTCTGTCGAAAAGGCCAAAAAATGACTAAACTTGGCCAAGCTGCTTTCTTCCCATCTATCCTCTTTCTCACTTCTGGCTTCTTGAAATTCTGTCCTCTCTGTGTTCCACTCCACCCCCCTAACCAAATTTGGGTCCTTATTGAATTCTACCATATCCCAACATCCCTTATCATCCATTCCGGGACCAACATCATTACTTTCCTTTAGGACCCCAGAATGATCGAAAGACTCCCCCACCGGAGTCCGATCAAAAGAATACAAGATGAGATGAGAAGACCCGTAACCCCTTTCCCTCTCTATCCTTAGACCAGAATCATACCTCATGGCCTCCTCTGCCAACGCCTTGTCTGTTGCTGAAGGTATGACTTTCTCCCTTGACGTCCTTGCTTCCTCTGACTCCCATATGACTAGGTGTTCCCCCTCTAAGGAGCTCCCGTTGCTAGCAATTTTGCAGTCCAGAAGCCTTCTTTTCTCTAGGGATTTTTTACCTTTGTTTCGGGCTGTGGGTTGAGTTAAACTGACCTCTTCCAATACAGCCTCTGGGCCACTCCCAAACTGAGCCCATCTTTTAGGCTGGCTAAATTCTGGTCCAATAGGAATGGACATCCTCTCAATTAATAACGGGCCCCTCTCTGCATTCGGCCCACCTGAGCCCTTCTCTATTGCCTCTAGTCTTGTCTCCTGGGCCTGATCTCCTTTTGATAACCAGCCCACGTTACTCTCCTGCCAGCCCATCCTTTTTTCTGTATTTAACAAACCCGTGGGCCGTTCAAAGAGGGCCTTGGGCTTAACTAAAGTGGCTTCATTTATCACACAGCCTACCCCCTCACCAGCCCAATTCTTGGATGGCCCAGCCTGTAGCCCCGCCCCCTCTTCCATCACGCCCTTTAGTTTTAGGCCCGAAAGATCCGGCCCACAGACCCTATCCCCCATGGGCCCTGACTGATGAGCCCAATCCTCTGTCCCCTCCCAGCCCATATCCCTCGCCTGTCTCCCTGTCCCCTCCTCTGACGGTACCAGTGCCTCGGTCCTTTCACCGACTGATTCCATCTCCACACGCGAGCCGGCGCGTGAGCTACTGTCGTCCCTGACCTCCCCCCATCTTCGGTTATCAACCCTTAGCTTCTTGACTGTCGGCCTGATCTCCCACCAAAGGGCAAGGGTGAAGACTTCCTCCTCGATCCCAATCTCCAGCGTGCTCGGTTTGTCACCGCCGGCCGACCTAACCAGAATCCAAGCCCATTGAAGCTCTTCCAGCTTCTTCGTCTTCGAATCGATGTCGATGAAGCCTCCACATTCCTCCCCCACCCTTCTCAGCACAGTCGGATTCCACAATAGCACTGGTAGCCCAAAAATTCTAACCCAAATCTCATTGTTTTCTTCCTTCTCCTCTCTGCATCCATCCCATGGACTCCATTTCTCGAACCCCAGCCTTATCGCTCCCATCCTTTTTTCACCTGATAGGGAAGCCCGTTTAGCTTCTTCCAAGTGTTCAAACTCCAACAAGACTCTGCTATCTTCCAATTTTGCCACACCTAGGCTCCCTTTCAGACCCCAAGAACTCGCCAGAAATCTCCCCAATTTTTCCAAGTCTTCTTCATCCCCAAACCTAGGGTTCCAACTCCCGACAACACAATGCTCCAGTTTTTCCAAATTACTTTGTATTTCCTTTCTCCCTACCTTCACTTGAACCGTGCTTATAACTCTGCACATCGGTTTTTTCACCACTTCCGCAAAAGATCTCTTCAGATCCATGTTTTCCCCTAACTTTTCACCTTGCATTTGGTTCTTTCTGTCGATTGACATGCGTAGGACCTGTAGATTTTCCATTATTGAAGACCATCCCATTTTTTCTCCTCTACCTTTTGGGATGAAGATTCGGTATTGTTTTCGTTCCAAATCCGTTACCCCTAGCCTGAGAAAACATCCCGCTTTATTTACGCTTCGCAGCAGCAAGAAGGATCTCCCCTGTTCCTTCCACTCCTTCACCCACCGGTCTTCCTTCTCCTCCCTTATGCAGTGATTTAGGCCCTCCATTAGGAACCCTAAGCTCGCCAAACCCATTCTGACCCAAGACGAGACTCCCCCTTTGCTTTCCTCTATAACTATTTGGGGTTTTCCTCTTCTCTCTAAAAGCTCCAGCTCAAACATCTTAGATTCGACTGCGAACCCCCTTCGCCTCCTTCGCTTCCCCTCTTTATCTTCATCCCCCTCGCCGTCGTAGTCTCGCCATTTTCCATCCTCGCGAGCTCGCCCGCTGCCTTGTACCCTCTCTCTCTCTCGCTCTCTCTCACCCATTTTTTAAGCAATTATAAGAGATAAAAAAAACACCTTATTAATGAAGGGGCAATAAAAACTCACAGCCTTTGGCCTACGAATGCCCAAGACATTATTGTCTTCAAGTAATACATAATCATCTTCGTCGAGAACAAAATTCTTTTCCAAATCTCTAAAATGACAAACAAAAGAAGAAAGAAAAGCATACATTGAAAAGGGCAAGAATGCATACAAGGCAAACCACATTACAAGGTGGATAATAACTACATTTTCTTCTTTTTTTTCTTCTTTTGCCTTGGTTCATCTGGGTCGCCATCTTCCTGTTCATCCTCATTTACTATAAACCCATCATCCTCATACTCATCTTGACCTTCCTCTGCTCAATTCCAACAACTCATTTCAACAGCATTAATTGCAATCATTTATTGTCATTATTAAACCAGTAACAATCTTAATCACAATAATACAATGACATTTTGTGTAATTTTCTACAAAATTAAAAGCAATTTTTATGCGGGAATTTAGGAAAATAACTACCCTGCTCAATAGCACTTTGAGCAATACAGGCAAATATCCCTAACTTCAACAAAATTAAAGCATAATAAAGAAGAAATTTCACAAGCATCTTCGAAATAAATTAGTTTCTTATTAATTTCCATTTTTGAAATAAATTATTTTCCTATTAATTTCCATGTAGTAAAGGTTAAGCAATAAAATCACAATCTCTCAATATTATCTTATGTCAATCGAAACAGAATGGAAGCTAAAAATGGAAACATTATCATCATCTCAATATCTCGCGATTTTTTTCAAAATGCCACGAGATAGAACAGCATCCCAAAATATCGCTGTAACAAGCCATTTCTACAGAGAATGCTCTCTTTCTCTGTTCTGCGTGAAACCGACGGCCGTTTACACCGGAACTTCGAAACGTCAGGCGGAAACTCGCGGGGGCGGTACGGACGAAAAAGCAAGAAGATGAACAATAAAGAATAGCGAAAACACAGCAGAGAAATGGAGATATTCACTGGTTGTGTACGGAGCAAGGGAAAAAAAAGGAAAAACCCTAACAAGGCCCTCCTGCTCACGTGTCTGTACGGAAAGCCAATTGCACTCTGCACAGGCTTGAACGCCAAAGAGAAAGAACTGCAAAAAGAAGGAAAAAAGACGCAAGAGGACCGAACCATAAACCCTAACCCGAAAGGCATTGCCCTAACCAATCACCTTCTTCATCGTCTTCTTCTTCGTTCACGTCGGAATCGGAATCGGCCACTTCCACTTCCATGCTCTCATCCTCATCCTCCATTCCACCGGCTACTGCAAATCAAAAGGGAAAAGTATCAAGGAGTCAAACCACAAACGAAGAAAAAAAGCCACACACAGAAGCAGAAAAAAACTAACGGCATTACCGCCTTTTCCTTCGTCGTCGTATAAAACTCTCCTGTTACGCATGCTCCCTCCACCGCCACAAAACCCAAAACCTAAAACCCAGACGGATTTCAGTATCTCTCTGTGTATACAACACAGTACGGGATTGTGGAAAGGAAGCTCAGAGGCTTGGCCGTTGGCGCCTCCGAAGATTCTCGAAGAGTGGAGAGTCCACGCCACGATAGTAACTTTAGTGTCTGCTTCGAACCTGGAGGGTCTTTCGCAAGAAAGGGTATTATTGTCTTAAAATTTCGAGTAAGGCGACGGGCGAATGGAAGATTGACACGTAGCACCACGACCTTTGCAGTTCTTTAGCACGCTTATTTATATTATTTTAGAAAGGTAATAAAAATCTCGGTGTATACTTTAATTTTGTTTTGTTTTGGTAATTTCGTCCATTTTGGGGAGTTTATAAGTTATGTTCGATTCTCGGAAAATTTGATAGAAAATATGAGAAAAAAAAAATAAAAAGATAAAATAGAAAAAAATAAAAAATAGGTTTGAATTCAAGAAATTATTTTTATACGGTTGTTTAAACTCATTTTACTTATTTTCTTCTATTATATAAAAATTAAATAATTTAAAAATATATAATTTTAAAAACAAAATTAATTATATTTTATTTTCTTTTATTTTTTTAATGATGAAATCAAATATAAGAAAATTATATTTGACACTCTAGAACCTCTATTGTTACTTGACCTTCTTTGACGTAGTTAAGATTTATGGAAATAAATATATTAATGTGATAATTTAAAATAAATTTTCAGTTAATTTTATCAAACAATCTTAATACTTAGATGGTATTTGTTTTTTTACTTAATTCTAAATAGAACCTTAATACTTAATAGTGTTAAATATTAAGTTGTTTGTTTTTGTAGTATTTTATTTCTATTAAGTATTAAAGGGTAAAAAAAAAACTAATATGTTATTTTTTCTATTTAAAAAAAACTATATATTTTGGCTTTTAACCTAAATTCTGAAAACAAATTGCTTTCAGCAAAAAGTTTAAAAAACAAACATCATCTTAGAGTAAGAATTAAGTAACAAATTATAAACCAATATCTTAAGTATAATTTAATTTAAAATCAAATTAAGTTTTACCAGTTTTCGAATATTAGGAAATCACCTATTGCAAGGAATTGAGAAAGACCACACGGCCAGCCACCAAGGTTACTTCACAAACCAATGGCAACATTGGAAGCACACCATCAAAATTTGTACTATAAATAAAGATTTTGAAAACTTATACCTTTAAATTTCAAAATTCAACCTGCCTACACATTCCTAAATAGAAAGCTTAAACTGCAAACACCAACTTCTAGTATATTGAGAGCCTCAGGCCCAATAATAATAACAAAGCTTTGGAGTACAAGAGTCCATTATTGTTCTGTGATTTATTGTCATGGCCAGCCAGTAAACACAAAGAAGAAAATATGATTGAGAAGAAAAGTATATTTCATCATAATTCATTGGTGCAGAGTACATCAGTATATAAAGGAATTACAAGGATCACATATTACAATCGTAATCACACTAAATCAGCCTAAATATATTCTTGCCAAATATACACCAGTACCTAAATATATTCTTGCCAAATATACACCAGTACCTAAATAAGGCAACGACTCACATAGTTCTCCAATACTCCCCCTCAAGCTGGCGCCAATGGATCAATGGAGCCAAGCTTGAACATAAGGCGATGAAAAACAGTAGAAGAAAGAACTTTAGTGAAGGCATCTGCAAGCTGATCACTGGATCTGATATAGTGTGTTTGGATCACCTTGGACTGAACTTGTTGCCGAATGAAGTGACAATCTACTTCAATATGTTTTGTTCTTTCATGAAAAACAGGATTGGCGGCGATGTGCATAGCTGCTTGATTGTCGCAGAACAATTTCATCGGACTAGTAGGAGAAAATCCAAGATCTGTCAGCAGGTTTTTAAGCCACACCATCTCACATGATGCTGCCGCCATTGCACGGTATTCAGCTTCAGCACTTGAACGTGCTACAACAGGTTGCTTTTTACTTTTCCAAGACACCAGATTCCCTCCAACAAACATACAATAGCCCGTAGTGGATCGTCTATCAATTGTATTGCCTGCCCAATCTGAATCCGAGAACCCAATGATGTCAGTGTGCCCATTTCTTCTCATTACAATGCCACGCCCAATTGTTTTCTTCAAATATCTCAAAATCCTTTTCACCATACACAAGTGAACAACTGTTGGTGCATGCATATACTGACTAACCAAACTCACAGCGAAGGAAATGTCAGGTCTAGTGATTGTTAAATAAATAAGCTTCCCAACAAGCTTTTGATAGTAATTTGGAGAATCAAGAGGATCCCCCAATTTATCAAGCTGGAGTTTACTATCAAAAGGAGTGTTGGCGGGTTTGGAATTGAGCATATTAGAATCACGAAGCAAATCTATAGTGTATTTTCGCTGATTAAGAAATAAGCCTTTGTGAGAAGTCGCAACCTCAATGCCAAGAAAATACTTGAGTGGGCCGAGATCCTTAACAGGAAATTTACCTTGGAGTTTCTTCTTCAGTGCAGCAATAGAATCAGCATTACTCCCAGTTATAATGAGATCATCCACATAAATAAGCACCATTAACTTTTCAGTTTGTCCAGTTTGAACATATAACGAGGAATCTGCAGAACTTCTTGTAAAGCCAAGATCTTCCA
Source organism: Vitis vinifera (assembly GCF_030704535.1). NCBI lineage: Eukaryota > Viridiplantae > Streptophyta > Magnoliopsida > Vitales > Vitaceae > Vitis > Vitis vinifera. The sequence goes on along the minus strand of NC_081817.1, from coordinate 20,650,891 downwards.
AAGTAGAACTTAACTTGGCATGCCATGCTCGAGGACTCTGTTTCAGTCCGTAAATTGACTTGTTTAGCTTACACACACGAGAAGGATCTCCACACAGAGGGTGTCCTGGAGGAATTTTCATGTACACCTCTTCTTCAAGTTCGCCGTGCAAAAAAGCATTCTTTACATCCATTTGTGATAAAGACCAGCCATGATTTGCAGCAACAGATAACAAAACCTTGACAGTGGACATTTTGGCAACAGGAGCAAATGTCTCCTTATAATCTACACCAAAATGTTGTGTGAATCCTTGAGCAACAACACGAGACTTAGGTCTTTCAATTGATCCATCAGGATTGAACTTGAATCGGTACACCCAGCGACATCCAACCACATGTTTTCCAGGTGGAAGATGCACAATATTCCAGGTGTTAGTTTCTTCTAGAGCTTTCAATTCATCATCCATAGATTTTCTCCACATGGGTTGAGAGTTAGCCTCATGAAAATTCTTGGGTTCATGGACACTTGAGATTGCTGTAAGATAAGCCAAATGTGAAGTAGATAAGTTTTGATAACTCAAGAATTTTTCAGGAGGATACCTGACAGCAGCTGCAATATAATCGCGAAATTTGGCCGGCGGATGACGTTCCCGTGGAGGGTTGCGTCGAGGAAGAGTGGTCTGTTAAGATATATCAATGTTGGGAGCTGATTCTTGAACAACTTGATTTATAGTACTTTCAACAGATGCTTCAGTTGGATGCTGTATTGTAGGTGCAATAGATTGTTGTTCAATATTTGCAGCAACCTCTGGCAGTGGAACAAAGTCAGATAATATCTCCCCTTGATTGGAATTTTCAAAGATGGAACTAGTTTCCACAAATTGAACATCTCTTGAGACAAAAAGTCTCTTGGCTGTAGTGTCATAGCATCGATAGCCCTTTTGTGTTTGAGAATACCCCAGGAATACACATTTTACAGCCCTGGGATCGAGCTTATCTCTTCGTTGAGTTGCCGATAAATGCACAAAGCAGGTGCAGCCAAAAACCTTGAGATGAGATAAATCTGGTTTCTTCTGCTGTAAAACTTCAAGAGGACAAAGAAAGTCCAGTACTCGACTGGGTAAGCGATTAATTAGATATGTAGCAGTAAGAACTCCATATGACCAAAAATGTTTTGGAACATTCATTTGCATCATTATAGCCCGAGTCTTTTCTAACAGATCACGATTTTTTCGCTCTGCTACTCCATTTTGTTGGGGTGTGTTAACACAGCTTGTTTGATGCACTATACCCTGTGAAATTAAGTAATTTTTCATGTTATGTGAGGTATATTCAGTGCCATTATCAGTTCGCAAGGTTTTAATATGAGCCGAAAAATGAGTTATCACCAATCTATGAAAGTCCTTGAAACATTCAAAAACTTCACTCTTTGATTTCAATAAATAAACCCAAGTGACCTTTGAAAAATCATCAATGAAAGTCACAAAGTATTTAAAACCATCAATAGACAAAGAAAAAGGTCCCCACACATCTGAGTGAACAAGCTCAAACATCTCAGATGATTTAGACAAAGATAAATTGAAAGGAAGTCTTGTAGACTTTGAATAATGACAAATATCACAGCCATCAGTTCCCTTTGGAAGACTAGGATGAATTTTGTTAAAGACTGACTCGGAAGGATGGCCTAGACGTTGATGCCATAATGAATGTTTATTTGTAGAAGAAAAAGAAGCTTGGAAACCCTTGCAAAGTCGATCATCAGAGGAAAAATAGAAAAGCCCATGTAACTGAAAACCCTCACCAATCGTCTTCTTTGTAATATGGTCCTGGAACAAAACCTTGTCAGATGTAAATAAAACATCACAGTTAAGAGTGGAGGTTAATTGCTGAACCGAAAGTAATTGCACAGGAAATGAAGGAACATAGAGGACTTCTGATTCTATGGTTTTAGAAACCAACTTAGTTTTTCCCTTACCCTGAACAGGAACATCTTTACCATCTGCTACTGAAACAAAGGTAGAACTAGAGCAAGGACGGAAGTTATATAGATTGGTTAACTTATTTGACATATGATTTGAGGCACCTGAATCAACTACCCATAAATCATGAAAATTACTAATTTCTAGTGCAGTGGTGAAAGCTGTGAAGATACCTTGGCTGTTTTCTGGATTGGAATCAGCAAGAAATCCAGCAAATTTAGACAACAGTGCTGTCGGCTTGTCTTGATCCTGACCAGCAGCCTCATTGAGAGATTCCTGACCGCGTTTCTCTTGTAGATAGGTTGTAAAATCCTTCAAGAGTGCCATGGGATTAGAAAAAAAGGAATCAGTTGTTTGAGCTGCAACATTAGCCTTGTTGTTGAAACCACGTTTGTGATCACTACCCCTCTTGTCCTTTGTGAATTTTGGTTTGAGTTCTGGATGGAGAACCCAACAACGATCTGATGTATGCCCAGGTGCATTACAGTGTTCACACTTAAGATCCAATCGTTTTCCTTTGATGGATTTACCTTCATAATTTTTATGAGCAATGTAGGCTCGTGTGTCTGAGGAATTAGTCATAGTTTCACGAATCATCACCTTTCTACGGACTTCTTCACGTTGAATAGTTGAACAGACACTCTTCAAGGAGGGCAATTCTGGACTCATTAGAATATGACATCTGAGATCCTCAAACTCCGAACCGAGACTGGCCAGCACCTGAAAAACTCTGTCTTCTTCTGTTCTTTTCTTTAGAACAACTGGATCAACAGTATGAGGCCTGTAGACCTCCAATTCGCTCCACAGACTCTTAAAATTGCCAAGCAAACTCACGAATGGCCTTCCATCTTGTCGAAGAGCATTAACTTCTTGTTGAATTTGAAAAATTCGTGCCGAATTGTTCTGATTTCCATACATGTCTCGAAGGGCTTCCCAGAGATCTAGAGAAGATTCAGAATAACTGAAAATCTCAGCTATATTGCGCTCCATGGAATTAAGAATCCAAGACATGACAAGCTGGTCCTTTGATAACCAAATCTCATATTCGGGTGAATCAAAAACAGGAGCCTTCTCCTTTCCATTGATGAATCCTAACTTGGATCTTCCACCAAGAGCAATTGTAACAGCTCTTGACCAAGGTAAATAGTTAAATTCATTCAGCAACACCGAACACAACCTTTGAGATGTGTTTGATTCACCATCAGCAACAAAACCAGAAGGAGCCGTAATCAGATCTTTGACAAAGCCTTCACCACTGTTGTTGCCTGCCATGTTAATAAAAAGCAGAACAAAGGATCAAATTTTTGCTCTGATACCAAGAAGAAAATATGATTGAGAAGAAAAGTATATTTCATCATAATTCATTGGTGCAGAGTACATCAGTATATAAAGGAATTACAAGAATCACATATTACAATCGTAATCACACTAAATCAGCCTAAATATATTCTTGCCAAATATACACCAGTACCTAAATATATTCTTGCCAAATATACACCAGTACCTAAATAAGGCAACGACTCACATAGTTCTCCAATACACAATGATTCAGAAGCTGATGAAGTTCTTCTCCTTCAAGCTTTCCACGGTATCCTTCATGCTCACCTCCAGAGGAGTGAAGTGAATGCCCAAACTTTTTGCTTTCTCCTGGGATACCCGGAAGGTTGGAACACAAGTCTGGCCATCTTCCCATCTGCCATGTATGAAACACAAGTGGATTCATCTCGGATCTCAATATGAGAAACCAGCAAATAATGACAAAAGGAGTGAAGTAATATCATCCTAGAGATAACTAATAGAAACTTACTTTTCAGGTATGTGTATGGCAGGGTAGAGCTTGTGCAAGATATTCAGTGTCTCAGAACGGTGTGAGACAGTCCCTACTAAACAGTATCTTCCACTAGCTTCCGGAAGTTCAAATGCTTGAATATGTGCATTGGCAACATCTCTAGCATCCACCCATGTATATGAGGTGGTTTTGGGAAATGTTTGAACTCCTGCAACAAACATATTTCAAATGATTGCATCAAGAGAGTTGAAGTATTGAGATGAAGCAAGGTTCACACTCCTTTTTCTTAATTTAAACTTCTAGTCATTTGGAGGGATGAGGAGTACCATTTAGAAGTTTCAGAATTTCCTCCACACTTAGATTAAGAGTAGGCTGTAAGAGAGGACCGAGCACCCATCCTGGATTTATCATGACCATGTCAATCCCGTTCTCCTTTGAAAACTTCCAAGCAGCCTCCTCAGCTAAGGTCTTTGAAAGCTTGTACCATAGCTATCACAAAGTTTGAATAACATTCGATTTCAGTATGCAAAGCAACCAGATCAGATGCATGCAATCAACCAAAGCAAAATCAATACAAAAACTTGCCAACGCATGCAAAGGCTTATGGATGCAAAGCGCATGTTAGAATCAAATTGATGATTTGATAGATACCCTCTCATATTTGTTGTACTTCCACTGAAGAACCAGTATAATTTTTCGTATTCCATGCAAAAGAGATAGTATGTGATAAGAAATAATGTCGTATGCAAACCTTTGATTCCTTGCATAAAACTGCATCTGAAAACCAGCTCTCATCAATTATCACCTCAGGAGTCAGAGGTTTTCCATTTTGTTCCACCGCAGACATAGACGATGTTACAACCACTCTTTTGACAGATGGAACTTTTGAGCAGGACCTTAGGACATTGATAGTTCCCTTCAATGCAGGGTCAATCAGTTCTGTCTGAACACAAAAAATAAAATAGAAATTAGCTCCATATAAGTGGTCAAATAAAACAAATGAAGCTGATACAAAGCTTGTGATACAGCCAACATGAAAATCACACAAGTGAGAATACACAATGAACCATGCACCCATTCTTCTGCAATCAATGTTATATCTAGGTTGGTAATAAGATTCTTTATGATTCCTTTCATATATTAGCCCACTATAGCTCGCAAGGTGTTTGGCTTCCAAATTTCCAATTGATATGGAGCAAGGGGTTTTCCCCTACTGTTGAACACAGGATATAAGAAGAGAGAAAGTCGACAAGCAGAATAAAACAAGGAAACCCAAGAATCCAATCTCTTGAATCTTGTAGTACACAGATAAAACCCCACAAATCCAATATTGTTATGTTCTCTCAGTCTCCTATTATGTTGGTTTAGTGTAACCAGCATTCACTGCCTCTGTATCAATGGGCCTTACTCACGTAAACAAAGAAGAATCATGGGAAGTAAAGTAAGGATCCATTCCTTCTAAGTGGCGAAAATTAAATTTACAGTATAGGATGAACCTGGGGGTCAGTGACTTGCATGACAACAGGCGATGCTGTATGAAAAACGCCATCACATCCATCAACTACGGGATCAAAGGACCCTTCTTCCAATAAGTCTGCTTTGAATAAACGAAGCCTTTCCTTAGCTCCATCGAGTGAAAGCAAGTGTTCTGTCTTCTTTGGATCATCTACATCATACATATATGTAAGCACAACTGGTAAATTAAATGGAAGGATAAGTAGAAAAGGCGGTAAAAGGTTGAGATTGAGAACTGACTTGGGTCACGAACAGTTGCTCTAACAGTGTAACCACGTTGGAGCAGGAGCTTCACCAGCCATGAAGCTACAAACCCAGCAGCTCCAGTCACGCACACCACCTTTCCTTCTCCAGTACTCATCTCTCTTCAATCTCCCACTTTCACCTTCAAATCTATGTTATACACTTTTAACACTATGTGCTTGATATATATATATATATACAAGGGTTGAGAGTAACATGTATTAGAGTCCAAAACTGCGAACGTATGCAAATTCGTCAGCCTTTAGATCTTCTTGGTCACTTTCGGCTTCCGTGATCCCCTTGCTCTTTCCCTTCATTTTGATTCCACAAAGACACCCGTTTTCCTTTGATTTTGTGAGAGTCCTGGTTCTTCATTCCACGATACCATATATTAATGGGAGACGAACTCAGACGAGGATATTGGCAACGTACCAATGAAAATAAGAACACCGATCGTATGAACCAAGAACACATGGCTTATTAATGTGTGAAGTTGGGTTGGTAATTTTGTTTCAAAGATTCCGGCTTGGAAACTACTTGTTGTCGTTGACATCAATATTAAATAAAATTATTAAAAATTTAATTTATCATTTTAATTACATAAAAATATCTTATAAATAAATATGTTATAATTTTTTATTATATAATATAACAAACAAATCATTTTGAAAAAAATATTCAGAAAATAATAAATAAAATCTTTCTAATTCTCTAATTAATAATAATTTTTATATCCTATATTATATAATTTCATTCATCTTTTCATCATTTTTTTATAGAATTAAATACAAAACTTATTAGTTGACATCAATAATAAAATAAAAAATTTTAAAAATTAAAAATACAATTAAAACTAAAATACTTAAAAATTAATACAATTAAAACCAAAAAACTTAAAATTTAAATAATAAAATATTAACTCTTATTGTATTTTCAATTCTTTCTAGGGATGACAACGAAACGGATTTGAAACTGGTTGTCCCCATTTCAAGCTCACCATGTTTATTTAAAATAATTATTATCTCTATCCCATTAAAAAAATTAAACAAGGTTAATAGTGTATGAGAAATTCTCATACTCGCCTCGCTAGACCCTTTTTAACTTCTTTTTTTTTTATAATTTTTAAAAGATATTATTTTAATTTTTTAATTACATTACAATAAATAAATATATTTTATAAATAATTAAAATATTATAATTTTTATAACTTATTTATTATTATTATTATTATTATTATTACCTATATATTAAAAAAGAAAATAAAATTTAAATTAAATTAATTTTATATATAATCAAAGTTGGACGGGACAAGACAAGGCAATACCCAAACACGCCATGAACTGATATTGGGTTTTTAGAAAAATTTCAAATTCATCCTAAACCTGTTTATTTAAATTTCCAACATCATCTCATTAGGAGTGAGGTTGGATGGGTATCCGAAAAAACCTACCCCATTGCTATCCCTATTCTTGAATCTATGTTTTTCTATTAGTGTGATTTAACAAAGTAAAAATTAATATTTTATTTTTATACTTTTAGCTTTAAAGTTTTTTTTAGTTTTAATTATATTTTTAAAATTTTAAAATTTCTTATTTTATTGATCTCAAATCAATTTTATCTAACTTGTAAAAAAAAGGCATCTATTTTTAAATAGATGATGATAAAAATGATTTATAGAAATTAAAATTCATTATTTTATATATTTTTTTAAATTAGTGAGTGAAATCATTTTTCCCAAAAAGAAAATTGAATTTTTTATTTTTTATTTAAATGTTTACAAAACTAGGATGAGAATTAAACAAATTCTTTTAAAGTATTTACTAAACAAAACTATTATCGTATGAGGATTATTCAATGCATTTATCTAATTTTTCTATACATTCATCTTCTTTTCCCTTTTGTTTTCTACACTAAACTTTACACGTGAAATAACCAAACTATTTTCTTCGTCAACCTCTCTACATTAATCCATCTAAAACGCTAATCCTATTTCTTTTCCATTTTCCTTTTTTCCTTACTTTTTTTTTTCCTTTATGTTCTTTCCTTTCCTTCATCTTTCTTCTAGAGCCAAACCCGATTTCAACATAAGTTTAGAGAAATGTATTTGGATTGGATTAGAAGATCTATGAATTCAAGCTTATATAACCCGATTTCAACATGGGTTTAGAGAAATATATTTGGGTAGAGTTGCATTTTCAACCAATAAACTTCACATTTGGACAACAATGGCAGCCTCACATTTGGACTTCCTCCTCTAATACTACTGTTAATATCCCGGAAATGCTATTCCTATGATTGAAATCTAAACTACATTAGACTTTGGTACCTTAAAATTAGAATTTCATTTCTAAATTTCAACTAAGTACAACAATGGCAGCCTCAATATTCGTAGAAAATGATGGAGAAGGTTTCAAAGTGGTCCATCATTTTCATCTTGAAAGTGGCCGAGAATTTAATTTCAATACCAAATTTTTTCCATGTCAAATTCCCACAATGTCTTCTCATTTGTGTAACTCAGGCTCAATTCCATTTCTGGGTTCATCTGGGCTTTACCATAGTCAACGAACATTATGTAAGTTGAAGCAAGACCTTGCAGGCCATGAAGATCGGTTAGAGCATATATGATTCCAACACCTACACTTAGAAATGAAATTATGAAGAATACACCAATTTTCATCATTTATTTGCATGGCTAGCCAGTAAATACCACATGTCAGAAACTGACAAAGTTCTTCTCCCTCAAGCTTTCCACAGTGTCCTTCAGGCTCACCTCCAGAGGAGTGAAGTTGATGCCAAACTTTTAGCTTTCTCCTGGGAAACCATAAGGTTGGTGCATAAGGCTTGTCATCTGCACATCTGCCACAAATGAAACACATCCCCAAGTTTATCTCAGAATTTCTTAATCAGTCAGTCAAACAACTGATACTGAAGAGTAAAAAAGCATCTCACAAGTCATAAATGAAAACTCTTCTGGAAATGGATCAGAAGCTTAATCCCAAATGCAATGAAAAGTAAAAAAGCATGAGACATCTCTTCGGGTAAGTGAGAAAATCCCAGAATCAATGGAGGTTTGTTCTTTTGTACTAGAAGCTTGATGTATGGGTTTAGATAGAGCTAGATGGTGAGACAGGATTCATGCAGCCAATCTAAGAGTAAAGGTTTATTGAGTTGAGTAAAGCTGAAGAAACTCCAAGGTCAATATTGATGTTAAAAGTTTGAAAAAATGGAAGGCTCTTATAGCTCACCAATAACTTTCATCAAGACAGCCACATTCATGGATATGATCAGTCAAAACAGAATAATGAATTTAATAAAAACCAGAAAATTCCTGAGCCCTGATCACTGAAACACTTTTAGATCCTTTGCAGTTTGATAACTTATTAAACAAACCAATAGTTATAAATGTCAGATCTTAAGAATCAGATATAATTCATGAGAAAGCAATATGCCAAACAGCAAAGACATGCCATTTTGACCTCTGTGAACAGAGAGAGCCTACACTTCACCTGAAATATACGAACTATGCAGCAATAGAGTTTAAAGGTCCAGTCAAAGCCCAAGTAAATCCAAGTTGCAACCTATTCCTGGCTACATGGTCAAACATGGTCTCCCATTCTTATATAGCAACTCACACCACAGAAGATGACACAGAATGAGATGGCAGAGCAGTTTGCCGCTTTCCAACTCATTCATGCAGCCAGAGGAATTTTATCAAGGGAGTTGTTACAGTGTTATAAGAAACATTGTTAATTGGTGTTGTCCATGCAGCCAGAGGAAGGAATCAATATATCACATATTCATCCAAAGCAGGTGTGTGCAGAGCTTGTTCATAATATTGTTCTCTTTTTTCAGAGTCTACTGGGTTCTGTCTCATTCTATGAAGGAGCTGTTGTCTTCTAGTTGGCATAACATTTTTGTCATTAGGGTAGAAAGGTGTGGAAGATGATCCCTATTACTTGTTTCCCTGCGTCTGTCGTATGTGGCTGTAGTTCTTTTGTTCATTTCTTTAGTTTTTAGTGCTACTTGCATATGAATACTCATACGGGGGTTGTGCCGCCTTTTTCTAGGGACCTCTTTATAATATATGTGTATTTGTTGGTCCATCAAAAAATAAAAAGGAAAACCTAACAAAACAACAAGTAACATTACCTAACATACAACATTAACCTCAAAATAAAAACTTACTTTTCAGCCAGGTTTAAAGCAGGGTAGAGCTTGCGCAACTCATTGTGTCAGAACAGAGCAAACTGCTCCCAACTAAGCAGTGTCTTCCACTAGCTGCTGGAATCTCATATGCTTGAATATGGGCAAGGGCAACATCTCTAACATCAACCCATCAATGAGTTTTATTGGGAAATGTTTCTCCTGCAACAAATAAATGTCAGACAATTACATCACAAGTACTAGATACATTAACTGTGCTGAAATTATCAGTTTCTGCCGAGGAATTAAGTTTAGCTGCTTTAGCATGCAACCTTCTTAGTGATAATCTTATATTTTTCCATTCATATCTTTGTAGTCATTCTCAATGGTTCACAGGAAGAGAATGCACCACCACTTTTTAGCCGAACTTACAACACCATCTTAAAAGTATTCCAGCCAGAAATTTTAGAAGCACACATTTTCAACTCGGACTGTTTCTCTTATAAAGAGATGCCATTCTTGTAATCCTATTACAATAAAGATGATGCAATCACACTTTCAAATACAACTCTATTTATACTTTATGTAATTTTGGAAACTACAAAGGAAAACACTCTCGTAGAAAATACCTTTCTTATTCCATCAGAAATATCCAACAGTTCTAAAGTAGCACAGCAAACTACTTTGGTTATTGCAGGCACTGAAGTAAAATAGAACCGACAAGCCTTATTCCAACTACTTTGAGCCAAATTTATGAATCAGAGAAACACCATCAATGCACAGGTTTGTTTTTATGACCAACTCTCAACGTAATACCAACCCCCTTATAATTGAAGCAAATCCCAGGAGAGGTCAGGTGGTGGCAGCAGAGCCCACAAGCCAAGATCAATGGCTGATAAGGAAACAAATCATATCAGTTATGCAGTTAAAGTAGTATAGATTATTGCAAGAGTCATGAATAAAGAAAGTAATATGATATTTCCCTATAAAGCCACTAGACATGATTCTAAATGTTTAAAGAATATCTAGATCTGAAAAAACGTACTCAAAAAGTTATCAGAAGTTTCTAAAAATACTAATCAAGTTGGCTGCACATGAACAACTCATTAAATTATCATATTTTTCTTAACATTTTCTTTAAGACTTGTGTTGTTTTAATGCCCCAAACAAAAGTGAAAATAAAATCTCACTAATCTAATAAGTGAAATAGGTTGTTCTAGGCATAGTTTTATGGAGGTGTTTGAATTCTAGAATTCAACTATTTACAAATATAGTAGTAAAAGATTTTTTAAGTTTTTTTTTTTTAATATCTTTTTTTCCCTCCTGAATTTTTTCACAAAATAATAAGTTCTCATTTGTGTTATACTATTTAGTGAGCTGATGGAATCATCAAGCACCAGTGGTCTAGTGGTAGAATAGTACCCTGCCACGGTACAGACCCGGGTTCGATTCCCGGCTGGTGCATTCTTATACCTTTTGTTTTTTGGCAAAATCACCTTGTTTCTACTCAATGTGGTAAGGGATTCCTGTTACAACTTTTAGTGCTGAGTTTGGTTTTGAAGCATTTTGCAATGGGATTGGATGCAGGGAGCCCCCAATTGTTGATGCACAGTAATCATATTGGGGTAGATCAGAAGGACTAATGGGCTATTTAAGAAGTTCTTGCTCTTTGCAATGGGATTGGATGCAGGGAGCCCCCACTTGTTGATCCACAGTAATCATATTGGAGTAGATCAGAAGGACTAATGGGTTATTTAAGAAGTTCTTGCTCTTTGCAATGGGATTGGATGCAGGAAGCCCCCACTTGTTGATCCACAGTAATCATATTGGGATAGATTAGAAGGACTAATGGGTTATTTAAGAAGTTCTTGCTCTTTGCTTGAACTTGCATCCAAATATACCGTAAGTTCAGGATAGTGATTCCATTCACATGTTTTCAGTCCTTTCACAGTCCAGGAGTCCTTCAAACCAGATGGGCTCAGGAGGTCAAAATAAAATATATCTTTACCTAATCTCATGCAAATCTCCCAGTATCCTGATGACTGAATTGGTAATGACCAAAGGAGACAACATAAAACGGCTGGGAAAACAAATTTTTAAGGTTAAAAGATAAGACATCATATATCAGAATGCATATGTAGTCCTTTTGTGCAGAACTGTGGAAGCCTTGTGATACGTCATTGATGAGTTTCATTTAAGAATACTAGTAGCGTTCAAAACAACAGGAATGGTTAGTGGATAGAGTTGACTCAATATTGAAGTAAAGCATGTATTGATATTCAAGGAAAGATAAGCATAAAAAAGAGATTCTCATCAATTGCTGAAGAGTACCTTTTAGTAGCTTTAGAACTTTCTCCACACTTAGATTAAGAGTAGGCCGTAAGAGAGGACCAATCACCCACCCTGGATTTACTGTAACCATGTCAGTGCCATTCTCTCTTGTTAACTTCCAAGCAGCCTCCTCAGCTAAGGTCTTTGAAAGCGTATACCATAGCTAATAGAAACTCATATGTTTGAAAAACATATGGTGAGAAGTGTTTCCAGTAGATAATGGAATATAGAGAACATGCAATGAATGTATGAACCCAAGCAAAATCATTAGGAGGCATCGCAGGAATAGGCACATATTATTTAAACTAATTACATATATTGCAACAGTTTCTATCCCCATATCCCTAGAAAAAATGTACCTATGTTTTGTCAACCCATATTCCCGCCCATCATGTTTAATGGACAGTAAGATGGTCAGAGATTAGCATCCATCCCATTCTTATAATATCCAAATTAGAGTTCTCATTTAATTTCTTGTTTGAGGAATCTGACTTTATGATCAGATGCTACCAACAGCATATTAGTGAAATATTAGACATACGTGGAAGGATTATTTAATCTAATGGCAGGCTTAGAAAAATACAGAACCCTCCCATTCCCATCGTCTTATTTAATCCTAAGCCAGAAAGCAGGAGAAGTGTAAAAACAAGAAGGCATGAAAGATTGGCAACTACTTCTGCAGGGTAAAAGAACTGAAGAGCCATGAAAAAGAAACATTTTGTAAAGCCATAAACAAAAACATGCAAAAGAGATAGTATGTGATAAGAAATCATCTCATATAAGCACCTTTGATTTCTCACAGAAAAATGGATCTGAAAACCAACTCTCATCAACTAGCACATCTGGAGCTTGAGGTTTCCCATAGAATGCAATTGAAACCATAGATGATGTTACAACCACTCTTTAGACAGATGGAACTTTTGCACATGATCTTAGAACATTCATTGTTCCTTTCAGTGCTGGGCCAATTAGTTGTTCCTGAAACATGGAGAAACAGATAAAACTAGTCTCCACGTAAGTAGTCCAATGATGCTAAGCGGATAAAAAGCTAATTATTACATACAGAGGCAAACATAAGACCACATTATGGATCCTAAATAAATTCCCCACAGGTCTATGAGCCACCTTTTTTTGTGATAAGAAACAATACTAATCTTACGCAAGCAGTTATTTACAAGGGTGAGAGATCCTTCAAACAAGTAGATGTACAAGAACAGGATTAACTAGGAAAAGAAAAGAAAAAAAGGGAAAAAAAAAAGAAAAAAGGAGACCATCAACCCTCCAACTCCAACCTCAAAGACTAACCCCAGGCAGAAGTAAATGATATGAACACCCTTCACTGTATTGGTTTAATGAAATCAGAATTCACTACCATTAGATCAGTTGACGAGACTACATGCAGAAAGAAGAATGAACCAAAGTAATGATTCATGATTAGTCAGTAATTTCAAGAACAGTAATTGATTGGAAAAGAATATAGGCAATACTAATTTTTACAGTATGTGAATGGAACCAATATAAGATAAACCTGGGGGTTGTGGATTATCAGCACAACTGGTGATGCTGTACAAAATACTCCATCACATCCATCAGCCACAGAATCAAAGGATCCTACTTCAAGTAAGTGTGCTTTGAACAAAAGAAGCCTTTCTTTAGCACCTTCAAGTGCAAGCAAGTGTTCTGTCTTCTTTGGGTCATCCGTGGCACACATAAGCAGAACTTGCATTTTAAATGGAAAAAAGAAGAATCAAAGCTTACGAAAACTTTATTTTGATAAGAATAAAATCATATAATAGAAAAAAACAGTTCAAATGGGGAAAACACAAGTAGATAGAAAGTATAGAATGGAAGCATGACTAGAAAATTAAGAAGTTCAATGTTTTCTCGAACTTCTGAGCCTAAAAAGTCCCAATTTAAAATCTGGGCATGGTAGCCTTCCAAAAAAAAAATGAGTGAATGGCATATCGTCATGTTTTCACCTCAAACAATTAAACTAAACAGAGTCAATATATGCAGTTGTATTCATGCTTCCTTTTTTTTTTGAAAATGCTGCTTACAATTAGAATAAAATCTTCTTTTATTGCAGTGCAGTAGCAGGCTTAGAAACCACTTACATATGCATTTGTTAAAAGACAAAGAAATCCTCACAGAGACAATCAAGAGCCAATTAGAATAAGAGTAGTTAAATCTCCCATGCAAAGGCCAAGTTTCTTGTGCATAAAACTAAGCAATGGAGTGGAAACACTTTGGGTATGATGGATGACAACCAAAGCCATGAATGAAGCAACATTTGAAATTTTTTTTAATATGGTCAACCTCAATAATAATTGACAGAAGGGAGAGGCCTATCAAGATCAAAGGCAAAGACCATAGTAATGGGCCAAGTGTGAGTTTCATTTTTTCTTTGATGGGCTTTTCCATATTTTCCAAGTATGAGTTTTGTAAGCCCATCACGATCAAGAACATTTGGTACAGGCATGTTCCTGGGAAGTGTTGCACAGGAGTGGTTGGGATAAGGCCTATGGCCATTTTAACTAGAGGGCTTCAATTATGCTCTTCTTAGAAGAATGAGGATTGAAGTGAAATGGATGGAGCACATAGAACAGTCATTTTCTCAACTTCAATTGCAAGCTTTTGAATCATTTATGCAAGATGATAGGATTTTGTAAGTGCAAGAAACTTCAGTTGTGATGTACAAGTTGTATAAATACTAACAAGAGGATAGAGGTAAAGGCATTCAAGAGGAAACTAAAGAAAAGTAAAGAAACAAAATGAAGGCCTAAAATGTCATTTTGTCTTGTTTCTAGAACAACAAAAGCTCATAATAAAGCCATATAATTGTACCAAAATTTGTTGAGTTTCTCTTAGGGAAGCAAAACAGTAATCAAGATATATGACCAGTTTGGTTCGTATGTCTGAAAATATTTGCAAGAATAGGTTTCCAAAATGAATTGAAGCTCATATTTAGAGTTTTTAGTTCAAAAACAAATTGGCATGGCTGAAGGAAAACTTTTTCCTTTCCATTTGTTTTTGAGGGATCCTTGTATACATCCCATGAACATAGCTGATAATCTCCTCATTGTCTCATACTATTGTATATATTTCTCCAAAAAAATAAGGTTTCCCTGTTTGGTTATCCAAGTCAAAAACAACAAAATGAACATATATTTAAATGGCAGGAATCTCAGGCCTTGAGCTTCCTCCATGGACATCAATTCACAGTCATCCAAATAATCCAGTCCAATATGGTTTGATCAAAGAACTTTTCTCACCCAGCGCCTAAAATGAATTGATTATGACAGTATCTGAAATAATTAGGTCATGAATTTGTCCTGTAAAAGCATGCAGAGAGTATAATTCCAAGAAAATTAGGACAACAAAAAGAATTGAGTGCTGATTGACTTTGAATCATAGATTAAATTACTGAAAAAAGGGCAACAACCGAAGAACTCTCAACAACTAAAGCTGTAAATCCATATCAAAATACCACTCAATCTAAGCTTCAGACTGCTAAATTAAGGCCCACCCACATACATAAAGCTAACATTATACTTGAAAACTTCTGAAACAATAAAGAAAGAAGAAACCTGAGGATAATAGTAAGTGGGGTTTGGGAGAATGAGAAGTGTAGAAGTATGAAGTTCAGTTATTTGGAAGAAAAGTGACCTGGGTCTCGAACTGTGTCTTTGACGGTGTAGCCGCATTGTAGCAGATGCTTCACCACCCATGAGGCTATGTACACAGAAGCTCCAGTCATGCACACCACCTTGCCTTGGCCGCTTTCAGAGTCTCTAAACTCTGCCTCACACTCTCTTTCACCTCTTCCGAGGCTCTGCTGCAAAAGATCAAAACTGTAGTCTAACTGAGACACACCACCTTTTCTCAACTTCATTTATTTATGGAGAAATTTATTATATTTCTTATGAAGGGCAAGAGGATCTCAACGCCACCCGCCACCCGCCGCTGCCGCCCGTCCCAACCCGAAATTTCGGGCTTCAACTTCACATACGTAGAAATCATGGGATAAAATTTAATACAATAATAGCTTAAATTGATTTTAAATTAAATTATTATCTTAAAATTTATTTTTAAAATTTTAATTGAAGTATTAAAATTTTTAGATAAATTTGACTTAAATTTTATTCTAAATTATTAAATTTACATATTTATCCTTATTAATTTTATCTAATATTTAATTTCATTATTTTTTTGAGCAATAATTTTTTTGTCAAACAGAGTTGTACGAAAATTTTTTTGTAAGTCCTATAAAATTAGCAAAATAATAGGAAAATAATGGAAACAAAGATTTTATTGAAATTGATAAATCGTGGGATATAATATCTATTGTAATATTCTTTTATGAAAGAATATATCCATCTGATTGTTTTAAAGAACAAACTTGCAGGGAGATTTTATAAAACTTTTTATTTTGT
Source organism: Vitis vinifera (assembly GCF_030704535.1). NCBI lineage: Eukaryota > Viridiplantae > Streptophyta > Magnoliopsida > Vitales > Vitaceae > Vitis > Vitis vinifera. Next base: position 20,634,480 of record NC_081817.1, on the reverse strand, counting down.
TGTGAAACCTTTTTTCTTATAGAAGTCGTTTTGCAAATCTCATTTTTCCAGATCTGGATTTTTCTGATCTCTTCTAGATTTTTCCATATTTTCATAAAGGAAGTCACATTTATTTATATGTGGAGTTAAGGAATTGAATTTTGAATTTCCAATATTTAGTTGCTTAATTTAAGAAATTTAGTTATTTGATTTTAACAATTTTTTCTTAGAATGTTTTACCAATAAGATAAATATTATTATTATTATTATTATTATTATTATTTTAGTTAGAGATTAGTTTCCTGTTTGTTAGGAAACTAATTCATATGAGAATATTGTTTTTTTAAATTCTTTTTTTACTTGGAGACCTAATTTCATAATCTTCCAAATTTGTACCACATGTTCAATAAGCACAAATTTCATTGAATTATGAAATTACGATTTTTTATCGAAGACTAAATTTAATGGTAATTTAATCCACTAAATATTTTATCTCCACGGTAGTTATATAAAATAACTACAAAATATTTACCGTAAAAAATAAGTTATGGATATGAAATTATGATAGTAGAATATACTCTCATTTGAGGTGTTCAAATAAAGCAAAAAATATTCGAGATTAAGAATAAATCAACTATTTTGATTTAATACTTAATTTTAAGTTAAGATATTAAGCTATTTACCCATCATGCTTAATCCATTTAATAACTTAAATTGAAATATTAAGTCATATTAAATCACTAAATTGATTTATCAAATATCTTCTTAAAATGAGAAGAATTGTTTTCAAGAAGAATAACAAGTTGATTTCCTTCTCTTGACAAAATCCTAAGATTAAAGCTCATCTTTAGAGGAAATTGATTGAGATTGAAAGTTGTGATCGGTCTCATATTTAGAACCATATTCTAAAAATGTATTCTTGAAAATTTAATAAATTTCATCATAATTATTTGAATTACCATATGCTTCTTTTAATAATACTCTTAGTATTTCTAACTTTATTCCAATATCTATCACTATAAGCTAAATTAAAAATTAAGGGAATTTGTTTCAATATTTATTAAATTTATTTAGCATTACTTTTAAAACATTACTAAAAGAAAAATATAAAACTAGTTTTAGAGTTAGTTAGATAGTGATTTTAGAAAACATTTTTAATGTTTTAGCATTTAAAATTTTTAAAATTTTCAAATATTAAAATAATTAGAAATACTTCATAAAATCACTGTCAAACATACTTTTAATATTTCTAACTTTATTCCAAGATTCATCACTATCACTAAATTAAAAATTTATGAAACTTGTTTTAATATTTGTTAAATTTAATTATCATTACTTCTTAGACTTGAGTTGATTGTTTTTTAAATCGGATTAAACTCAGGTTAGCCATTAACCTGACTAATTAGTCCAAATTGCTGCCCTATTCTCTACAATCCTACTTCTTTATAATTTAATATTATATTACATATAGAATCAAACCCCTCCATTTTTCAGATTCCAATGTTGTAATAATTTATTTTATTCATTCATGGCGATATTTCGGGCTTGAGGCGGGCTTCTTAGACTTAAAATCAGCAGAATTCGGGCTAAGCCAGTCCAGATTGTTTTTCTCACCTTAGGCCCAAAAACCAGGCCCATAGGCTTCGGACTTTGGCTTCAGGCAGGCTTCCCTTCTTTTTTTTTAAAAAAAAAAATTTAAATTTCACAGAAATTCTAAAATTAAATTGTAATTTTAAGTTATCAACACATTATAAAATAAATTAAAAAATTTAACCATAATTCAAACTAGAAGTTTACAAGAACTTTGATTTTCTAAAATGCCTTATTAATTTCGTTAATAATGGAAATTATAAGGACATTTTTCAAATTACAACTTTGTCACATTTTTCATATGTAAATTGTAATGACCCGCACTAAACCCAAATCGTAGGATACTAGACGATACCTTATTAATTTCGTTAATAATGGAAATTATAAGGACATTTTTTCAAATTACAACTTTGTCACATTTTTCATATGTAAATTGTAACTACCCGCACTAAACCTAAATGGGCCTTGTCGTAGGATACTGGACGATACCTTATTAATTTCGTTAATAATGAAAATTTTCATTATAAGGACATTTTTTCAAATTACAACTTTGGTACATTTTTCATATGTAAATTGTAATGACCCGCACTGAAACCCAAATGGGCCTTATCATAGGATACTAGACAAACAAACACCCTTTAAAGGACCTAACAAATCCTTACATGAGGGTTGTGGATCAACTTTTATACCATTTGTAATGGTGCGTACCCAACCGTGTAAATATTGTTCGTTTTTAAGCCCAAAGGGGCCTTTATAGCTTTAAAATGAGTCGACAGGGTTAAGAGGAATCTATACATATATATAGCCTTAGGAGCTTAATTCTCTTTTATTTGATGTGAAACATTACAAAAATGAAAAATATTATTTTATTCCCATACATATACATATATATATATATATATATATATATAACTTGAAATGCAAAGATGTACCAATGAGGAATGGTGAATCATAATAAAGAAGCTTACAGTTGAATACTACTGAAGAAGTTCTCAAGACTTAGAACTGAGAGTGAGACACCTTTCACTTGCATTGATCTCATCGTCTGAATGAGTTGCCTGTAAATTCCATGATTCATAGCTTGATGAAGTTCTTCTCCTTCAAGTTCTCCATGGTATCCTTCAAGCTCACCTCCAGAGGAATGAAGTCGATGGCCAGACTTTTCACCTTTTCCTTGGATATCTGGTAGGTTGGCATAGGAGGTTCATCATCTGCATTCCTGCCATAAATGAAATATGTAACGAATAAGAGAACTGTAACAAATAACATGAACCAACCTCAGTGAACTGAAATATGCTGCAGGTAGAAGCAGCTAACGAACAACATGATCATGCAAATCTCCTAGGACTGAAATAACAAATGGAAGCAATTGATGATCAGTCTTATCTTCCTTTCCATTCTTCTACATGATCGTAGTTCTTCATTACTCTCAGATTATGGTTTGTTTTAAGCTCAATTAACTTTTTTGGTTTTGTATATAAGAACTACTCCATCAATAGACTTACTTCTGAGGAAGGTGGAGAGCAGGGTAAAGCTCCTGTAAAATCTTGATAGCCTCGGAGCAGTACGTAACTCTCTCAACTAAGCAATATCTTCCACTAGCCGAAGAAATCTCAAATGCTTGAACATGTGCATTGGCAACATCTCTAACATCAACCCATCTGTAAGTTGAACTCGGAAATGTTTGAGCTCCTCCTACAATAAAATAGCCTTTATCAATCACTCGTCTCACAAAGATTTTATACATAGAGAATTCATGAATATAGTGAGCTTAATCTATGCAAATACATGTTCTTCACTCAGATTTTTTTTTTTTCCCTAGAAATTTTCAGGGAAGTAATATATGTGCATGGAAAATGATTAAGCATCAAAGTTAAGTTTCTGAAGCTACTTAGGCAAAAAAGACCTAGCATTTCAAATTTTTTTGGAAGCAAAAAGAGAAAAGAAAAAGAGTAAAAAGTTGCATATGCTAGGAGTTCAAAAGCATTTTCTGGAAAGAAAACTACTTTTAAATCGAAGCAAAAGTGTTCTGCTTTTCCTTGTATCCATACCATCATCATCAACAACCAGTGACACCATTTACAATGAATTTTCTTTCTTACTTTTAGCAGTATGAAAAATAGACAGCTAGCATTATTTCCATGAATTTATGAATAGTACCATTTATCAAGTTGAGAATTATCTCCATAGTCAGATTGATTGTTGGCTGTAAGAAAGGGCCGATCACGAACCCAGGATTCATTGTAACCAAGTCAATCCCATTTTCTTTTGCAAATTTCCAAGCTGCCTCCTCTGCTAGAGTCTTTGAAAGAACATACCAAAGCTGATAAATGAACCAAAGATTCAGTTAATTTGAAGAAATTAATCCAATTCACATGCAACAAGATTGGGATATATCAAGCTAAAAATTCTCGCATACTACATCTTGGAAATGAAACAGTGAAACAGATGATAAGTACTGAGAAATTAGCAGGCATACTCACCTTTGATTCCTCACAAAAAGCTGGATCTGAAAACCACGTCTCGTCAACTATAACATCAGGGGTTAGAGTTTTTCCATTGAATATTGTTGCAACAATGGAAGATGTTACTACCACTCTTCTAATAGAAGGAACCTTTGTACATGATCTAAGAACATTGAGTGTTCCATTCACTGCAGGATCGATTAATTCTACCTGAAATACGGACCAAAATGGGAATATTCATATCAACAATATTGTGAAACTGAGTTTAGGGATCCAAGCAGCAATGGAGAAAAGAGGTGGCAATGGACTAAAACACCGACACACATGGGATTGCTGGCTCACTGAAATCACAATATATAGTGATCACCAGCAAACTAAATTTACTGAAATGCAGTCGTAGTTATAGGGGATGAACCTTTGGGTTGGCGACTTCAAGCAGAACAGGGGATGCAGTATGAAAGACGCCTTCACATCCTTCAACTATAGAATCAAAAGACCCTTCTTCCAGTAAGTCTGCTTTGAACAAATGAAGTCTTTCCTTTGCTCCTTCAAGAGCAAGTAAGTGTTGTGTCTTGGTTGGATCATCTGTGGAAATATATAATTGAATGAATAACCAATCCATCTTCTGATTGCAAGAGGGACTATCCCAAAAGCATGTTTAAACGGAAAATCAATTTGGCGTATCACATAATCAGAGTTGGTGAACATGTCAAACCATTTCGTGACATGTTAGTCTGTCCATAAGGGTCGTCATGAAGATGGAACTTCAGAATAGAAATTAATACCCGCAGAAAAAGGTAAAGTTCAAATGTCTTAGGTATTAGGAAAGGTGCCCACTTCAGATGGACTTTATTTTCCTTTGTGACTCAACTTAAGCAAAAGCTCTAATACAATGATAAATAATCACTTTTCTCAAAAGTTTACACAGACTAGGAATAAACCCTGTGTGTGTTGAACTCGGTGAAGCATAATATAGATTTCCAATATATACATGAGTGATGCTCCTAGACCCAATTCCTTCTCCCAACACTTTCTCTGCAGGCCTTGAGTTAGTAAAACATTTATACAAAATACCATTCAATCTATGAAGAAGAAATCAACAAAACATGGAAAAGAATGAATCATTTTCCTAGGTCGTTGTATGAGAAGTTTAACCTTTACTTATTCAACAGTCCAGATTGTGTCAGAAAAATCAGTTGATAGAGTAATGAATATTTCACCAGGCTACCATGGAATTTTCGTTCTGTGTTCCTACAGATGTTCTCTTCTTGTGCGACAACCTATGTGCAAACCAGGCAATTGGGCAATGAACCATTCATTTTCATACTCAAACAACAAATTAGTAACTAGAAGACCTGAAACGTGAAAGTTGGAGTGGTACTGACCTGGGTTGCGAAGGGTGGCTTTAACAGTATAGCCACGGAGGAGCAAGAGCTTCACCAGCCAGGATGCTATAAACCCAGCTGCTCCAGTCACACACACCACCTTCTCTGCTACTGCTTCACTCATTCCTTTTCTTCTCTAGTTTCTTTCCTACAAAAGCCAAAAGCTTTCTGCTTTATGGTTCGAGTTGGAGATGATCGATTTGTGTGCTACTGTAAAAGATGGGTGAATAAGCCAACGAGCCGGCCTAAAAGATTAATAACTCTTCTATTATGTTGAAGTATGAATAAATCTAAACTACAAATCCATAATATATTCCAAAATGATAAGTTGATGAACAATTGAATATATATAGTTCATTGAAATAAAACAATTCTTTATAATATCAAATTTGTCCATTTGTACTTATTTTTAAGATTTGTTTGTTTCTAATCATTTGCAATGGAATATGCAATAAAAAATTAAAGTTTTTTCGATGTTTTAAAATCTTATTTTGACTTGAATGTTCTTAAATTTGATTAAATTCTAGTGGGTGAAAGGAAAGATCTCAATGATTATTCGTCTTCCACGACGATGACTCGAATCACAATCTTGCGCTACATGCCACTTTAACCCTAAATCCATAATGAGCTTATATATAAAGTCCACTCTAGTTCCCCAAGGTCATTGGCTGACATTAAGTGACTAAGTCCCATTAGTTGGGGATCTAAGCTAAATAAAAGCCCATATCCAATTAAATTACATGATCCGGTGCATTATTGGGCATTCTAGTACATATTATTGCACCCAAATCCAATTCTTATTATTTCTTCATCAATTATCTATGTCAATATAAAATTGAATTCATCTGGAACCATTGAGACTCGTTGAAAAATACTGACTCTATAAAATTATAATTATTTCTGTAATTGACTCATTACTACATTAAAAAAAAAAAATTAATTGCATTCCAATACCCTATAATATTTATTAATGTCATATATTGGATGGTAAAGGGCAAAAACCCTATAATACCTTAAGGTTGATTTTATCATTAAAAGTGCTCCCTAACTAGTTAATTACATCATACTTTGTGTATGCTTCATTTTCTCATATTTTCAATTAGTTGTTGATATTTATAACTATTTCATGAATAATGATGACCTTGAGAAACTATTGGGAGATCATGTAAGAGTGGGGCATGAGTAGAGTTGAAGGATCAAAGTGGTACGAAGACCAATGATGTTATCCTATTTTGACCAATAAAAAGTTTTAGGCTAATTGAGGGGGTTAGAGATTTCTAAATTAGCTCAAGTAAATTTGGTTAAATTGTAGATTCTTTTCAAATCAATATTAATAAGTTTTGAAAGATTTGGACATCATTTGCCTATATGAAAAAAATCAAGAAAGTTTTGTGAAAAATAAGGAAAATGTTGAAAGAGTCAAGGAGCATTTTAGAGAAAGTGGTGCAAAGATGACACCATCCCTATAGCCTTGCACCATTCTCCCCAATGGTGCTGTCATTTTGAGATGTAAAAGACCCGCTATTAGAAAAATTGGTGCCAGGATGGCAACACCCTATAGCTTGGCAGCATTTTGCCTAATGCTACAATGATACAATCATTTTGCTCTAAAGCTCTAGGAATGTGTGGGGCCCCCATTTTTGGACTTTTCCCAAGCCAATATTGGATCTCTGACCTTATTTTTGGTACCTCTATGTGGTGCACTAACTAAGGCATCATTTGAGAACCTATAAAAAAGGAATTTGGTAACTATTAATCACTTCTTTTGGAGAGCTTTGGGAAAGGAAACCTAGTTGTGGTTTGAGCTTGGGTTGCCACACTCTTGTACCTACTATTTTGCATATTTTAATTGCTTTGTAATGTCCCAAAATCTTTTTATTTGATTATATTTGAATATACATGGTTTTAAGCTTTGGTTTAATGTAATATTGGATTTGATTGAATCTTAGATTTTAATACCCATTTTCTTTTGCTCTATTTTTGCTCTTAAATTTGTGTCTATTTTCATGCTTTTTGATTAGTAGATTATGCTCAAGAGATGGGGCACTTCGAACCACCCTTTTTCCCTATAATTCTAGATGATTAATGATTTAATCAACTTATAAGTATCATTCCTTGATACTAGGAAATTAAAATTAAGGGACCTCTTTGAGGGTATCCCAAGTGCTTAGTGGTGAGAACCATTTTAACTTAAGATGGTCATTCTTGAGCCCTTAATGTGATAATTTGGCAAGAAAAATGGTAGTAAGAGCTTTAAGCATTCACAAAGAGATCTAAATAACAAGTATATGATAACATTAAGTTTAATTAAATTGTGCTTGTATTGAAAATTCTCTAGCTTGAAGCATTTAAAGGTAGTCTCAGTTGACTTAACTTAATTGAGTATCCTTAGGACCTTTTCAAATCTTGTTAAGTCAATTTTTAGCCTAAATTCACTTGGTTTTTTCATTATTTTTCACAAAACTCATCAACATTTTTTTTTATCAATTGAATAAAAAACATTGCCTCAAAAAGTTTCATTCATCTTTCAAACCTTTCCATTTCCCCTACACCCCAAGGTCACCTTTTTGAGGATTGACACCTGACAATACAACCAACTCCCTATACTTAGGGAACTGCACTTTACATACATAGTTGGAAGCACTCAAGTTTTTGGCATCATTCTTGGGAAGGGTGCATCACAAGAAATGCAACAAAGTTAGGTGGGAGTTTATTTGGTTGTGATCGTCATCACAATCTGGTGGATTCTTTCCACCATCATTTCCTTTTATTTCATTTTATTTGCATTTGTGCATGTTAGTTTCAATTTTCTTTATTTAATTGCTTGTTGATTGTGATGGATTGTTGGAGTTGTGTTGCTTGAGGTGTTGTATGTTTGTGGTTGACCTTAATAAACCAAATTAGACTAGAGATAGTCAAAGTTGATTGGTTAGATTCACATTAACCCCTCATAACCTCCCAACATAGCCAAACATGGTAGCAATTATGGTGAGAATGAGGGGAATTAGATTCCTTAAATTCAAACCTTTAGAGATTACGACCTCCAAAACTTTCATGCATGGTAATTCCATATTATGCGTAACCATTCCAAATTAGACCGACTATGATTTAACTACTACCCTAATTCTAGGGGGATGGATGGCGAGAATCCTTACCTCTACTTTAAAGAGTTTGAGGCGATAGGTGAACTTTTGAGGAAAAATCCATGGCACTAACATGGTCAGTTTTTTTGTTTAAATCAAATTGAATCAATCTTTTGGAGATAAAGAAATGAAATGAAATCAAACTTGTTTAAGGTTGTTTTGTTTTGGTTTAGATGATAAGTTAGATGCGAGTTAATTTAAGTTTTAAGTCCATATTTTAACCAACTTATATATGAAGTTTAAAATACATTTAAGACTTCTAGCTCATAATATAATGAATGGATTTAAAAATGTATTTAATAATAATCTAATAATGATAAATTATTTTATCAACTAAGTGATAAATACTACAAAAAACCTCTTTCCTACCGTCTTTCTAGGTCACCCATCATTCGCACTGGCAAGTCAAGACCATATACCTCGGGTGCCTTATGATTGGCTTTTCAAAAAGCGTATTCTTGAGCTCCCAACCATTTCTGTATGATGTTCTAATACTGCGGTTAGGCCTTTTGATTAGACATAGACAATTCCTATTGCCAAGCTAAAGGAAAAGATCCCACCTTCTTAGTCTCTTCTTACCTTTGGGGCACTTACTCAAGCTAATTAGTCTTGGCTTGGTGTCGGCAAAAGAAGAACATCTGATTCACCAATAGGCATATTATGAAGAAAAATCGAACAATTATAAATCATAAAAAGATAATTTTTATATTGTCACTTTGATGCAATTTTTATTAGTTAGGAAATAAGAAAACCAAAAACTGAACTAACTTTAATAGTTATTGAATAACAAATTAATTTAATTGGTTGTTTATTGATTTAAATTGATTTATCAATTTTTCGATTTTCAGTTATACCCTAGTCTTTGTTACGTTTAATCTCTCCAAGCATTTTTCATATGGGGTTTTTTTTTCTCATTTTTTATGAAAAAAATTTACTAGAAAAAGGTTGTTTCATATTTGGACATTCATGATTGACATTGCTTTTAAAAAAGGCATGGGCCTAGCCTAAAATGAGACATAGAAGAAATAAAAAGTTGGTGTTACTTCTATATAAAATAGAGAGAATTTCATATTAAAAAATTTGCTATCACGAAATCTTCTTTGCTCATTGCTTTTAATTGAAAACAAGAATCTTTGTATTTTTTCAACAAAAAGTGTTATACTCACACCTTAGAGTTTTATTCAAATATATCTATAAAATCTACCCTTTGCTTTCAAAAATTAAGTTTGGCTTTTAAGATGAAGTCCTAGGAAGGAATAAATGTTATGAGAAATTTGGTCCTAAATACTCTAAATTGGTACCTTCAAGCTTGGTCTTGTGGCTTGGAGGTGTAATAGCATGCAAATCATAAATTCAACAATCTTATGATGTAATGGATCTTTAAGGATATGTTTGGTTCCCAGAAAATTTGAGGGAAAATGCAAAGGAAAAGTAGAAGGAAAGAAAAACGTAAAAAATAAAAAATAAATTAAAAATCGATAAATTATTCTTATTTGCTACTCCAAACTCATTTTTCTTATTTTAACTCATTCATATAAATACTAAATAATATAAAAATGCATAAGTTTTTAACTAGTTTTAATTATATTTGGTTTTTTTATATTTTCCATAAGACAATTAAATATGAAAAATCATTTTTCTTTGCATTTTTTTTTCTTTCCTTGATATTTTCCATAAACCAAACATAACCTAAGATTATGTAATAAATAGAAGAATTTGACAAAAGAAACTTATCAAATTTGATAATAGTATGTAATAAACAAAGAAAATTATGTTAAAAATTAGCTTAAATTTTTTTAAAAAATATTCATAAGTGTTTTTTTTTTTTTGCATACTACTATCTTAAACTATATTCAAATATTAAATAAACCTCTCTATTAAGATCTTCATTAGAATTTAATAAAAGAAGTCATAACATAATCATATATACATTTATACGAGTTTTTATTTAATATGTTTTGTTGTGGCAAAATTTGTTTATATGTTTATTAGATGATTTGTTTAAGGGAAAAATGTGTTTTCATCAATGTTTTCAAAACCGGACCGGTTATTGAACCGAAAAAGTTGTCAGTTCACGGTTCATTAGTCGGATCGACGGTCAAACCGCGGTCGAACCGGTGATGTCATAAATATATAATTTATATATTATTAAAATTAAAATAATTATTAAAATTAAAATAATTATAACAATAAAAATAATATAATTTATATGTTCGTGTGAATAAGATATAGTAGTTTTGGAATTATTTTGAGAAGCAAATTATTTTATGAAATTAATGTTTTAAAGAAATTATTTTTTTCCAAAACTCATTAGAGAGAAAGGTACAAATTTTCATAATATTTTTTAAATAGTTAATATAAAAATATATAAAATAATAATATAAAAATTGAGAAAATTACTATTTTAGTTCTATTAATTTCTAAAAAAAAAAAAATACAACATTTATTACAAAGGAAGTAAAAAAGAAAAAAAAATGAAAGAGAACGCTTTATATTCCTTTTTGAAAAAAAAAAAAGGAAAAGAAAAGAGTTTGAAGAGAAAAATAAATGGAAAAGAATGGGAAAGTAAGAGAGGTGAGAACTCAGAAGTCCAATAAATCAACATTAAATCACGCCCCATCCCCTTTCCCATCAATCTGGACTTGGTTTCTTTCTCTCTCATTTCTTTTACCTGCTCGGCTTTTTTTCAACGTCGACGAATCTTGATTTTTTTTTCAAGTGAGTGTCTTGGATTAAAGGGTGAAATGATGATTCCAAGCCATTTTTGTTCCCATTTTTGGTTAATTTGTGTCAGGGATTAGAAATTTTCTAAAGCGCCCATGATTTTGATTTTTATTATTTATTTATAAATTCAGAATTTCGTCACCACAAAATAGAAACCCAAATTTATAAAATACAAATTTCAAGTTATTTAAAAATAATTAGTATTCATACACTTTTTTGTCAGAGGTACTTTACCTTTGACCATTTAGGAACTCCCTTTTATTGACATAAATAGTACATTTGACTATCTTAAATACTATTTTGATCGATGAGCACATAAAACTTCACTTATTTTTAGAGGATTTCTATTTTGTAATTACTTTTACATGAGTGCATGAAAATACACTTATTTATTTATTTATTTTTTCTATTTTTTATGGGAATTCTTAATAATAGAAAGTATTTGATGACATTTGAGCATAACATAAGTTAGGCATTGTTTAAAAAGGGTGATTTTTGTAATTTGTCCTAAAAATTGTATTGTGATGCTTATCAATAATTTGATAAAATTAAGAAAAAAAAAATGGAACATTGGAATTTAATTTTAAAAGTTGTTTTCTTCAATTAACAAGTTGTCATGTTATTGAGTTTGTAAGAGCATCCTTGATTTCACGTGGAAATATTATAGCTCTAAGTTCCTCTCATAATACCAAAAATCTCTTTAAATAGAATCCAAAAAATAAAAATAATATGGCTATGTTTGCCTCCCAAAAAAGTTTGCAGAAAAATATGAGGGAAAGAAAATAGAGAGGAAAAATTGAATGAAAGAAAAAGTGAAGGAAAAACAATAAAAATTTAAAGTCAATAAATTATTGTTATACAGTACTTCAAACTTCTTTAATGTAAAGATTAAATAATTTAAAGATATACAATTTTTTTAATAATTTTAATTATATTTGACTTTCTTTCGCATTTTCCATAGTAAAACCAAATATGAGAAAATCGTTTTCCTTAACATTTGTTTTATTTTCCAAGAACCAAACATAGGCTAAAGAAAAAACCATATATATAAGAAATTTGAAATGCAAAGATGTACAGGTGACATATGCTAAATAATAATAATAAAGAAGCTAGCAGCTGAATACTAGAACAAGATGAATTATCAAGACTTGAAACTAAGAGCTAGACACCTTTTACTAGTATTTAACAAATGAGTTGCCTGTAAATTCCATGATTCAAAGGTGGATGAAGTTTTTCTCCTTCAAGCTCTCAATGGTATCCTTCAAGCTCACCTCAAGAGGGATGAAGTCAATGGCCAGACTTTTCACTTTTTCCTTGGATATCTGGTAGGTTGGCCCAAGAGGCTCATCATCTGCACTCCTGCCATGATTGGCAATATAAAAGTATTTGTAAATCTTTTGAGAATTTCTTGATTGATCAAGTATACTTTTTTTTTTTTTTATATAAGTAAACACACAAAGAAAAAATATATTAGAAAAAAGGGCACCTTAAGGCTGACCCAAAAGCATACAGGGGTATAGAAGAGGCACCAAAAAGCAAGAACAAAAAGAAAAAGGGATGCAAAAAATCACTAGCCCTTAACTAGAACCCAACCAATAAAAAAAACTAATTAAAAAAAGAGGTCTTTCATCTACAATCGACTTAGTCCAAAACCAAATATTACAAACAAAAGAATTTTTCAACCTATGAATCGAAAGCTCCTCATTTTCAAATGCAATCCTATTTCTTTCCTTCCAAATCGCCCAAAAAAGACACAAAGGGGCTGCCTTCCACACCTTACTACGCTTCTTACCCATGTTAATACCACACCAACCAAGAAGGGTATCTCTAACTGAATAAGGACCCAAATTACGCCAAAAAGAGCAAACAATAACTCCCATAAAACTCTTGCCTTTGTGCAATGAATTAGAATATGATCAGTAGACTCTTCTTCCGCACAACAAAGGAAACATATAGTAGCTAAAGTCCACCCCCTCTTTTTAAGTTGATCAAAAGTTAAAACCTTACCCCAAGAAGTTTCCCAAGCAAAAAAAAACCCACTTTAGTAGAAACATAGGGGCTCCAAATGATGCTATTAGGAGATTGAACAACACTTCTTGAAACTAGAGCACTATAAAGAGATTTGACAGAGAAAATCCCGTCCTTAGTCTCTTTCCACAACACTCTATCTTCCAAATTAGGGTCAAGCCTCATTCCTTAAATTGTCAAAAGTAATCTCTCCACTTCCTCCACCTCCCAATCATTGAAGGGCCTAGAGAACCTAGGACTTCAAACCCCTTCCTCTCCTGAAGAGTCCCACAACTCTACTAACCAAACCTCTTTAAAAGCTATAAAGGCATACAAAGAGGGGAAAAATATTACAAAGAGTGAAGTTCCCCCACAAAAAATACAACTTTGTTTTGCAGAAGAGACCCTTCCTTCCTTATTTCCTTCCAAAAACCTACTCCAAAACCCTCCCTCAGTTCACTAGTAAACCAACGCCCTTCTTTCTCCCAAAACTTCCTACTAATAACATGCTTCCAAAGAGTCTCTCTTTCATTCGCAAAACACCAATTCCACTTACATAAAAGGGCCCTATAAAGATGTCTAACTCCCAAACCGCCCTTCCTTTTGTCCAAACATACAGTATCCCACTTTACTAGACGAGGCTTCCTCTCTAAAGCTCCCCCTCCCCACAAAAAATCCCTTTGAATTTTTTCCAATCTTAAACTAACCACTCTTGGAATATGTAGTAAAGACATCAAATAGATGGGCATACTTGACAAAGTACTTCGAATTAGAGTAATTCTCCCTCCTTTAAAGATAAATTTCCTTTTCCATATGGCAAGCCTTTTCCGAAATCTCTTTTCCACCCCATTCCAAATAGCCACGGACTTGTGATGCACACCAAAAGGTAGCCCTAAGTAAGAAGTTGGAAACCTTTCCACTTTACAACCAAACTCAATAGCCAAAACCTTCAAATTCTCTACTCTCCCTACCAGCAAAATTTCACTCTTATCCAAATTGATTCTCAAACCTGAGATGACTTCAAACCACATTAACAACTAGCTTAAATAAACCATCTAATCTTGGGAAGCTTCACAAAAAACTAGAGTATCGTTAGCAAACAACAAATGAGAAACCAAAACCCCATCTCCAATTCTTTCCTTTATCTTGTAGCCTAATAGATACCCCCCTCCCCTTTCACTGCTTTAAAGATGAGCCTACCAAGAGCTTCCATCCCGATCACAAATAAGTAGGAGAAAGAGGATCCCCCTGACGTAGCCCCCTTGAACTGTTGAAGAATCCCACTGGAGTGCCATTGATCAAAACAGAAAACGTTGTAGTGGAAATGCACCAGGAAATCCAACCAGTCCACTTCTCCCCAAAACCCATTATTTGCATCACAAACAACAAAAAAATTCAATTTAAGTGATCATATGCCTTCTCTATATCTAACTTGCATAACACCTTACTCTCATTCCGTCTCAACAAAGAGTCTATTGCCTCATTGACAATTAGGGCAACATCAAGAATTTGTCTTCCATCAACGAAAGTCTTTTGAGCTGAAGACACCACCTTTTCCACTACCTTCTTAAGCCTATTAGCTAACTCTTTTGCCAACATTTTGTACAAGCCTCCCACCAAACTAATTGGTCTGAAATCTCTAAGGTCCTCCGCGCTCGCTTTCTTTGGGATTAAAACCAAGAAAGTGGAATTCAAACTCCTTACAAATCTTCCATACTCATAGAACTCTTTCAAAAAACCCATAACCTTATCTTTCACAAAATCCCATCAGAACTACCAGAAACTTAGAGAGAAGCCATTTGGATCGGGTGCCTTATCCCCGTTCAGATATGAGAGAGTGGAAAAAACCTCTTCCTCTGTAATAACCTCCTCCAATCTAGCTGCTTTCTCAACGTCAATTCTATCAAAGTCCAATCCATTCAGAGATGGGTGCTAATCACCAAGATCTGCCAAAAGGTTCTGGAATGTACTGACCATGCCCCTCTTAATCTCTTGCTCTTTTATTAACCATATTCCATTTATTTTGATCTTAGACAAATAATTTTTCCTTCAATGGGAATTAGCCATCCTATGAAAGAAGCCCGTATTTCTGTCACCTTCCTTCAACCACACTTTTCTTGATTTTTGTCTCTAAGAAATCTCCTCCATAAGAACCCATTTCTTAAAATCCCTTTTTGCTTCCTTTCTAGCTTTCAGCTCCTTCATTGATAAAAAATGCAACTTCTCCTGAGAGTCCTAGAAAACCACTTTGTTCAAAGTCAATCTCTTATTCACCCCACCTTCCCAAAAACATCCTTGTTCTAGATTTTTAAAATGACCTTCAAAGCCTTTAATTTCTCTACAAGGATAAAGCTAAAGGATATGCTGAAACTTAAACCATGCTACTACCCCTTCAGCAAATCCTTAAATCCTTCCTCCTTCAACCACATGTTTTTGAATTGAAAAGGGGTTAGCCCTTTCACCATCCAATAGAATGGGAAAGTGATAAGACATTGGCCTGGGAAGAATACACTGTACCACCCCATTGAAATGACCCCCCTTGTCCTCTGAAACCAAAAATCAATCCAATCTTGACATGGCTTGGCTGTTCAACTCACCACTCCAGGTTAACGGCCCCCCCTGAAGAGGAAGATCCCTCAAATCTAGATCATCGATCACCTCCAAAAATCTTCTCATTGAGGAAGACACCTTTTCTCCCCTTCTATGCTCATTTGGAAATCTGATCACATTAAAATCTCTTCCAATGCACCACGGGTCATTCCAAAGCCCATGAATGGCTTCTAACTCTTCCTAGAAAATTTCTATGTATTTTTTCATAGTAGGACCATATACTCCTGAAAAAATCCAAACGAAACCATTTTCACAATTTTTGAACCAACAGGAAATGGAGAAAAGACCCACCTCCATTCCTACCAACTCCAACACTCTATTATCCCAAGAAAATACCACCCCTCCAGCTACACCCCTAGCATTCAAAGCTCCACACTCTAAAAATCTCCCTACTCCTAGGCTTCGCACCACCCCTAGAGACAAGTCTGACATTTTAGTCTCCTGCAGACAGACCAAATCCACTTTTTGAGAGCTTAAGGCTTTGATTATTTTCCTTTTGTTTTTGTAATTGATCCCTCGAACATTCCAAGATAAGATCTTAATCTTCATTTAAAACATAGGACTCTATCACCTCCTCTTCTGTTTTTAAACCCACTACTCCAAGCCCAAAGCCCACTTCAAACAACTCCTCGTAGCCCACTAATGACCCCTTAAGCAAGAAAGGCCTCTCTTCACAGCCCACCAAACAACCTTTTAAAAGAAAAGGCCTTGGCTCACTTTCCACCCCTTGCAGTTGGGTTTCCGCAAGAACAGGCTCGAGACTAACCTCTTTAGGCCCACTTCTATCATGGGCCACCCAAATAACACACCCAATTTTAAGCTCTTCAGGCCCAAAACATTGCCCACCCACTCTGACTACACCCCCTTCACCTTGACCCATTTTCCCTAGGCTTTCTTCTCCAATAATAGCCTCAGGGCCAGTCCCCCTTGTAAAGGAATCAGAGGAAAAGTCTGTAGCACTTTTTGAAAAACTTTCAAAGGGCGACACATCTTATACTCTAGTCTGCACCTTGGACTGAAACTCATTTTCCAACATGCTTCCACTGCACACGGTGCGTGGTCTTCCTCCTGCTTCATCTTCATCCGCTGAAACACCCTTCCTGAGAAGTCTTCTCGTCGGTAACACTTGAGAATACTAAGGCGGGGTTTCCCACCACAGATGGGTTGAGAAACTCCCCAACCCAACCACAATCTGAATAAAGGTCGATAAGTCCCTGCCAACCAACTTCACCAAAATTCTAACCCATTGCAACTTTGCCATAGAGTCTGTATTTTCGTCCACTGCAATGAAACCTCCACAACTTTCACCTATCAATTTAAACACCTTGCGACTCCAAAGGTGAAGAAAAAGACCCACCACTCTCACCCAAGCCTCGTTAGTATTGGCTCCATAACAAAAGCACCCCACCCCCAGGAACCATTTTTTCAATAAGATGTTGTTTTTAACTCTCCTCTTGCCTCTGGCTAAAACATGCTCGACCTCACTTAACAACTCGAACTCAAAAAGCATGAGTCCTCTTCCCAACACAACCAAGTTCAACCTCCCTTTGAGGAGCTAAGTGTGATAAGCTCAATTCTTCGGAAAATCCAACTCAAGGAGAGGGGTAGAAACATTTTCCCACCTATCCACTAAACAATGATCCAATTGCTCCAGTCTTCCATACATCTCCCTCATTTCCAACTCCAACCAGACTTTGTCTCCTAACCTATCCGTTTTCGATTTTGCAACACCCGCAAAAGTCCTTGGTTTCAACTCATTTTCCTTCCTAAGCACCTTTATGGATAGAGAATCCTTGGTTTCAACTCATTTTCCTTCCTAAGCACCTTTATGGATAGAGAATCCTTTAAACCTCCAGAGGGAACCACCCCAATCTCTCTCAACTTCTTTGCCAAAATATTCCATCCTCCAATCAACCCCTTCCCTTTTGGAAAAATTAAGCAAAATCGTTTTGCCTCTAGATCATGAACAGAGCAAAGGAAAAATCTTCCCGCCTTGTTTGAACGACACTCCAACCTATACTTCCTTCCCCTCTCCTCCCAAACAAGGGACCAACTTTTATCATCACCCCCTCTACAAAAAGTCTCAACTCCAGCCAACAAACTACTAAGACTTGCATCCCCAAATTTGATCCAGGAAGTTAGTCCTCTGCATCTCTCCCAAATGCACTCTATCAACTTTCCTCTTACGTCGTCAATCAAAAGCTCAAAAGATTTGGACTCCACAGCAAACCATCTTCTTCTACCCCTAAGGCCTTCCTTCATCCTTCCACTTCAACCAACCTATCTATGCAAGCTTAAGAGGATGAAGTCCTTGAAAATGGAATTCAGACAATTCACAATGAGTATTTGTAGCAACAAGCATGGCTTAGATTGTGAGCATTGTAACAAATAATATGAACCAACCGAAATATATAGCAAGTAGAAGCAACCAATGAACAACATTATGCAAAACTTATGGGATTAAAATAACAAACAAGAGCAACTAATGATCCCCTTATCTTCATGTTAATGGTATCATATTATGGTGACTCTAAAGCTTGATTACTTCTCCCGATTTCGTATCTAAGAGCTACTCCACTGATGCCATTAACATGCCATTCATTAGCATTACCATGTAAGAAGTAAAAACTTACTTCTGAGGAAGGTGGATGGCAGGGTAAAGTTCATGCAAGATCTTGATGGCCTCGGAGCGGTATGTTATTCTCTCAACCATGCAATATCTTCCACTAGCTGAAGAAATCTCAAATGCTTGAATATGTGCATTAGCAACATCTCTGACATCAACCCATTTGTAAGTTGAACTCGGAAATGTATAAGGTACTTCTGCAATACAATACTCCTGACAAATCAATTGCATCATACAGATCTCATATATGGAGAATTCTAAATACAGTGTCCTTAATACATGTAAATATATGTTCTTCATTCAGATTTTTCTCTAGAAATTTTCAGGAAAGTAAGTAATGTATGCGCGTAGCAAAAGATTAAGCACCAAAGTTTGAGAAGAAAATATCAGTAGTTGTTTAAAACAACAGCAGAAGAGTATGCTATAAAAGAAGAACAGGAATAGAGTATTTTGATTTTGGATTGGTATAGCTAGTTAGGCAAAAAGATCTAGCATTTGAAATTTGCTTTTGGAAGCAAAAGCAGAACAGAAGAAAAGGGTAAAAAGCTGCATATGTTGGGAGTCCAAAAGAATTTTTGAAAAAAAAAACAGCCTTCAAATAAAAATGGGAAGTATTGTTGTGCTTTTACCATCACCATCAATAACCAGTGGCACCCCTACAAACAAATTTTCTTAGTTTCAACAAGATTTTTGTTTATTTTTTTCTTTTTCTTTTAAGGAATCGATCATTTAACCTTTGGTTTACCGCAAAAGTAGAATAAAGAAGACAAGCATAGGTTGATTTATATAGAAACATAAACCATTAGCATTATTTTTATTAATTTCTGAATAGTACCATTTATCATGTTCAGAATTATCTCCATAGTCAAATTGATTGTTGGCTGTAGGGGAGGACCGATCATGACCCCAGGATTCATTGTAACCAAGTCAATCCCATGTTCTTTTGCAAATTTCCAAGCAGCCTCCTCTGCTAGCGTCTTTGAAAGCACATACCAAAGCTGATAAAGGAACCAAAGATTCAATTTATATATAGAATTGTTGCAATGAAGAAATCCAATTCACTAACATGACTAGGATATTAAGTTAAATTTCTCATATACAATACCTTGAAAAAAGAAATTAGCAGAGAAATAGATGATAAGCACTGAGAAATTAGCATGTATACCCACCTTTGATTCCTCACAAAAAGCTGGATCTGAAAACCAGGTCTCATCAACTATCACATCGGAGGTTAGAGGTTTTCCATTGTATATTACTGCAACAATGGATGATGTTACTACCACTCTTCTGATAGCAGGAACCTTTGCACATGATCTAAGAACATTGAGTGTTCCCTTCACAGCAGGATCGATTAACTCTACCTGGAATATGGAGCAAAATGGGAAAGTTAATATCAACAATACTGCAAAACTAAGTTTAGTGGCCCAAGCAGAATGGAGAAAAAGACAGCCATGGACTAAAACACTGAATCACACAAGAAGTCCTCCCTATTTGTTTGACCAACATGATAAGAGTGTGAATAAAACCAGCAAACAAGTATATGCAATTTACAGGAAGGCAATAGTAGTTATATGGGATGAACCTTTGGGTCGGTGACTTCAAGCAGGACAGGGGATGCAGTATGAAAGACACCTTCACATCCTTCAACTATAGAATCAAAAGATCCTTCTTCTAGCAAGTCTGCTTTGAACAAATGGAGCCTTTCCTTAGCTCCCTTAAGTGCAAGTAAATGTTCTGTCTTCTTTGGATCATCTGTGGCATATAATTGTATGACTAACCCATGTCATGATTATACAAGATACCATCTCAAAAGCATGTTTGAATGAAAATCCAATTTGAAGTATCATGTAGTCGGTGTTGGTAAGTCAAACCATTTAGCAACATGTTACTCAGTCTGCCCATAAGGATCATCAGGAAGATGGAACCTCAGATTGAAAACTAAGTCCCCCTGCAGAATATGCTAGAGTTCAAATGGCTTTGGTATCAGGAAAGTGCCCACTTCAGATCGATGTTATGCTCCTATGTGGCTGAATTTGATTTTCGGGTTCCCCCCAGTGTAGGCATCTTATAATAAGACACTTCAACAAAGTAAAAAAATATGTATTTTGAGCTCCCAAAAACTTCAATTGTTTGGCAACGAACAATAATGAACATAGGTAAAAACTCTAATACCTCAACAAATTATGGTCTCAAAAGTTTAAACAGATTAGGAATAAACCAACAATACTGTTTATTGAAGTTGGGGAAAGATGTCCCTACACCTAATTGCTTCTCCCAACGCCTTCTCTGCAGGTCTTGATCAGTTTGTAAGACATTGTTATGAAATTCCATTCAATCTATGAGGAAGAGATCAACAAAACATTGTAAAGAGTGAATCATTTTCCTAGGATCATTCTATGGGAAGTTGAAACCTTTTCTTACTTATTCAAAAGTCTCAGATTGAGTCTGAAGCACCAATTGAGATTGATTAGAGTTAGGATTCCACATGGGTACCATGGAATTGTCATTCTATATGTATGTCCATGCCCATGCTCTCTTCTTGTACTACATAACCTATGACACATTGCATTTTCATAAACAACAATTTATAAACATGAAAAGTTAAGAGTGGTGGTGACCTGGGTTGCGAAGGGTGGCTTTAACAGTGTACCCACGGAGGAGCAAGAGCTTCACCAGCCACGATGCAATGTACCCAGCTCCTCCAGTCACACACACCACCTTCTCTGCTACTGCTACACTCATTCCTTTCTTTCTCCAATTTTTTGCCCACAAAAGGTCAAAGCTTTTCCTGCTTTATGATAGGGTTTGAGATGATTTGTGCGCTCTGTAAAAGATAAGCCAATAGGCCCAGCAGGGCCCGCATAAAAGATTAATATAATAGCAATGAAAATGACTAGAATACAGTGTTTGTTGGTCACTGGTGTGAATGGGCCCAATGTGTGTTATTTTTCAATGTTTGAGGTGTAATTTAGTATCAAATTTATTTCAAAGTCATACATCACCGAATTATTTGTTAAGCTTCTTGGTCACTGAGAGAATTTGATCATAAAGACGTTAGAGCTTCCTATTTTGTTGCTTTAGACTTTCAAGAGAAGGAGCATCTCACATATTAAATCTCAAGACTCACTCTAAGGGTATAATGATCATTTCACATATTAAGCTAAAAAATTTGAAGTGAAAATGACTCAAATAAGCATTTTGTAACTAGAAAGATTACTAATTATCAAATTCATGTTTAGTTTGCATTGATATGATATTCAGTGACACACATGAATATGAGGCACCCAAATAAGTTTTGATTCTGAGGGAGATAACAGTGAAGGCCTTCAATTCACATGTTTTCTACAGTTTCTGCTCTTAATATGATTTCAGATGCACGCAATACAAAATCTTGATTTGCTTAAGAGTTTTGGGTAACTAGTCACTTTGAGAGAAAGTGAAAGATGCATTCGGCACTAGCTAGTGCCATTAATTAGAAAAATAAATGAAGTTATCCTATATTTAACTAGAAAAGTTTGTCATAATAGAATAGAAATGACTGAGGATCACAAATAACTGTCCAACAAAGAAAAATTATGAAATGAAAATTTTCATTTTACAGATCCTACATCAATGAATTTGGTGGTCAAGATGTGAAATAAAATAATCATATTCAAATCCAGTTAGAAGGGTACCATTGAAGATACTTACATTGAAATGAAGAAGACAATGTGAATCAATAATTGATGTCTACCCTCTTGTCTTTTTAGCTCTGCATGGCATATATCTAACTTGAATACTCAACAAGAGCCAAATAAATTGAGTTCTTCGGGGTAAAACAAAATACGCTCAGCCATAAGCTTGTAACTTCTGTCAACAGCTGCTTCATTCCTAGTCATTTTCAACAGATGTCTACTCGATATTAACAAGGGGTTGAGCAGATAGAGAGTAAGAAATGTGTGTTTAGAATAATCGTTACCTTACATTAAAGTTGGAGGGTTGAATTTCCCTGCTCCCATTTTTTGTAATTTTGATTCAAAAATGAGCTTAGATCCTTTCTCACATAATGGGTGTGCACAACGTTGGGTCAACCTTCTTCTATCCCATCAAAAACCTTGCATTTACTAGTTGGCTTTTGTTGATATCTAGTTCTTGAAGCTGGGTAGGTTGTCCTTCTCTTGGCAAAAATGACTAGAGCAGGGCCATAGCCAATCTCTAGAATTGGAAGAAGGATGAGGTTTAGGAGAGCTAGGGAGGCTAGAAATTCCAGATTCTGGAATCTTCTATTGAAAGATTAATGAGTGTTGCAGGAAGAAATAATCTCATTAGGAAACTGGAGTTCAAAATATAAAGAATGATGAGATTCTGAGAGAAGTGAATCTGTGGTGGCCCTTCTAAGAAAGGTTTCATAATATTCTTGCAATTATATTCTTGTAACTTGTCTCTGAAAATAAATCCAGACCCGGACAATACAAAGCCGTTGAAGAGATACGAGATTCTGGATTTGATGAAGTAGAGAATTGAAATCCATATTATCTTACCTCTGAGGTTGTGTAGGAAAAATATTGGATTCAGATACTCCTCAGATATTCAAATATTCATACAATGGATCATTGTAGAACATCTTCTTTGAATTGACTCCAAAAGGGTGCTGCCCAATTTGAGCATACTACATATACAACAATTCCATTAAAACAAAATTTTGGAACCAATGCTTAGGTATATAAGATTTATATATAGCTAATGAGCATGCTTGATTTTAAGTAGAAGGAAATTGATAGTCTATGTACTTACAAGTTCACAGTTGATACAGAACCAAATATGAAAGCCTTCAAGTGATGTTTCATTTATCATTGTTGTATTTTGCTCTAAGGGAAGTGGGCAGCTTGCAACTCCAAAATGATTGAAGTGAAAGATGTGTCCCTTGATCACCGACTATTCAAGAAGACAAGTGCAGCCATGCACCTTCTGAATAAACATGGAGTCTAGCTCACCTTTTGGAAAGCAACTGAGACATTGACACCTTCAGATCTCCAGGCATCAAGACAGCCAAAAGTTGTTGCTGTTTTTCATCATAATTCCACTGCTAGCAAACAACAAGCATAAGCTACTGCATATTTGGGGTCTTCACAATAAAACCCAAATCCGCTTCTGTCAGCACATAATAAAAAGACCAAAAAAATCACTGTCAACCTCTTTGGCACCTTGAACCCATTCTTTTGACAACCTGCATCATCAATGTAAAACTTTAATCATTCAAGTAAATTTATGTAACTTCATAGTACTAATACGTTCAACTTCATTATAGAGCCTCTGTCAAGTGAAATTTAGGGATAGTAAGGAAACACAAACTACTCTTATGCTTCCAAATTCACTATTTTATATAACTCATCATTCAAGATAAAATATACTTTAGGCTCCACTTAATCAATTTCCTAATTTGACCCTATAAAGGTAAATCAGACTTTGTCACTTGAAGAATTTCAATTAGTCAGGAAATTTTGGTATGACTCGAACATTAAGTTTAATTTCCAATATCTAATTAGCAAAACTAATGATACTTACATGGCACTGAATACAACACTGTCAATCAACTCTTTCCCGTCCATCTATAAAGACAATCAATCTTTTTTTCCTTTTTAAGCACCACAAATGCCTCTCTATATGATGGAAAAAACCATAGGAACTTAATAGAAGAGATGAATTTATTCAGCTTATGTATTACATTCAAACATAAATTGAATTTGGAGAGGTAGAAGGAGTGACACTTACATGGAAGCGTGGCCAATTGAAGAGAATATACCAAGCCATGAGCTATGTCAGAGCAGCTTTCTAGTCAAAATTTTCTACCAAAAAGGCAAGTCCAGTCAGAAATTGTAGTAATGCATATGAGAAATTGAAAATAACAATGAGGAAAGAAGAAGAATATGTGTTGGGAATGGGAATACCTTGTTTAATGTAAAGATAAGATCTGGTTGAATAATGTTTGATTCCATTTTATGCATTCTCTCCAGTTATTATTTCTGAAGGATGAAACTTCACCAGATACTAAGATAGGGAATGTGGGCGATCTTGGGCCAATCTTCTCCGTTCTTCTCTGAGTACCTTTGTTTTAGGAGTAGATAGTTCCAGATAAATAGTCGTGAAAGTGTGTCTGGCAGCCCTCCACTTGGCAAAAACGACTGGAGCATTGGGCACATTTCAATAATTAGCCATTCAAGTGAAGTGAGGGCTTGCAGATCAAAGACGGACAGGGATTCTAGATTGTGGAATCTTTTTATGAGAAGAACGGTGAGAGTTCTGGGAAGAAGAAACAGGTGGTACGGTGGCGGTGATCATCAGAAAAGGAGGCTGCTTCTGGAAATATGCCGCCAATGCAGAGTGTTTTAAGAGAGTTGAGCGTGCCAAGGCCCCATTGGGTAACTGCCCTTTTGGAAAGCAAATGAGAGATGGACAATTGTCTATTCTCAAATATTGAAGGAGACACATGGTGTTGGTGTCGTTAATATTCCTCATCATCATCATCCCATCAGGTAGAGACTTAAGAGCTTCACAATTTTGGATGGAAAGACGTCTAAGCATGGGTGGGAACCCCATCTCTGGAAATGACATCAGATTTAGACAATCCTTGATTTCCAACTCTTCTAGACATGTGAGGTACTGCCATACATTAGGAAGCTTCTCCAGCTTATCACAATGCTCAATCCTCAAATATTGAAGGTTGCAAGGATGCCCTTGCTCTTTGTCCTCTTCCAAGGATACAAGTTGTGGACAAGAAGAAATTTCCAATTGCTGAAGATGAGCAAGGTTTTCCAATCCAAATCTATTCTTCCACAAATATGTCAGTTCTCCACATTCAGAAACTTGTAGAACTTGAAGCATTGGCAAAAACTGCATAAACCCTTCATATAATTTGGTAAGCCCAAAAATCCTACAAATTGTTACTTGGGTGAGTGAAGAGAGGTCAGTTCCACTTTTCAGTACCACCTCATTACATTCTTCAGTGTGTAATTCACATATTGAAGGAAGCCTTGGAAGTGGAAACCCCAACTGTGGGCAACCACAAATATAGAGCTTTATCAAGGAAGGTAAATAATAGGGTAACTTTGTAATCAATTTGGGACAATTTTCAACTCTTAGCTCTTGAAGACAAGGGAATGACACCAATATTGACAGAGATGACTTCTCCCAATCCTCCCATGCTGACATACATGCAAACTACAGGGACTCCAACGATGGGAAAGGCTTATTAGAAAGACAAGTTGCTCCATAAAACTCTACACCAACTTTTTTTAACTCCATTCATTCCTTGAATCAATAAGTTTTTGAGCAAAGGTTGATTACTACTCAAAAAGTGCTATTTGATAACCTATAATTAATCCTTTTAAACACTTTTGAGTAGTAGTTTAGGCCTTTTAACTCAATTGGCATGTTAAGGATCCTTTAAAGCAATTTTAATCACTTTGTGCAAGTTTTGGTGTTTTTGTTAGTAATTTGATCACCAAAGCAAGTCAAGTCTGAGGAGAGCTATGAGGAATCTTGGGCAAACTTGAGAAGTCATTTGCCAAGAGTAAATCAGGATTGCAAGGAGAAAAAGCAAAGAGAATCTGCCATAAAGCATATTCTTGATGACAGTCGTAGCAGCCACTTTTGGAGCACTTTCTGAAGTCCAAATGATGCATTCTATATACCATTTCAAAGCTCAGGAAGTCAACAATCCAATGCTTCAAACGGTGTGCAATTCGGAGTTGAAACGAAGAAGTTGCAGCCATTACAAGCCAATCACTCCGAGCTGAAGGAAGCATTTTGCAAAGTGTTGCGAAATCACCCTTTTGTTGTGAAGTGATTTCGCAGCCTTTTTGAACA
Source organism: Vitis vinifera (assembly GCF_030704535.1). Taxonomy (NCBI): domain Eukaryota; kingdom Viridiplantae; phylum Streptophyta; class Magnoliopsida; order Vitales; family Vitaceae; genus Vitis; species Vitis vinifera. Next base: position 20,608,106 of record NC_081817.1, on the reverse strand, counting down.
GTGTGATGTTTCTCCTTCTGACGATACCCGATTTATGCCGCGAGAAGGAAGCTGGGAACCTCAAGGTGGAAGCCAACTTCGCAGCCCTGTGAAGATAGCTTGGTGTTGCGAAATTATTTCGCAGCCCTCTTGAGTGTCTGCGAAATCTCGCAGACACCATTTTTCTCCTGCGAAATGGTTCTTGAAGCCTCCCGATATTTGCTACCGACATTGGGAGATATTTTCCATTAGATTTTTGTTGTCTAAATCCCAAAATACTCCTTGTAAACCACCAATTATATGATTCCTTAGCTTTTAAGTTAGTAAAAAGACTAAATATCTATGTAATATTTAGTTTTATATTATGTACATATATATACCTCTCGGGAGCCTGTTCTCAGGGAGGAGTTCCTTCTGAAAAAGTTTGGGTAAGCAAGTAAAGTCTATTTTCTTTCTACTGCCTTACCTTCTCACTTTGTATTTTCATTTTATTTCTAAGTTATGAATTCTCTGAGGAGTTTTCCCCAGAGAATGAGTAACTAAACCTCTAATTCCTTGGAGCTAAGGTTGCCGGGGAAGGTTCCAAGTGCAAGAATGCAAAGCTTTGTGGTTTTAGCTATTAATGAAGAGGAAGTGAAATCCTTTAATGATTTCTATGTTTTTAGTTAGCTTAAAACACCTTAGAGTCACCTGGGCCAACACTTGGTAAGGCAAGTGATTTCCAACCATGGAAATGCACTAGTTTACCCCTTGCGAGCCTCTGGGAGGTGACTTCAAGGTAGGATTTTCTAGAATAGCCAACACTTGGTAAGCTTTTGGACTCCTAGGAGACATCCATTAGTTATCTTTTGCGAGCTTTTGACGGGTAATCCAAGGTTAAAGATCACCTTGAATGGTTAAGGCTTAGTGAGAGGCTTAAACCATTGCAAAGTGCATCAGTGAGAGAATTAAAGTGAAATCTAATTGAAGGAGTCTCTGTATAACACCGGTTAGAGAATTGACTATATGTTGAATCTCTAATGCGAGGAAATGAACCATCTGACCGGAGCTATGTCTTTTGCATGAGGAACCACCCTAGTGAACCTAAATCTCCAGGGAATGCTTTTCTTCCTAAATTATTCCAAACTTCTGTTGTGTTAGTTAGTTTAAGTCTAAACTTTTACCAATCAAAGTTTGTGTTTTACTTCTTAAGCTAACCATGAAATGAAACAAAACCAATTCACTTGGAATTGGTATCATTGAGAGCTTGTTAATCTTTCCCAGTGGACGATCCTAGAGCCACTATACTATAGTAGCTTTTTCTTTGCTACCCTAGTATATGGTGTTATAGGTTATAAATTTTGTTGATTACTCCCTCAATCAAGGAGCACCAGCTGGACACAAATCAGCTGAGACACCAATTGGGCATGAATCAAAGGTGACTGCCCGAAGCATGGCAATGATGTGCACTTTTGGCAATTTATGAGACTTAGATATACCATTTTAGAGAATGAGGCATCCATTATCCAACGTGGGAATTTTGGACCATCATACAGCACAATGCTGAGTTTATTCAAATTTGAATGAGGCTGTAGAGAGTCAAGGACATCCATTTCATGTATTCCATTTTGTGAATAATTCAACTCGACATTCCACTTCATGGTCAATCCTTCAAGGTTGTGCTTTGTATTTAGATTGGCATTCCTTGCATCTTGAATATTCTCTACTTTCTCTAATTTTGAAATGCAAATTTCTCCTTCGAGATGCGACGTATCCCTTAAATCCTTAATTTTCAAACCATCTCCTTCACCCAGAGTAAAATTGGACAATACTCACAACTCTTTTAATTTTCCAATTTGTGGAGGCATTTCTTTTAATTCCCATGTACCAGAGATATCAAGATACCGAAGATTGATTAGGTTCCCGATGCTAGTAGGTTGGTTAATAAGATTCCTACAACCCAATAATATTAGTGTTTGTAAATTATAAAGACTACTAATGGACTAGGGTAACCACTTGATATAAGTCGTGGAAAAATTGAGATACCTTAAATGTTTCATGTCACCAAGTGAATTTGGTATCTCATTTACCTGGTAACCACTCAATGACAACACTCTTAGGCGTCTTAATTTCAAGGCCAAGTCATGAATCACCTTGTTACTAACATATTGATATTTATAATCTAATGGACTAATTGGTAATGCTATAAGTGTACGCAAATGATCCACTAGCTGAAAGGCTTCAAATTTTATGAAAGTATCATATTTGCCACGAACAAATGATGAATAGTGGGACTTTCTAGAAATGGTGTGTTGTTGGTAAGTCTCCAAATTATCTTCCATAGAAAAGCATATATCTCTGGTAACAAATTTTGCTAAATCATTAATGAGATCATGCATTACAAATTGTGATTTGTTATTACTTGATGCTTGAAAAAATGATCTTGAAAAAAATTCTTGGAAGTAGTCATCACCTATATCTTCCATTTGTTGTCCATGACCTTCTGATTCTTGAATTAAACTCTCTGCCATCCATAAGCGGATCAACTCTTTGTCATCAAATTCATAGTCCTTAGGAAATATCGCACAATAAGAAAAACATCTCTTAAGATGTGAAGGAAGATGATTGTTACTCAATCTCAATGCAGGGAGAATATCACATTTTTTCAGTTGGCAAATCCCATATCTTGCTAGTCAATATACTTTTCCATTTGTTTTCTCTTTGTTCATGGCACAACAGACCACCAAGTGCTTTTGCCGCTAAAGGCAAACCTGTTGAATTTTGAATTTTGCCTTAGTAACTGCTAGAATTTGAATTTCGAAGTTAAATATTGCAGTTGGAGTCTTGCACAAAATTTGCAACATCCAAATAATTTCTTATTTTTATTTGGTCAAGATTTGGTTTCTATTTTATAGGAAGTAGTTGTTCATCATCTAGTAGCTTGATTTTCTGCTATTCCAATGTCATTTCAGTTACAAGCTCATATAAATTCAACACTCTTCATCAATAAAATTTGTGTTCCAGCAGCCCAAAAATATATATTCTGCATAAGTATTTAATCTAAGATCAACATTGTGGTATCAGACAGAAGTTATCTTGAGGGGCTAATGAGTTGAGTGAGCCTAAATACCTTGAGAGTGCCTAAACACCTAAAGATCCGTGAGGTGAGTGAACCCAAAACACCACGAGTGAACCCAAACACCTTCTAAAATCATCTAGGAATGGAGGAGTCAAGTCTCACAGCTGCACCATCAATTCTTGATGGAGACAATTATGAAACTTGGGTTGTTAGAATGACAGTTCATTTACACACACTTGATGTTTGGGAAGCAGTGGAGGAAAATTATTAAGTTCTTCCCCTATGAGCCAATCCAACTATGGCTCAAATGAAGTTACAAAAATTGATTCAGTTGCAGAAATTTGTGAGTATCTCAAGGAGGAATACAAAGGAGATGAAAGAATAAAGAACATCCAAGTGATGAACTTGATTCAAGAATTTGAAATGAAGAAAATGAGGGAGTTTGATGTTGTTAAAGACTACGCTGCACAACTTTTTTCAATAGCAGACAAAGTTAGGCTGCTTGGAAAAGAATTTTCCAATGAGAAGATTGTTCAAAAGATATTGGTTACACTTCCTGAGAAATATGAAGCTACAATTTCCTCTTTGGAGAATTCAAAGGATCTGTCAACTATTAACTTGACAGAATTATTACATTTCTTGGAGGCTGTGGAACAAAGAAGACTCATGAGACAAGGAGATACTGTAAAAGGAGCATTTCAAGCAAGAATGCAAAAAAATACAAGCCATAAAAATGGAAAGAAGAAGAACAACAAGCCAAGCAGCAACAACCAGAAAAAATGGAGTTTTTCCACTTCATCCTCATTGCAAGAAGACAAATCATTCTCCATAAAAATGTTGGTGGTGACTAGATGTGAAATGTAACAAGTATGGTAAACAAGGACATGTGGAGAGGATTTGAAAAAATCAATAGCAGGAAGAAACTAGTGCAGCAGTTGACCAATGCCAGGAGGAGCAATTGTTTGCAGCAACGTGTTTTGCTAATAAAAGCACCTCTGATAGCTGGCTTGTGGATAGTGGTTGTACAAACCACATGAAAAATAATCAAGATCTTTTTAAAGAACTTGGTAGAACAACTATTTCCTAAGTCAGAATTGGAAATGGTGAGTATATTCCAATGAAGGGCAAAGGAATGGTTGCTATCGAAAGCCAAACAAGTTTGAAATTCATTTATGATGTTTTGTTTGTGCCTGACATTGACCAAAACTTACTCGGTGTTGGACAGCTTGTTGAGAAAAGATTTAAAGTTTATTTTGATGATAGGAATTGCATTATCAAGGATGCTTAAGGCAAAGAGGTGTTTAACATAAAAATGAAGGGCAAAAGTTTTGCCTTGAATTTACTAGAAGATGAGCATGTTGTTGTTTTACAACAAGATAGTACAATAATGCTTTGGCACAGAAGGCTTAGGCACTTTCATCATGATGTTGTGCTCTACATGAAGAAAAATCAAATAGTTGAAGGACTTCCTGACTTAGAAAAAGATCTTCCTATATGTGCTACTTGTCAATATGGGAAGCAAACTAAACTTCCTTTTCCAAAGAAAACATCCTGGAGAGCAACCCAAAAAGTACAATTGGTGCATACTGATGTTGGTGGACCTCAAAAGACGCCATTCTTGAAAGGGAGAAACAATGTGGGGCTAGTCAATAAGTTCAAGGCTGAATGAAGCAAGTCTTGGAAATGATAGACCTTAAAGAGATGACTTATTTCTTGGGAATAGAAGTACATCAGCAGCAACATGATATTTTCATCTATAAAAAAAATATGCAAAAGAAATATTGAAGAAATTCAAAATGGAAGAATGCAAGCCTACATCAACTCCTATGAACCAAAAAGAGAAGTTTTTTAAGGAATATGGTACTAAAAAGGATGATGAAGGAATTTTTAGAAGCATGATCAGATGCCTAATGTACTTGACTACAAAACGACTGGATATAATGTATGTTGTAAGTCTGCTTTCGAGGTACATGCATTGTGCAAGTGAAATTCATTTTCAGGCAGCAAAACATATGCTGAGATATGTTAAAGATACAATTGATTATGGTATTAAGTTCAGTCAAGTTAAAAATTTCATTCTTCATGGATATTCCGATAGTGATTGGGTTGGATGTGTTGATGATATGCGAAGTATTTCAGGCTACTGTTTTAGTTTTGTTTATGGTATATTTTCTTGAAGTTCAAAGAAACAAGAAGTTGTGGCTCAATCCACAATTAAGGCGGAGTATGTTGCTGCTACTATTGCTGTAAATCAAGTTTTATGGCTTAGGAAGTTGCTGACAGATCTGGACATGAAACAAGAAATGAGTCCTCAAGTGTTTGTTAACAACCAAGCTGCTATATCTATTGCCAATGACCCAGTTTTTCATGGCAAAACAAAGCACTTCAAGATTAAACTATGCTTTTTGAGAGAGGCGCAAAAGGAAGGAGATGCACAACTAGTCTATTGCAACATGGAGAGTTAAAATGCTGATATATTCACTAAACCTCTTCCTAAAGCAAGGTTTGAGTTTCTACGTGGAAGACTTGGAGTTTGCATCTACTAAGTCAAGGAGGAGTGTTAAATTTTGAATTTTGCCTTAGTATCTGCTGGAATTTGAATTTTGAAGTTAAATATTACAACTGGAGTTTGCACAAAATCTGCAACATCCAAATATTTTCTTGTTTTTATTTGGTCAAGATTTGGTTTCTATTTTATAGGAAGTAGTTGTTCATCATCTAATAGCTTGATTTTCTGCTATTCTAATGTCATTTCAGTTACAAGATCATGTATAAATTCAACACCCTTCATCAATAAAATTTGTGTTCCAGCAGCCCAAAAATATATATTCTGCATAAGTGTTTAATCTAAGATCAACAAAACCTCCACACTTTTTCACGATTTCTCTACCAATCAATGCCAAATTTGGATGCTCATTGATATTTCTATTTTCGAATGCATGTTTTTCAAACACATACCAACAATCATCATCGCACAAATTTTTTAGCTCATAAAAGTTTTTATCTCCTCCCATCATAGTTGCAACATTTTTACTCCTTGTTGTAACTATGATCTTGCTTCCTGGTGATCCCGACCAGAACGGAGACCGCAAGCAGTTCCAATCATTGTAGTTCTCATTCCACAAATCATCTAAAACTAGCAAGAATCTTTTCCCCTTGAATTCATCCCTTAACCTGTCTTGAATTTTACTAAAGTACTGCAAATCATTGGCATGAGAAGTGATCGACTCGAGAATCGTCTTTGTTATTCTCATTGCATCAAACTGATCTGATACACAAACCCAAGCTTTTAGGTTAAAATGCTTGGTTGCCTCAGCATCATCATACACCAGCCTCGCCAGTGTGGTCTTGCCCATCCCACCCATGGCAACGATGGAAACTACAGAAACATTGGTTCCAATGGGTTCATCCCTAAGAAGCATGTCAATTATAATCTTTTTATCACCATCCCTCCCGAAAACCCAAGGTTCATATACCAGAGATGTTGTGATTGGCCTTTCCCGAGCATACTTGGTTATCCCTACCACCTTCTCTAGACCAAGCTCGGCCCTTTGAGCTGAAATTTCTTCTAATCGGCGAGTGATTTCCATCATCTTTGGTGCCATCTTAACATTACGCATAGCCTTAATAGGAGTGAAAGTAGAAGTACAACAAGTAGGGATAAACTTGCGTACCTTGCTTGCGTTGCCTCTATCAGGTTCCGCCATCACCTTTCTTCGCAAAGCTTCGTAGGAGAACTCGTCCAAGATGTCCTCCGTAAGCCAAATCCCTCAGATCGCCCAGCCATGCTTTCACCGACTGCTCTGTGATCTGCTTCTCCTCCGCATCATTCAACACTTCACGAATGTTGAACAATTTTTTCTCCCATTTCTTGAGCTCGGCTTGGACATGCTCTTGGCGTGCAAACTTGAGGAAATCAGAGGACGCCAATTTATTAAATAACACTTCAAAAGAAACAGAAAGAAGAGCCTCTCCTACAACTTCCATGGCTTCTTGGTAGAATCCAAAGGTGAAACATGTTGATGGCAAAATTCCTCTGCTGCAATAGTCGTCACCAGCAACGGAATCTCGATCAACGCGTTACAGTGAATCCTTCTTCCTCCTGTAAAAAGATGTCCGGATGGGTTGTCCGGACACACCCTCCAATGGCTAAGTTAGTCTTTTGGAAGTTATTGGAAAATAGACTTTTCCTTTGGGAGTGTTGCCCCGTGATTTTTTGTCAAGGATGTTTATCCTTTGTTGTCTTAAGGATGCTTTTTTGAGTCCTTACCTCCCTGAGAGCCTCCTTAGAGTTTATATATGAGTCAGAAAGTATGGCACCGCTGTGCTAGTGGGTCCCATTGTCATGATTGCGGCTCATAGGTGGCGAAGCAATCATGATGTTTCTGGTCCAAGATGGTGGTTGTCAGGAGGATATTTAGGCGGTTCCACCGCCTCAATTTATGACTTTAAATATCGGGGATGTGTCAAGAGACCTGAGAAGACTTGGGAATGTCTTGTCGAATGTATCTTGCATTAAAGATGAGTGTCAGTTTAGGAGACTTGGTTGTCAGTGTCGTCAGAGTTATCTTTTTGATTGTGAGCGGAAATGGATTCGGCGAGTTGCGAGTATCTGATGAGCCGAGCTATCCGGGGAATCTGAATTGTCGGCCACGGATGTTATTCGGGTAAGCGTTATCAAAGGACCCAGACATGTCTGCTCGGGGAAGTTGAGTCGTCCTCCTCTCCCATCCGGCGGCAGGCTCCGAATGTGAAATATCCGAAGAAGGTGGAACGTCGGCCGGATATAATTGCGGCTATGAGACATCCGGATAAGTGGGATGTCGTCCGGATAGAATGGCGGCTGCGAGACATCCGGATAGAGTGGGACATTGGCCGGATCCGGATGTGAGATATCCGGGTGAAATGAGAGGTGCCACGTGTCGTAAGGGAGAGGGAGCCACGCGGCAATTTTTAGGGAGGATCCCACAAAACAGGCGAAATAGAAACCAATGGATTGTCGCGTCAAGACTCAAAACAACTTTGGAAGAAGTGGGTTACAGAATTGTATTCTCACAGTTATTATGGGGGGATCAGAAGGTCTTAGTAGTCAATGGTGGGCCTCACAAACCCAGGGAAAAGAGTGTGGAAGATATCCAAATGGCCTATGGGTAAGATGGTTTCTTGGAGACTGTAATTCATTTCGGTGAATAAAGGCACTAACACCAATCCAAGCTTCCTTTATTCTTTGCTAATTCAACTGAAATCTTGTGTGCACAAAAGCAAGTGATTCCTTTAATAAAAGGTTCCAAAAAAAATTACAAAAGAGAGATCTCTTGAAATCTTGTCATTTGGCTAAAGTATAAGATATTCCCACTTAAAAGTCTGAGATTAAATGAAAAAGAAGCATTGGCCGGGTTAGATATCGATCTTAGTGCTTCTTCAAATAATTGTGTTTCCATAATGGTCATAATATTCTATATGATATGTTAGAGTTTGATGACCCAAATCGTATTTGCTCCCACTTGAAAAGCTTGTACTGTGGTATATATGGTGAAACTCTAATTATGAGATTTTTTGGGGGTCCGTGATAGCAGTAGAGTCATCGGGTATAGACTTGTTTTGTTAATTATTCTCATATATGTATACTTCTATTGTATCCACTCTCAACTCTCCCATATTGTACCAATCTTTTGATATAATAGATTTTCTTTTCCTTTATCCATAGTTTTTCTTATTTAGGGTTTTCCATGTAAATGTGTGTTATTATTTTTTTTATTGTTTATTCTCGTTATTGTGTAACATGATATATCCAGTTCATTTGGATGCACAAATCGAAGATCCTTCGATTGTTAACTTGTTATCGAGAATAAGAATTTGTTTAGGTGAAGAGTAGTAGAAAAAAAAAAAAAAAACTCAGTGTCTCAAATTTTGATAAAAAAAAAAGGAAGTTTTCATAATAATACTTTGCATTTGGAGGTGCCTAGTTCCCCCTTTACATACGAACCAATGTTGGACCATTAATGTCAATTATTATTGTTAAAAATTAATTGAACAAGTTCAAGGATTTAAAATGGACACATAGAAAGAAAAAACATGAATTAAAGTAATAAAATATATAATATTATAAATAGTTCCTGCATGTAAAATTTTGCATAAATGCATGATAATAGAATACACCATGCATGCATCTCACTTTTATTGGTTTTTTGTATTGTTAATAATTGAACCACAATGGTCTATTAAATATATAAAGTGGAAAATATTAGTCTAAAGTATGATAAAGAAAATGATTAGGTGTTGTTTTATTCCCATTTAACTGTCACTTTTAGAAAAAATATAGTTCTTTTTTATAAGTGGAGTAAAAAGATATGTGGTTGATATTCACTCCTGGCTTTTGGATTAATTATGTAAATCTTACAAAAGAACCATTCGAAATTTAATCTTGGTCTTATTTGGACAAAAATACCCTCATTATTTTCTTGTAAAAATAACTCTCTCTTTTGAAACCTACATGTAAATACTTGAAATGATAAATAATATTTATGTACAAAATGAGTTACTTTTCAAATAAAAATATAGGAGGAGTTACATTCACAAATTTAAAGATTATTTAATCCCTTTTAACCAATTAATTCTATATAAAACTATATTTTTAATAAAGATGTTAATTATTAACTATCCTTTAATCCTATAATGCAAATTAGGTTCTGTCCATCTATATGTATAATTGTTAAATTAATTATTTTTATTTTCTATGAAATGAAAAAAGAAATAATATATTAGTATTGTTAAAATGAAATATTTATTGTATTTAGAAAATAATTTTTAGAAATGTGTCTATATCGTTTTAAAATTATTGTAATTTTAAAATATTTATAATTTCAAAATAAAAAATGATTTTAAAATTTAAATTTATTGTACCTAAAAAATTATAAATCTTATAATGCAACCAACATTGGAACTATCATTACTTCTTTATGAGTTGATTATATTTGGTGATTTTGTCCATTGAACTAAAACTAAAATAATGCATACACTTTATCATTTATCTTGATTTGATTCCTGTCACTTTTAGGGTATATATATATTATACTGTGGGTGGAATCAAAAGTAGAAAACATCATTTAGTATAAAAATATAAAAGAGAAAGTATAATTTAATATAAAAACATAAATAGCTAAAAATGATACTCATACTTCCCTTGAATTAACTAAGGGGAATTTTAAAGCTTGGTAATTGTTTTTTAAAACAATTCTGAAAAATAGTTCTAAAAAATAGTTTTTAAGAAGAGTTTTTGAAAACTTTTTTATGATGTTTTGTAGAATAAAAGTATGTTTAGAAACTTAAAATATTTTAAACTTATTTTTAATATTTTTAAATATGTTTTAAAAATCTTTTTTATGTCTAGAGTTTTATTTTTAATCATTATACATGTTTATATAATTATTTTTTAAAATAGCTCTAAAAAATAAGTGAAAACAACTAAAAACAACTAAAAGATGTTCTCTAAAAACACCATATTTTCTAATCTTGAGAATAGAAAATAGAAAACGGTTTTCTTGTTGTCAAATGTGTTTTTTATTTTTATTTTATTTCTATTTTGGAAAACAAAAAACTGTTCTAAAAAATAGTTGTCAAACAAATCCTTAGTTTCTTTAACCATAAAAATGAAATTTTGTAGTTTATGGTGCTTTTACCAATAATAATTTCATTAGAAATGCTTAATGACATGGATATAATTAATTAGTATAAATTAAGAAAATATTTTTTATAGCATTTTTAATAATGTATTATACAATTAAAAAATGGCTTTTTGAAGATGCATCTACCAAAGAATTCTATCATAAAATTAAAGTAATTTTTAATTTAATTTACAAACATTTTATTTTTCTAAGGAAAGAACTTTTAGAACTTTAAAGACCTAGGAGTGATCATGATGAAAAAAGCTTTAAACTTGTAACATTTTTATTAATAGAACTTCTATTACAAATACTTTTTATGAAGAATTGGTAATGAAAAACTCAAAAAAAAAAAAAAAAAAAAAGATTTTGTATTGTTTTTGGTATGCGTTATATATAATTTTTTTTTAGGAAGAACCACTTATCAAGTATTAATCGAAAAATCATTTCAAGAAGCTCTCATGATACTGTACAAGCAGGAAAGTATAAGGACAAGACTCAAATAATTCTTTAGACTTTCTAAAAATCATCTTTAAAACTTTATCGAACATTTAAAGTATATTTGAGAATAGTTTTCTATTCTTCAAAACAAAAAAATATAGAAAACATGTTTGACAATGAAAAATTGTTTTGATGTTTTTAGAGAACATTTTTTAATTGTTTTTTTTGTTATTTTCACTTATTTTCTAAGGATTATTTTAAAAAATAATTATATAAACATGTAGAATAATTAAAATTAAAACACTATATGTAAAAATCGTTTTTAAAACATATTTAAAAAATATTAAAAACATTTTAGGTTTTCAAACAGACTTTTATTTTACAAAAATAGAGAACACTTTTCAAAAACCGTTATCAAAAACTATTCTTTTAAATTATTTTCAAAAACAAATATCAAACAAACCTTTAGCTTTTGCAAGAAAAATACTTCAAAATACTAGAAAACATTTATAATCTTCTTAGAATTACTCTCAAAAAGGCTCTAACCGTTGTTAATTCAAATAATAGCTAGTACTTTTGAAGTCAAAAGATATACATATTCAGGATAAATATGTGAAGAAGTGTGACATAGTGTAAGGTAGAGAATACGATTGGGTGACTCAAAACCATATGCTTGGAAAGTAGGGTATAAGATTTTAATTAATTATCTCATTTGAAAAAATTGATTGTCAATAAGATGAGCTTAAACCTCTTTTAAAACATTCAATATCACATTAAATTATGGGACTAGCATGATTTTGAGGGCCAAGATCTTACTTCTTGAATCACCATTTCCTTGAGAATCGGTATTATTGCAAAACTTAACAAAAAGATGACAAGAGAATTAGCAATATGTAAGAATTCTAAATGCCCACCTTCTTAACATGGATTTAGGTGAACAAGCCACAGATTTAGTTCAAAAACATTAATGTTGATAAGGTTTCTACAGAAACTGACGTCTCAGAAACTTATGAGGTTGTTCTCCTTCAAGCTGTCTACAGTATCCTTTAGGGTCACCTCCAGAGGAGTGAAGTGAATGCCCAAACTTTTTGCTTTCTCTTGGGATACCCGGTAGGTTGGCGCACAAGGTTTGTCATCCTCACACCTGCCATAGATGAAATACATGTGGTTTCATCTAAAAACTCAACAAGATAAACAACAAATAGTGAAAAAGGCAAGCTCTCGGGAAAACAAGACTATAAATGCCTACAATGAAGAGTTAAAAGGACGAAGAAACACCTCCTGTTTTTAAGAATGGTGGGACTTTGAAAAGAAGAGTTTGATAGCTGAGTTACAACTTTGAGAATTCATCAGTGCCTTTAGGCTTTGATCCATATATAATACCGAGACATAATAATCTAAGGGGAAACAAGATGGTAACTACTCTTCAATGAATGCAGTGGAACAATAAGTAGTAACATCCTCCTATTAATTGTCTCAGAACAGTAACCAATAAAAAACTTACTTTTGGGAAATGTGTAAACCAGGGTAGAGGTTGTGCAAAATCTTCAGTGTCTGAGAACCGTGTGAGACACTCCCTACTAAACAGTATCTCCCACTGGCTTCCTGTTTTTCATATGCTTGAATGTGTGCATTTGCAACATCTCACACATCCACCCATCGATATGGTATGTTCAGGAATGTTTGACCTCCTGCAACAAATGTTTGTATCAGAAGAATGAAGAAGATGATATCTTGCTTTGAAGTCATGCATTGTTTTGGCCCTTGAAGTTTAATGTACAATCAGCATGATTGATTATTGAGATGAAGCAAAGCACACACTCCATTATTCAATCCATTTTGAAGGGCTGTAGGATGAAGTTAATTCTGTATTGAGATGGAGCATGTAATGATATTCAAGTAGAAAAATTGAACATAATAAATATTCTATCATCAGTTGCTGCAGAGTACCATTTATGAGCTTCGGAACTTCCTCCACACTTAGATTAAGAATAGGATGTAAGACAGGACCGATAACCCATCCTGGATTCATCACAACCATGTCCATCCCATTCTCTTTTGCAAACTTCCAAGAAGCCTCCTCTGCTAAGGTCTTTGAAAGCATGTACCATTGCTAACAGAAACCAAATAAGTTCAAAAAATATTCAGTCAAGTGTTTTCAGTATTGAATGCAATCCAATGCATTCTTCTATATGAAACCAGTATAATCCGAGAATTAAACTCAAATGCACACCTTTGTTTCCTGAAAGAAAACTGGATCTGAAAACCAACTCTCATCAACTAGCACATCAGGAGTGAGAGGTTTTCCATTGGCCACAACCGTAGCCATAGATGCTGTTACAACTACTCTTTTGACAGATGGAATTTTTGCACATGATCTTAGAACGTTCATTGTTCCCTTCAATGCAGGGTCAATTAAATCTGCCTGATATATGGGGCATAAAAGTAAAAATAAAATAAATTAACAAAAGAAAATACAAGTCAGCCCTGTATAACGAAACCTTATAATACCATAGGCAAACATGAAATCACAAAATCGGATTTGTTCAACAATAGTACGAGTTATCCCAACAATTCTATGATCTATTACAAACCCAACAAGAGAATTGTAGTTTCCAATCTATAAATAATCACAAAGTTTTTCGTTCCCATCAATAAAGTGGATTGAATTTTGTGGTGAACATATTGTTTTCTTTGTATGGATATCCTAAATTTACGATATGGAAATGGAACTGATGCAGGACGAACCTGGGGGTCAGTGACTTCCAATGCAGCTGGGGATGCGGTATGGAAAACACCATCACATCCGTCAACTACAGAATCAAAAGACCCTTCTTCAAGTAAGTCTGCTTTGAATAAATGGAGCCTTTCCTTGGCTCCATCAAGTGCCAGCAAATGTCCTGTCTTCTTTGTATCATCTGTAGCATATATACATATAAGCAGAACTAGTAAGACAAAAAATGAAAAATAGCTCTCTTAAAAGGTTGAGATGGAGAACTGACTTGGGTTACGAACGGTTGCTCTGACATAATAGCCTTGTTCCAGTAAGAGCTTCACCAGCCATGAAGCTATGTACCCAGAGGCTCCACTCACGCACACCACCTTTCCTTCTCCACTCATCTCTCTCCTTTACCTTCACCTTCAAATCTATGTTATAGACTCACATCTATGCTTTACGTTTTGACAGGTATAAATTACCTTCACCTTCAAATCTATGTTATAGACTCACATCTATGCTTTACGTTTTGACAGGTATTTATATATAGAGAAAGAGTACTGTGTGTGCCATTTAGAATTAAAAATAGCTGCAGACGTATGTGAATGCGTCAGTGTCTAGGTTATTGACCCATGACCTCTATCAGCTTCCGTTATTGACCCTTTCTCTCCAATATTCCTAGTTTTTTATTCCAGGCTACTGTTGCTATTTTGAGAAGCAGTTTGGAAACAATTCCACAAATTTGTAAATTTAATATTTACAAATGACAAAGTTTTCGTTGGAATCATTTTGCATAAGGTTAAAAACATTTATATTGAAAACCTTTTTTTAAAGAGCTTACTGATAAGTTATTTTATTCTCATTCTTAATCCACATATGGTTCGTTTTCATAAATGACGTACAATTCCAACACATATTGATATGCTTATTGGGATATGTATTTGGCCTGTGAAAACGCCAATACCAAATGTCAATATGGCGCTTGAGTGGGCAAGGATTTAGTATTTGGGTTAGACGCTTTTAAGTAATCAAAGAGTAAGGTGGGTTTGTTTTTTTACTTAATTTTAAATAGAATTTTAATATTTAATAATGTTAATTATTAAGTTATTTATTTTTGTAATATTTTATTTCTATTAAGTATTAAAAAGTAAAGAAAAATCAACATGTTACTTTTCTATTTAGAAAAAGTCAAATATTAAGGTTATGTTTGGTTTTCAAAAAATACCAAAGAAAGAAAAAAAAATTGTAAGGGAAAATGATTTTCTCGTATTTGGTTATCCTCTAAAAAAATATAAAAGAAAATCAAATATAATTAAAGTTAGTTAGAAACTTATACATTTTAAAATTATTTAATATTTATATCGATGAGTTAAAATAAGTTTAAAGTGACAAATAAAAATAATTTATCGACTTTTAATCTATTTTTTATTTTCCATCATTTTTTCCTTTGTATTTTTTTTTCTTGTATTTTCCTTTATATTTTCTAGGAACCAAACATATCATAAAACTTTTTATATTTAACAAAAAGTTTATAATAAGCCATAAAAAAGTAAAAAGAAAAAAAAATTGAAGTCTAAAAAAAATTTCTTTCAACAAAAAGCTAAAATAAATAAACATCCTCTAAGATTCTTATGGTGTTGAAAATGGACATTTGCTCGTGACAATGAACTCTACTGGAATTCTTGCAGGTGCTATGTGACCGAACAAGAAGGTGATAGAATGGGTTCCAATGTGAGTTCTTGTGGACCATTGTATTTGATTCATCTTATGCTTCGCATTGCCCTTGATCATGTTATAAAGCAAAATTTTGATATATATATATATATATATATATATATATATATGCTACTCTTGCATATTACTTGAATGTTTTAGATCTTGTATTATGGACTACAAATAGGTAGTCTTCTTTTTAATAACCAAAAAAAAAAAAAAAAATTCAATTTTTAGTTTTTATATGTTCCTTGATTAAATATATTCAATTAATAAAACAAAGAACAATCAATCTCACACTAAACACCCATTAAAGGTGAAAAACCACCTATAGAGTCTTTAAAAACTTTATAAATGTAAAAACCACATGTCAATCAATTGAAATGCAAATGTAATAATTATGAAAGATTAAATACATAGATTTACTTTATCGGTACTTATGCCTATCTTGATGGGACTTTTGATAAGAGTACGGTAAATTAAAAAAATTATTCTTAAATTATTGTGGTAGGAAAAATAATTCTAAATCTACAACAGTTTTTGTCAAGGAGGAGAATGGATTTGGAAATCGTCTTTTGAAAAGACGATTTCCATCAAAACAAGTAAAAAAAAAAAAAAAATTAATCCCTCAAAAATCGTCTTTTGAAAAGACGATTTCAAAAAAAAAATTATTTAAGTGAAATTGTCTTTTCAAGAGACGATTTCCCAAAAAAAAAAAATTTCCTTAAAAAAAATTATTTAAGTGGAAATCGTCTCCTAAAGAGACGATTTGCCAAGAAAAAAATTTCCCAAATGCAAATCGTTTTATATATATATATATATATATATATATATATATTTTATTTTATTGGCAAATTGTCTTTTCAAGAGACGATTTCCTTTTGGGAATTTTTTTTTTTAAGGGAAATCGTCTCTTCAACATAAGATTATTTATTTATAAATAATTATTTAATAAATTAATAACAATTCTTTTTTATAAAATCATTTTTCACATAAACAAAAAAAAGATAAATATTATCTGTCTTATAAATAAAAAACAATATCAAACTAAATTAATTTTATTAGTTGTAATTAATTGAATTAATTTAAAGAAAAATTGAAGATTAAGAACAATTAATTTAGTTTAACATTTTTTTTTATATTTTATTCATTTTATAGTGAAATTTTAACGTAAAGATTAATATTTTTAATCTTAACATTTATATAATCAAATTAATTTAAAAATTAAAACAAAACAAAATTACTTATTTTGTAAATAATTATTTAATAAATTAATAACAAATTTGTATTTTTAAACTCATTTTTTATAATATATTGAAATAATTTCATTAGTTTATTACAAGACATTCCAATGACATTATATGGAAATAACTCAATGTTCATCTTTAATGTAAAAAAAAAAAATTTCATTTAAATAGTAAAATTTTCAACTCGAACTTACAATATCATTGAGCGATTGTGTTAGAAGACTCCCCTCTGTTAGAACATTTTCGACGATTGTGACCCTCTTGTTTACAAAGCCCACATCGAACTTTGACACTTGGTTCTCTCCAATCCATTTCATTCCTAATCTTTGAAGATCTTGGTCTTCCTTTATCACGTACTAGAGTTGGATTAGGATGAACAATTGGAAAATTAGGTTCTGGCCAATAGGCTTGATGTGGAATTGGATTGAATTGTGGTGCATAGCAACAACCATATACATCCATCCTATAATGTTTGTTAACAAATTGCCAACTATCAATCCTTGCACATGCACATACAACTAGCACATGTGAACATGGTATACCAAATGATTGCCATTTATTACAAGTACATGGTATTTCTTTCAACTTCACAATTTGTATATTATTTCCTTTATCCATATGAAACCCATGGGGAGCAGTTGTCACTTCAAATATCTCATTTGAACGGTGAAAGATATTGATAGTGTATCCACTAGCCCTTGATTCATATTTTGTTATTTTGTTAATGGCATAGGAACTATACAAATCTCCATTTGCAATTCGACTTTGTATCTCTATTCGACGAGTCTCGAAATATGAAACACAACGATAGAAAGTTAATTGAACAAGAGCAGTGATAGGCAACATTCTAGCCCCTTTAAGCACTCCATTTATGCATTCAACAATATTTGTAGTCATCCACCCATACCGATGTCCTCCGTCATGTGCCAAAGTCCATTTCTTTGTGTATTTCTCATCTAATCGTTTTAACTCAGCCATACATGACTCATACTTTTGTGGTTGATGTTGAGACCCTGCTCTATACACTAAGTCTTTTAACATCTTATTTCTATATTTATCATTGAAATTGTTTGCCACACGCCTAAGACAATATCGATGGTGAGCATAAGGTGGGTTCCAACCAACATTAAGATCCCTAATGGTGGCTTGTATTCTTGCATGACGATCAGAAATGAGATATATGCCTTCTCTTTGTGTGACTTGACTCCTTAATGTATAAAGAAACCAAGACCAACTATTTGATGATTCATTTTCAACTATTGCAAATGCTAGAGGGAAGATATGACCATTAGCATCGATTGATGTTGCAATCAAAAGTTTCCCTATGTATTTTCCATATAAAAAAGTACCATCTATTTGTATTACTAGTTTACAATGCTTAAATCCTTCAACACATGGCCCAAAAGCCCAGAACACACGCATAAAACGTACATTTCCATTGCAACCTGCTAGTACTGATGTCTTCCAAACAACCTTAGTCCCATGGTTAGTAAGTTTAACAATATTCATCCACCTAGGGAAAGCTTGGTAAGATTCATCCCAATCACCAAATATCCTTATGATTGCTTTCCTCTTTGCTTCCCAAATCCTCTTGTAATGAATATTATAACCAAATTTATCTTTCACTATTTGATGTAATGCAGCAATTGAAATTGTGTGATTACTTTGGACTACATTTTGAACTTCTCGTGCAATGAATGTGGAGTCTAATTGTGAGTGGTCTAGTGATAGTTTAGGGTAAACACAAGTGTGAGGACCTATGTACTTTGTTATCTCAAACAAACCATGAGATTTACGACGACATGCACAAAACCTCCAATTACAACCTTCAGACCATTTTTTACACTTTACAGCCCACATATCTGGCTCAGATTCAATAACAATCAAATGTTGATTCCTACATATGGAATAACGTTTAACAGCATATTGTAAGTCTACCTTACTCTCAAACTGCAAACCCTTAAACAATTCATTTGATTCATTCCATAAGCCAGTGTGTGCTATTAAATCGTTGTCAGCCATGGAGTTAATTACATCTCAATTCAATTCTCTAAATATTGGGAAAGGGACATCATGTTCACCACCACCTAGCAATGATGCATAATTTTCTGTAATTTCATTATCCTCCATGTCCATAATATCCTCATTACCATCATCTTCATCAAATAACTTCACATTATCATCATCATTTCCAAGTAAAATATCAACATAATTTCCAACTGTTATTACAATTGACTTAGTAACCCCTGCCATATCTACCTTAACTATAGGTTCCATGTCATTATCATAACTTTGCATATACATAGGGGAAGATGTGTTCTCTTCTACCATTTGTTGACTTGGACCTAGACTTTCAATATGCATTGGGGTAGTAAAGCTACTAGGTATGGAGTGATAATCAATGGAAGAAGTTTGACAATACATTTCAATAGTATTTGGAGGAGGAGATTGTGCGATAATAGTAAACATTATGCTCACATCACTATCATCTCGAATAGGCAAATGGACATAATTAACAGTACCCCTTCCATTTGGAAAGGGAACTGGATATCGGAACATCATATTTAACTTGGTGTAAGTACGATTAATATTCAGAGTATGACATAATTTTGTTTCTAACTCATCAAATGTTATCATACTATTGATTGAAACACCTTTTTCAGGAGGACGATTATAACTTACCTAAAATTCACAATCAATAATTTCACCCATAGTACAACACAATACTGTGGTGTAACCGTCCATTATCAAACCTATTCAAAAGATCAACAAAGAAATATCATCATCAATAAACTTTATGATAATAATTGATATACAATATGTATTTTGCAAATCTATTTTACTAATATTATGGTGCATTGTCCATTACAATATATTTCTTTTCTTTTTAAAAATGGATATTTAAATGTATATAATATAACATTTTAAATGTACATTTACATATTATATGAGATAAGACCAACTCTCGGATAATGTTCAACTTATATTTCTTATATTTTAATATTTTTTAATTAATATTGTATGCAAAAAAATAATTTAATACTAACAACCATTACTAAATTTATTTATTTTATTTTATTATATATTCTAACATTTTACAATTATATCTTTCTTTTCTTTTTTAAAATGGATATTGAAATGTATATAATATTTTAATATTTAAATATATATTATACACATTTAATATTCATGGTTACTATTTTATATTATACACAATTACTTTATATATATATATATATATATATAAATCAAATAACATTTTAGTTTTATTTATATTTTTATTTTTACATCTCATTGTTTTACAACAATTTTTTCAATTTTTTAACACTAATATCACTTTTAAAAAATATATAGGATAAATTCATAATTTTGGATGATGTTGTATTTCTATTTTTTAAATTTTAATATTTTTTTAAAAGCTTATACTATGCAAAATATATAGAAATGTAATTATTTTTTTATTATTATTATTTTTCATTCTCATTTTACTAATATTTTATTTTATTTTTAAATTTAAATTTTAATATTTTATAAAATGTATTATTTGATTGATAAATATAAGCAATAATCCTATTATTTCATATTAATTAAATAAACTAATATCATTTTTATTTTTTGAATGATTTAATTCATTTATCTTTATATAATGATAATTTACAACAAATAATATTCTAACAAAATTACCATAAATCAAATAAATTTAAAAAAAATACATGTAACAACAAATATCTATCATGTATTACACAATAAATATGAAATAAAGGCAAAAATATTACATACAAATAAAATAATATATCTTTTATTTTTTTTTGAATGATTTAATCTATTTAAAATAATAATTTCCAATAAATATTATTTAAACAAATATTACATAATCCAAATAAATTTAAAAACTTATATAATAATAAAAACTATACGTTATAAAATAACTTGAAATAAAAATAAAGCAAAAATATTACCTTATAAGCACTGTGAGTGTCGAAGAAAAGAGAGGAGATATGCTCAAAGTCTACCAAAGATGGAAGGTGAAAAACTGATAAGTGAAAAATTGACTTTCAAGTGGGGAAGATGGGGAAAATGAGAGTGAAGAAGTTTGAAGGTGAAAATTAGAAAGAAGAAATTTGAAGGTGAAAATGAGAATGAAGAAGACAATTTATAGTGTATGAGAAGTTGAAAAAAGGTAGGATGAGTGTAGTGTGTAGGATAAGTGGTTAAAGTTTGAGTTTCAAATGGAATTGGTAGAGTATAACGGTAAATTGGTGGAGTAAATTAGAGTATTTAATGGGTGGAAATGACAACACATTCAATAGGTAAGATTCTCTTATGGCTAGCTATGAGAGGGTAGCAAACGGTCTTCTTCAAATTGGTGTTAGCTATGAGAGGGTAGTAAAAGGTTTTCTTCAAATTGGTGTGAGGGTAGCAAATGGTCTTCTTCAAATTGGTGTTAGCTATGAGAGGATAGCAAACGGTCTTCTTCAAATTGGTGTGATGAAGTATAATAAGTTATAAGAGTTATGAAAACACATGAAATTTTAACTTAAATTTTTCTAATCTTAAAATTATATAATATAATTAATTTAAAAATTAAAGCAAAACAAAATTATTTATTTTGTAAATAATTATTTAATAAATTAATAACAAATTTGTTTTTTTAAACTCATTTTTTCATATAAATTGATAATAGTTTTTTTTTAATTGCAAAGTGAAAGAAAAAAAACAATAGATAAATATTATTTATATTATATTAAATTTAGTAAATTAAATTAATTAATTTTTTAATATATATTTATAATAATTGTATGAGTATAATTAATTTTGTAATTTTAAAATGGATTTATGATATATTTTTATATTAAATTGTATTATTTGTTTTATAAAATAAAGATAATTAAATATATTAAATTGAAATTTGGATGGAAATTTTTTTTTTTTTAAGGAAAATCGTCTCTTCAAGAGGCGATTTCTATTTGGGAATTTTTTTTTTTTTTTTTACTTTTTGGCAAATCGTCGATTTACACTTAAATAATTTTTTTAAAGGGAATTTTTTATTTTTTATTTTGGGAAATCTTCTCTTGAAGAGACAATTTCCACTTAAATAACTTTTTTTGAAATCGTCTTTTCAAAAGACGATTTTTGAGGGATTAATTTTTTTTTTTACTTGTTTTGATGGAAATCATCTTTTCAAAAGACGATTTCCAATCCCTGCAAAATCCGCTCTCCTACTTGGCAAAATCTGTCGTAGATTTGGAATTACTTTTCCTACTACGGTAATTTAAGAATAATTTTTTTTAATTTATCTAACTCTTGTCAAAAGTCCTATCTTGACGTCCATGATGAAGCAATGTCATAATCCTTACTGAAGTGAACAAAATTTGAGTTGTGAGTGTTAGGAATGCATAGAGATAATGATCATAATATGCTCAGGGTGTAGGGTTGTTGAATAGCACAACCATTAGGCATATTTATAGAACAACTCTAGTGGATTATACATAAACAAATCTTTAGAAAATTAAATGAATTTACAATTTGAAGAATTTTTATATGATTTTCAAATCTACTCAAATGTAGAACCAAATGTTCACAAAAATGGGCTTGGAAACTTCGAAAATTTTGGAAGGGTTTGGATTTGTTTTTTTTCATTTTTCAATTCATTTTCCCTACCTAATTTAGATATTAGTCCACTTTAGGTCATAATGCATCATCATACTCCAAATAACTCAACAATACTTGTGTAGATGAATTAATAGAAATCTTGAATCTTGAAGGACAATATAATTCCTAGGGATTCAACAATAATATAAATCCTAGGGATAGTCATGTCATGGTTTGAAAATCGGGAAGGGTCAAATCAGGGAGATTCGAACCTAGGCCGAAAAGCTTTGGTTGAAGCTTGGCTACCACTAGGCCAAGTTCACAATTAATATGTTAAAGTTCATCATTAAAAGAATAAATAAATAAATTATAATTATTTTATTTTAAATTTTATTTGATTAATTAAAAAAAACCATGATTATAATTTTCTTAACAAGTTTTTTTTTATATATATAATTTATATGATAATTAAATATAAAAATTTAAATATTAAAAAAAATTATATATGCATCATAATTTATTTTACATTATTGAATACATTTGAATTAAATAAATTATAATTTTAATATTAAATGTATCATCACTTATTTCATTAATCATATTTTAAAAAATTATTATCACTTCACTTTTAAATTTTTTATATTTATCTATTTAATTTTAAATGTTTTATTTTAAAATATTAAAAATATAAATTTATTCAAAAAATTACTAAAAAAATAATAATGAAATTCTAATTTTTTATAAATTAAAATTAATATGATAAGATAAATAATAAATTATTAAGATCAATATATTTCTACTTACCGATATTTTTCTCCTTAATCATACTTATATCAATTACACTTACAAAATCACTTTAACATGTGCATTCTTATATATATATATATATATTGGAGTTTTTTCAAATATTTTCATAAATTTTGAATAATTTTCGCATAATCAATATTTTACATTTTTTCTGATATATCCGTAAAATTCAAGTACTGATATATCCGTATTTACTGATATTACAAATCATGTGTATAGTCAATACCAAGAACTTGATGGAACAAAATTACCACTTAAGCTAACTAGTCTAACATACTAATAATCGCTCTCTTGGTAATTTTGTGACAAAATAATGACTAGTTCATAAATCCCTATATACTACTTTACTCTCAGGATTAACCAAACATCCTACCCAATGATCTTTAATCATTCAATTTTGGATCTTAAAAGGTCTCCAACCTTGTACTTGCACAATCAATAATATCTATGAAAAGCGGTGTATGGAAAAATATATAAACCATCCAATTTGTAACAATTTGTAATAAATGTCATGGTCATAATCCAACACTAATCATGTATCAAAATCAAATATTACCATGCATTAAAATAAATCATCACAATCATGATTATCATCGAGAATATAACTAAAAGAGAAGGATTCATCAAAATCATTTTTGCACATCAATCATTCTCTCTCTCTTTTTGTCATAAAAATGACAAAGATAAGGATAGAAAACAATAAATGCTAGCATGTGAATGAAAACAAAAATGAAAATATGCATTTATAGTTGAGGAAAGGCGCGGGCACTTGAATGTTCAAAATGAATTCTCGGGTCCACTTTCAAGAAAGTAAATCCAAATCAAGCAAAGAATCAAATTAATGACAATTAGATTATGTAACCTTTCAAGAGCAAATGAGATGTAAGAGGAATAAAATCATCCAAAGTAGCTAATTCAAGGCTATCAATTTATTGTTCAATTTAAGTAATTCGATTTTCCAATTTAGTTAGTTCATTAGATGATGCTGGATTCCAAATCAATTCATTATTCAGGGGGTCTTCCAACATGATCTAATGAACATGGATTTTTACAAAATATGAGCCCCTCCCCCCTCCTCGTATTAAATCCTTAATTTACGAAGAAATATACTCCTCATATATGTGATACACTGCCCTTAAATTAATAGCCAAGATTCTAGCACACTAATAATGAAGTCCTCAAAAGAAATATCAATTGAAAAGTTATAAGCACTCTTAAAATCCATATAGAGATCCGGAGATATGAATAAGACAGTAAGATAAGATTCTAAGTTATGGAACAAAATTTATTATGTGTAAAAGGAAGCCCCTAAAGATTTCTTAGGAGATGAAATTCTAAGAAAATTTAGAGGAATTAATGATTTTTGAAATGACAAAACTTTTAGTACTTCAAAGCTCAACAAGGTCATCTTTCCTAACCCAAACTTGCCTAACCTTTGGCAATGTGCTAACGTGACTTTTCCTAGTTCTAGACCAAATGTGAAGCCTCTTCCCTTTCTTTGTGTTTAAAATTTGATTCCTAAGGATGTTCCTCTCATTCACAAGCCTATTCAGATGTGATTGAAACCTATTAAAGAGTCTTATTATAACACTTATTTTGAGTGCGTTTTAGGTTTATTACAAATGATGCAATAGGGGGTAGTATCAGTGGTTGCTTCCAAAGATGGATGACTTTCCTAGACTTTAACAAAACTGGTTTTTCTACTTGCAGGAGTCTCAATTTTATTTACATAAGCTAGGTCTCTTTTATCTTGAGTGAACTTTCCTATACTAACAGTTTCATTTAATATCATATAGTCCTTAAGTAAAAGATATCATTTTTAAAAGACAAGTCTTTAATGAGTATTTCAATTTCTAAAGACAATGATTTATTATTTTACTTCATTTTTAGACTTTCTTCAAGGAAGGCTTTATATGCATCATGAAAATTATCAAATTTAAACTTAGAATTATTATGATATTCAATATCATACATGAGATCAAAATCATAATTTATCAATGCAACAGAAGCAACAAGATCACCATTTTGTTGTGATCAAAATCATAAAAGAGGTGCATTACTTTGTCGTGTCCTCTACAAGAGGTGGGAGATATCTGACAAAAAATTATAATTTATTAAATAATTTTTAATATATTGACTCATTGGATTTCTACTTGAACTTTCAAATTCAATCTGTTTGCACTTTCATAAATAGGAAGCTGAAAACTGCAAGCTTATTGATTTCCTAAAGGCACACTTTCATAAAGTGGAAGCATAAAGGCCAGTAAACCTAGCCACACATTTATTTCCTAACAACAATATATGGTATTCCGGGTACACTATTAATTAATAAGTGGTTTGTTTGCATGGCAGCCAAAAAATTGAATCAGAAACTGATGAGGTTGTTCTCCTTCAAGCTTTCTATGGTATCCTTGAGGGACACCTCCAGAGGAGTGAAGTGAATACCCAAGCCTTTTGCTTTCTCCTGGGATACCTGGAAGGCTGGCACATAAGGTGTGTCATCTGCAGGCCTGCCATGAGTGAGAAGGACATGTGGGTTCATCTCAAAACTCAATAAAAGAAGACCTAATAGTAACAAAAGCAATCGTTGTACATGTTGGGTTATGGTAGAATAGCTGGACGCAGGGTAGAACTTGTGCCAGCAATCATCCAATGGAATGATAAGAAGTAATATCATATTGATGCCACTAATGATCGTACTAGTGATACCTAACAGAAACTTACTTTTCAGATATATGTAACGCAGGGTAGAACTTGTGCAAGATCTTCAGTGTCTCAGAACTGTCTGAGACAGTCTCTACCAAACAGAATCTGCCACTAGCTTCCAGAAGCTCATATGCTTGAATATGCGCATTGGCAACATCTCTAACATCCACCCATGTATATGGGGTATTGGGAAATGTTTGAGCTCCTGCAACAAACAAATTTCAACCCGCTTTGAAGTAGAGGCTTCTATTGGACACTGAACTTTAGTCTGCAATCTGCTTGTTGATAATCTGTTATTTTCCATTCATTTTCTTGGGACATTGCTATCAAGTGATAAAGAGAAAATTTTGGCTGAAGCTATAAAATTTAGACACTATATTTTTTGCTCGATTATATATCTTATCCTCTGCAGATATACTTCTATCCGTTTCTTTTCATTATTCTGGCAATTACTAATGATTATAATAATATATTTTGGATGATATTTTATGAAGCAACATGGTGGATATTGAGATGAAGCAAGGTTCACACTCCATGTTGGATGGAGTTGATTCAATATTGAGATGAAGCATGTACTGATATTCAGGTAGAAAACTGAAACATGAGAAATATTCTTATCTGTTGCTGAGTGAAGACTACCTTTTATGAGTTTCAGAACTTCTTACACACTTAGGCTAGGAGTAGGATGTGAGAGAGGACCGATCACCCACCCCGGATTCAATGTAACCATGTCAATGCCATTCTCTTTTGCAAACTTCCAAGCAGCCTCCTCGGCTAAGGTCTTTGAAAGCATGTACCATAGCTAATGGAAACCAATTAAAAAGTGTTTGAATATTCAGTTTGCTTTTTAGAAGAATATGGGAAAAGAGAATGTGATGGGAAATCAGCTCAAATGCACACCTTTGATTGCTCCAAGAGAAGCGGATTCGAAAACCAACTCTCATCAACCAGCACATCAGGAGTTAGAGATTTCCCATTGAACACAACGGTAGCCATAGATGACGTTACAACCACTCTTTTGACAGACGGAACTTTTGCACATGACCTTAGAATATTAATTGTTCCTCTCAATGCAGGGTCGATTAATTCTGCCTGAGATATGAACAAAAAATAAATGAAAATAGAAGTTAATTAGATGGATATAACAAAATCAAGCTGCCTGAAATATACTAAATCTACAGGATTGAAATGGAAGTAATATTGTAGGATGAACCTGGGGATCAGAAACTTCCACTGCAACTGGGGATGCAGTATGGAAAACACCATCACATCCCTCAATTACAGAATCAAAAGACCCTTCTTCAACTAAGTCTGCTTTGAATAAATGGAGCCTTTCCTTAGCTCCATCAAGTGCCAGCAAGTGTCCCGTCTTCGTTAGATTGTCTGTAGCATATATACATACATATAAGCAGAACCAGTAAGAAAAAAGACAAAAAAAAAAGTGAAAAATAATGAAAATGTTGAGATGGAGAACCGACTTGGGTTACGAACTGTTGCTTTGACAGTATAGCCATGTTGGAGCAAGAGCTTCACCAGCCATGAAGCTATGTACCCAGAAGCTCCACTCACACACCACCTTTCCTTGCCCACTCATCTCTCTTATCTCTCACGTTCACCTTCAAATCTGTGTTACACATTTCTATCCTTTGTGTTTTTTTTCATATACAGGGAGTACAGTGCGAGACATGCATTATTGCTGTCAGCTTCCGTGATTGACCCTCTCTCTTTCCCTTCATTCTCTTTCCACAGAGATTCCTTTGATTTTGTGGAATAGTACTAGGTTTTTTATGCCATTCTACTGGGCTTAAATTTTGGCAGTGAGAATAATTGTTTAATTATTTTAATTCTAAGAAACAAAATGACCAGACATTGTATCAAACCAATAGATAGCAAATTAAACTTCAGTAAACACAATTAATCTTCCCTTGCTTTGGAATGGTTGACCAGCCAATCACAGAATCAAGTTCATGGACCATGCCACTTCACTGCTTACGATTTCAAAGGAAGAGCTCACTGTGCTCTTACATATTATAATATCAAGAACATTGTATTTTCCCATAACTAGTTAGTCTCGCCTCCCAAGCAGTCTATGATGGCTAAATGAGACTGAGGAAATGAATATTAAATTGGGAGCTTCACCTGGCAGCTAAAATCCATACAATATCCCAATTCTGATTTGAGTTTTGCAGCCTTTGTACCAACTGCTACAGGTGTTGAATAAATTTTTAAAGACCCTTTCAACTTGCTAAGCAAGTTGTTGATTTCTCTCACTACTACAAAAATAATTTATGGTGTCACTTTTAAAATAATGACACCATATGACTTAAAATTCACAAAGATGACATCATATAAAATTTTTCAATTAGGATCGATGATATTAATTTTAGGTTTATAGTGTCAGTTTTCGAAAAGTGACACCATATAAAAGATATATTTTTAAAAAATATTATAACTTAATGGGCCCACTTTGAGAATAATGATAGTATATAAAAAGGTCATTGTTTCCACATACCCACAATCCAAAAAAATCTCATCCATAACCTTAACCAAAATTTTCTTTTGTCTTTTCTCATGCTCATAGTTAACACACAATTGTTCTTCTCTGCTTTGTGGATTCTCAGGTAACCCAAAATCTCTTAGATCTATAATTTTCAATTTTTTTTTTATTAATTTCAAAATCTTTATTAGCACACCCAAAGTCTTTTGCTCCCTAGATCAAAATCCAATGGATGAAGATGAAGCTTATGCTCTACAAACGTCTCGCACACCCAAAGTCTTTTGCTCGATGACTCTGCCTACAACCTTGACACTTCAAAGGATGGGCTTTGGAATGGTGGAAACCTAGGCTCTCTCTTTTTTTAGAGGTGGAAGACAATTGTATAAAGTCATGGAAACCCTAATCCTAAGCCCTAAGGGCATTTATAGGGTTCCCTTACTAGGTTTAAGTAACTTGAGCCCATCAAGGCTTGGATCATTTAATCTAATCCAAAATAGATTCTAATTGATTAATTAACCTAACATGACTGTCTAATTAATCAATTAGCTCAATCTAGAGACCTTGTTCACTATTCTTTATACAACCTTACATAATTACCAAAACATTCTTATACATGAGAGTGAACTTAGAGTCAACCCAACCCTTATAAATTATGCCAACATGATATATGAACTCAAAGTGGGGAACATTGGGACCCATAGGAGTACTGGCTCCCTCATAATTAGATTCTAAAGTTGATTTAACATCCTACTATAAAGAATCAATTACACTCTAGTACCCTATGTAAATAACAACGAGATGGAGCTTAGGTTCGTGACTTACTATTCACTGCATGTAAACTTTCTATGAATTAATATTTCTAATCTAACAAGGTAATATTATCACCTATCAAGATTACCTATTCAATCATTGACTTATAGATCCCACTTATTATGTGATCAATGTCGACGTACTCTTAACTTAAATTCTTGAGCTTGGCTTAGACATGCTTCAGCCATGCAAACTTGAGGAGATCAGAAGGCGTTGGTTTATTAAATAACACTTCAAGTGAAATAGAAAGAAGATACTCTCCTACAACTTCCATGGCTTCTTGCTCGGGAAAAAGAAAGCACAACATCCAATGATTAAACAGACTTTGGAAAAAGTGGGTTGCAAAAATGAATTCTCATAGTTATTATGGGGAAATAAAAAAGCCTCAGTGGTGGGCCTCATAAATCTAAGGAAAAGAGTGTAAAAGATTTCTGATGAATAACTTGAGTTATGGATAAGATGGTTTCTAAGAGAATGGAATTCATTTCCGTGAAGGAAGGCATTATCACAATAACACCAATCCAAGCTTCCTTTATTCTTTGATTTTTTTTTTTTTTAATAAAAAGGCTAAAGAAACTTAATGTTTTGAAAACTGGTCAACATGTTGTTTGACCAAAACTTTAGTGGGCTTTCTCTTCACTTGGCCAAACTCCCTTGCTTCCCAACCCAACAAGCTTCTTGCTTGTACCTTGTCTGTGCAAGCTATTTATATCACCGTGGATCTGAGTTTGTAAAAATGAAGAAAGAACCAATGTACTACAAAATTCCTTTGATAAGTATATTGTTAGATATCTATATATTAGTGCTCTTCACAAATTTTTGTAATACAAAAAATTTAAATAAATAGAAATATTTATATTTACATTTATTAACAATCAATATGAAAATAATATGAATTATTCAATGTAATAATTTTTAAAATTTTAAAATAATAAAATACATCGATAAGTAGATAAAATTAAATATCATAATTTTCTTTTCATATTTAAATATTATACATATTATATTTAATAAAATTTGATATATTAATATGTTTATATTTATTTTTTTCATTTAATTGATATATCAAGTATGAAAAAAATAAACTGTTGATAAATATTTTTATTTTAATAAAATATAAATTATATATTTATAACATCACTGATTCGACCGTAATTTAATCATCTGTTTAAGTAATAAATCATGAACCGGTAATTTTTCTGATTCAATAATCGATTATATTTTGAAAATATTTAAAAAACCAAAATTAATCTCATCATTTGGCTAAAATATTAAATATTCCCACCTTATAAGCTGGATAAAGCCTGAGAATAAATAAAATAGAAGTATTGGTCGACATATATATTGATCTTAGTGCTTCCTCAAATAATTGTATTCCCATAATGATAATGGTCATATTCTAAATGATATATCCCATTCATTTGGGTACACAGAAGGAAAATGTTTCAGTTGTTAAGTTGTTACTGAAAATAAGAACATCTTTAGGAGAAGACTAGGAGGAAAAAATCTCGTACCTCAAATTTTGATAAAAGAATAAGAAGTTTTCATGACATCTTTGCATTTGGAGGTGCCTCAGTTCTTACTTCTTACTAAGAATAAGAACCAATGTTGGACCGTTTTCAATTATTATTGTTAAAAATTGGTGCATTGATTCAATAATTGATTTCTTTTAGAAAATTTATCACTTAATATCCATACACGTGACTGTTGCTAAACAACAGACCACACCTCTCAAAGACTGCACCAAACCTATAACCGAACTCAAGGCTATGCAACAATTGGAGAAATTAACCCATAATTTGTTGGCGACCCTATGATGTGTTGTCATATTAATAAAAGTCAAGTAGAATTCAAGCTAGTTAAGTAGGTCCATAATTCATACTACTACTAAACTATTGCTTTTTTCAACATAATATATGGTATATGAATGCAAATAAATTGCTATAAAATTCCGTCAAATATCACATATTATTCTCAATAAGGGATTTTTAGTAATAGTTAATTTCAAAATCGAAACTAAGAGTGTGTTTGAAAGTGATTTTAAAAAGTGTTTCTAACTTTTTTAATACTTAAAACTAGAAACACTAAAACTAGAAACACTTTATGGAATTACTGCGAAACGCACTCTAAACATGGTTCATATATCTTACATATCCGTAATTAAATTAAAAATTAAGACAAATGTATTATATAAATATACCACTTCCCACATGCACTATTAAATTTCCCATTAGACCTAAATTTTACTACAAACCCAACTAGATATATATGGTAATGAATACACAAATTACTATACTAGCTTTCTATGGTTTAGGATATGAACTCAAATACTAATACATGTCATTTTCGATCATAGTGTATATTGCATTACCGAAGACACAAATTTCACTACCATAACACACCATTTTCCATTATTCTTTCATAAATTTTTTTTAGTAAACTCAATTTTGACACTCAATGCAATGGGAGGAAGGGTTTAAAACACACATCTAGTGAATTTATCAACATCCTACTCTCCAAACCAAAAATAGTAATGTATGCCATTTTCCTTCACAATCAAGCCATTTTTGGGGTTGATCTAGTTGAAGTTGATGTTGTATGAGGGGATCCTGGTAGACCTTGAGAAGGTTATTGAACACGATCTGCTCGATTTCCCCTCCAGACACAACTCCTTTTCCCCAGCCTGATTCCAAATGAAGAAGAAGCCAGGCTCTCTCTTGAAATCTCTGAAAGCCAGCCTCTCATGCAGGTTGAGGATTAAGCTAGCCACTGATCTACGACCAGCCTGCCTCTCATTCCAGTCCCGCTGATACTGAGGAGCTACCAAAATAATCCCAACTTACGGAACATAATACATGTAGAAAGTCGGTACAATATATTTATAGGGAATGAGGGGACAATTGATCAAATTTTCCATTTGCTGGCCCCCGGTTAATTCCTTAGGAAAATCCTTCCTCCCTTTGGTGGGATCGTGTGCTATTCAGAAGGCCATGACCATACCAGAGATTTCCTCTGAAGGCCCTCAAGTAGGAGGGAAGGCAAGGGTTCTCTGATCCATCCCCTTCTGGGTATTCATAACTGATGATCTACTTGATAAAAGAATCTTGGAGGGTAGTTAATCTACCATGAGGTTTCCCCTGTAGTTTTATTTATACCTCTTGCTCAAATGTCGATATTGGTGTTAACCTTAAGCATAATCATGTTTAATTTGAGTGCTGTTTGTTGGGGTGGAGTAAATACATACTACCTATGTGGTGAAGACCACTTTTGGTGGGAGCTTGACCCATAATTCTACCCCATAATTTAATTGTGTCCATATATAGATTGCAAGAGATCTGATACCTTCCTTTTGAGCCACTCATTCTTGTTGAAATTCTGACAGATGGGCGTTTGACTTTACAGTTTGACATGCATAGTTGTGTATTGAATTGGAGTAACAACCCTTGGATGCATTCAACCATACAAGATGATGGAGCATAGGCATCTTCCTGAGGTGGGCAATCAGCCGCGTGAGTTAAAAGATTCATTGTTTGCTATTAACAGTAACAATCATGGGGATTAATGCTTTCACTCTGCAAACTAGTTATTCGAACTATGGATGGAAATGGTCGAATTTTGAAGACCATCACCACCTTCACTGTCACTTGTTTTTGGTTGTTGAGATGCTTGATGATGGGAGTAGTCAACTGAGGATGTCACCATATCTTGGCTCGGGCCTAACAGGCAGTATCCTCCCTCTAAGCCATACATATACATGAAATATGACAGGCGTGTTTGGACGGCAGGAATCTCATTCTTGAGCTAGGTGTCATTCCTTTTTCGTTTCCGGGTGGAGAAATTTTATGAACCAATTGTCCTTCGATTTATTAGTAGAACAAGTCTCAGCATCAAAATGATGGGATTATGACCTTGAGAAAACAAGGGAATATAATCAAATAGCACCTCGAATCCATATAAACTCCATAAGAACAACAAACACGACCATCGGTTATGAAGACCAAAGAATCTAATAGATCAGGCAAAGTCATCCCTGCAGCCAGGGACTCACAAATATCCTCCAATTCTGGATTTCAACTAGCCATTAAATTTATGTAAGTTCCAAGTATGGGAACAAGATGCCTCCAACCTTTAAGACTCCAATCGGTGAATCGGCAATATCTGCTCTTTTATATTTCAATAATGGTCTGGCATAAAATGTGAAAACAGACAAGTAGGAAAAAGATTGGTAAAACAGCAGTATTGCTCCTACGGTCGATAAAGATGCATTCCTCAGCTTGTTACTAATACAACAGAATAGAAGTAACAGAAAATAACTGAAATAGACAAGAAACTTCAAGCACACATCCCCTCTGGAAAACCATAAAGAACTGCTTAACCGTCATGTAAAATAAGCATTCAAGAAAGCCAGACTTAGTTGGTTAGCTCCATAATTGCAGAAACAATATCCCCATCAGCAGCCTTAAGCGCCTTAACAGCCTTTGATCTAGAGACTCCAGCCTGCGTCATGACCAACTCAATGTCCTTGGGCTCCACCCCTGTCTCATCCACATCTTCATCATCCTGGGCCATGGATGATGCCTCGGGCTTAGCTATTACATTACTGAGATCAGGAGCCTTGAACTGCTCTGCAGCCTGTGTCTGCAGCTGTGAGCTCAAGTCTTCAATCTTTGCCTCGCCAAAAATGACATATGTATCTGATGTTGGGCTCTTGAAGACATCTGGTTTTGATATGACAAACAAGATCTGATAGCAAGTAATAACCGAGATTACAACAGAAGTTCAAAGGGAGGACAAAAGGAGGACAAAAGGATTAAGCAGATGGGGCATGGGGAGCAAGAGGGGAATATACACACAAAGAAAAGAGAGGGAAACTAACATTTTTGCTTTTCTTCACCGTAACACGGCTAACACCTGGAATGGGTTTCATTCCAAGCTTCAACATTGCCTTGCGGCTCTTCTTTTCACTACGGCTCTGCTTTGACCTACCACTAGCATCTCCTCCCTGTTCTCCTGCTTAACACAAGAATAAAGCTGGCATAATAAGCCATGATTTAAATGAACAACCAAGCAGTTTTGGTCAGCACACAGTTTCCTCCTTAAAACATAATTCTGTTAATACATATCTGGAAAGGTCCAGATGGAATGTGGAGGAAAGGTAAATTTGATAAGATATCTTCGAAAGCATGTCTCTCTCTTGGCAAGAAAATGAGCCCAAGATAGTTGTCCATGAAATTTGATTTAAGAATTTAATTGTTGCAAGTGATGAGACCTTGTATTCAAGCAACTCATTTCAACTGAAGGTTTCACATACAAGGGTAGCCCATCTGATGTCAGGGAGTTACAAATATTGCAAAACTAGAGGCACCCACATAAAATACATAAGTTGTGAAACATCGTGATAAGATGAATTTGAACTGTTAGCCAACTATTAAGAAATCCCATTCAGCAGTAAATAGTGTCTTTTAGTTAACAGAAAGTAGAAGTTTGCCAAGGTGAATTCTGAATTCTTGCTGGTGGTTCAAAATGTGATACACATAGCAGTTGGGCTGTTATCTAATGGATATTTCCTAGCAAAAAAATAAGATAACAGGATGATTATGGAGTATGATAATGACCTATTAATTTAGATAATTGCTATTACTGAAAAAAAATACAAGCAATTCTGTAATGTGGATAGTCTATCATTTGAAATTTATAATTTTTGTTAAACACATATATTACTTGAGTTAAAACTAAGACTTAAAACAATTCCTCCAATACACAAACTTGTATATTAATAGTTTTTAACAAATATATATTCTCAAGAGGATGATTATGGAATTGAATCAAGTCAGAGAACTAAAGAATTGAATCAACTCAGGCATAATCGAGCATTCATCAAATGCTAACCAAACAAAAATGTAAACTTATATATATACAAAGAAGGACATGCATTTACAAAATTCATGTATTAATAGACTAATAATGACAAAGAAATACAACATTGTTGTCGTTCTTGTAGTTTTAACTTGATCATACATTATTATGACCATTATGATTCTTAATGCAATTCAAACATGGGTTCAGATGCCCATGTTGATTCAGTTATTCCTATATCATTTACAGGCTAGATCAATTTGTCATGAATAACTGTATAAAAATTTCCATCTATAAATTCTCCTGTTTTATGCTGTGATTAATATTCATATGATATGAATTCTAATGGTCCTTACATGTTTAGACATGTACTGTAAAAAAAGACAACTCATGACTAGCTTCAACTTTGCATTATCTCTGTATTTTAAAGATTACTCGGTTCACTGGATACCTTATTTTTCTTTGACTTCCTACAATTTTAATTTTAGAATTTACTCTATTTTTCAGACTACAATAGTTATTAAATAACTTCTGACTTTCCAAGAGTTTGAAAAACAAACCAAAGCCATTAGGAAACCCATTAAACCTTAACCTTCCATATCCATGGAAAAGCGTTGCATACCTCAACGAATAGATATCATAAATAACCGATCAAATTTGAAAGCTCTAACGAAAACAAAAATCAAAGCAAAAGCACTCCAAGGACTAGCACATGAATAATTATCACCGAGCATTCTAGTGCACTATATTAGCTAACCTTCAACATCATCTTCATCCTTGTCATCTTCGTCATCCTCATCATCATCATCGTCCTCTTCTTCAACCACTGGCTCATCGGGCTACAAGAAACATGGCTCATCAGGCTACAAGAAACATAAATAAATCTACCAAAATCAATTAAATGTGCATGTTTGTTTTTTTTCCTTTTTTCATTTGAGAAAGAGAGAGCCAGCAAGCAGTGGAAATGATTGTGGGCCAATAATAAAACTGAGTGCTCATCCAAACTCACATCCACTAGACAACAGCATCATAAGAACAATATTAAACACCCTTTGCCATCTGGTGATTAAGATTTTGATTTTAGGAAATATATCATTTCTTTAACTTCAGAAAAAACAGGCCAATCAGACGCATCCAATGAACTCCTCTTGATCCTCAAATCAAGTAAAATCAAAGGATTTCACAAGGCAAAATCATTCAAATATATAAAACCCACAAAACCCTTCTTCACCATAGGCTGAATTTGGCAAGGAAACAAATCATTCAGTTATCAAACCTAAGAGCATCACAAATTTCTTGGTCCCGACACATCCCGACACAAAGTAAGAACAAATACATAAAAAATGCTTCACTTCTCTCCGTCTAATTCTTTATATTCCAACCTGCTTAAATAGATAACCGCCATACTGGTGGAAACTGCAAACCCAAAACAATAAAGAATCTAACCAAACCCTTTCAACAACGAACCTTGGCTGCAAGCTATCAAACCTCCCAAAACAAGCGAACAATCAGTTTGGTTTCTAAGAAAGCATATGAAAACAAAAGAACGCCCAATTTCTGAATCTCAACTTTTTCCTTTCATACCACCCAAGAAAACTAAAAAGACCTCATTTCCATCTCTTTTCACCCAATTTTCTCCACAACCCAACAAACAATAACCAAAATTAGTCATCGAAACCCAAAGATCCACACAGTAAGATCAGTCAATGAACAAAACATTAAAAAAAAAAAAAAAATTATCCATACACTGGGATGAACAAACAAACAAAACTATTAATACTGAAGATCGGATCGAGAGACTTACGTTGATTTTTTGCTGTTCGAGATGAGCGGCGAGCAGCTCTTCTTGGGTTTGAGCAGTCATGGCGATTTCTAGAGAGAGATTTAGAGAGAGAAAATGTGCAAAAACCCTAAAACCCACCGCAGTGTTGTGTTTTGGGGAATCTTTTATAGTTAAAGAGCCAAAACGACATCGCTTTGTTGTTATCATGACTGAACCGGATTTTGACTTAGACCCGGTCTGGACCCGAAACTCTTTTCTGTTTCTTTCTCTCTTTCTCCTTTTTTTTTTTTTTTTTTTTTTTTCCCTGTCTCTTAAACGAGAAAGGGAATTTAGTTAAAAAATAATTTTTCAAAAAAAAAAAACAAAAAAAGGGTTGTATTTGGTTTGAAAAATATTTTTTATTTATTTTTTTCTTGGTTATAAGATATACTATTATCAAAGATAATATAATAATATATATATATATATATATATATATATATATATATATATATATATATATATATATATATATATATATATATATAAACTTGGATAATTTATATTCTAATTCATAAACAAAATATTTATTCACTACTTCAAAGATAATATTGGATTTGAAATACATATAAAATCATGTTTTATTTATTTATTTTAATATAATGGACCCCAAAAAGTCATTTATGTGATATTATTTCCTTCTCTATTTTTTATTTTATTTTTTATAAAATTATTTTATTTTTCTTAAGACTCCATAGTTAGTAAGAGTTTTCCACATAAAATTTATTGTATCATATATAATTGTATTTTATTGTTTATCTATATTTTCATACAATATTCAATTGATTTAAGTTGGTTTAAATCCCTTTCATAGGCTAAATTAGGTAAAGAACTTCAACTTATAAATTAAAATTTTTTATTTTCACTCATTTCCATCTCTGAGTGTTATCACATAAATGACTTTTTGGTATTAGAGTAGGTTATTCTAAATAAAAAATCATATTTTTATCAATCTTGCATGTCTAACATGGAATAAGTGAGGTTTGGTGCTCTTGTAAATAGTCTACCTTATTTCGATACGAGTACTTATCCTCATTGGAAAACTCAATTGGAGTTTTTTCTGAAAATGCAAAAATAAAGGGTCTGATGTGAAGTGGAATATGGATGGGGACCCCATTGAAATTAGATGTGATTGGAAGATCTACAGGTGAATTAAAACCCAAACAAGAATGTGATAAAATTGATAATAAAGGGAGTGAGGTCAATACTCGAGCTCTTTTTAGCATATTCAATGGGGTAAGTCCTAACAAGTTTCATAGGATAGCTATATGCAAATGTGCTAAGGAGGTGTTGGGCATTCTTGAAGTAACTCATGAAGGCACTTCAGTAGTGAAGTTGTTTAAATTACAAATGCTTATCTCCAAGTTTGAAAGCCTTAGGATGCAAGAGAATTAGACTTTCTCTGCATTCTACTATGAATTGAGTGATATTGTGAATTCTTCCTTTAACCTAGGAGAACAAATCCTTGATTCTAAAATGTTAGAAAATTTCTTGAGATCCCTTCTTGAGAGGTTTATGCTTAAGGTTACTATTATAGAGGAAAGTAAGGATGTTGACTCTATGAGGGTTGATGAACTTGTTGGCTCTCTTTAGACCTATGAAATGACACTTTCAAATTCTCAAAAGCTTAAAGAGTCAGCTTTTAAGGCTTTCAAGAATGAAGAAAAAGAGACTAAAAAGTCTAAAAGTGTAAGTAGGGAAGAACTTGCTCATATGGCTAAATGTGTTAAAGAGACCTTGAAACTTGATCAAATATCTAATAGAAAACAAGATTCAAGAAATGAAAAAATATTTGATAAGTCTTTTAAAGAAAAAGACAAGGATACTCCAAAAGGAAAAAGGTTGAGTGTTTTAATTGTGGAGGTTTGAGATATATTTCTATTGATTGTCCTAGTCCCAAGGACATTAAAAATCCATGCAGGCTACTTGGAGTGACACTCACTCCAATAAGAGTGATTCCAAGACTTTTAAGTATTAAAGGTATGGATAGAATATTTTTTAGCCTTTGTTGCATCTATTGAATTTATGCATGAGATTGATAGTGAGTATGAATTCAATCATGAACAAAATGCTAGTTTTCTTGAGAATATTGTTGTTGAATATCAATGCCTGATTGAGAAATACATGAAAAGTTATGATGTTTTTTAATCACAAAAATTTGAGATTAATTTTCTTTGTGAAGAAAAGATTAATTACATTGAAAAATTTTTGGTTTCTTGAGTCTGAGTATCAATCTCTCCTTGAGAGAAATGATATTGTAACTCGAGAGATTGAATGTCAAAAATCATATTTTTTTTTTCCAATGAGACCTTTCGCCCTTGAACTAAAGTGTTGGATGATATTTTTTATAAATGTAAGTCCCATGGGAATAAGAGAGGTTTGGGCTACATTAGCAAAACTGAGACTCTCACTAGTGGAGACACATTCTTTGTTAAAGTTAAAGAGAAAACTTTTAACCAAGTACTCTTATCTAGCATTCTCTTATTATGCACACACTATAAGAAGTTCGGACATACTCAAAGTAGATATCATAGTAGATTCCTTGAGAAGTATGAGTCTCAACTGAATAGGTTTGTGAATGAATTTAATTCCTCAAAAAATAATATTTTGCACACTAGGAAATGGAAGAAATCTAAACCTAAGCCTAAGACCCCGAAAAGCTCCTCTAGTTCACCACCTAAAGTAGCACAAATGTGGTTGAGGAATGATAAACCTAAGTGTAATGTTGTGTTCACAACCTTTAGATCGAGCTAGAGCCCTTAGTGAATAGTACTTTGATAGTGGATGCTCTAGGCATATGACTCGTGACAAGTCTTTTTTACCTTATTTGAAGACTTTAATGGAAGAAATGTCACTTTTAGGGATGGTAGTGTTGCTTGTGTGAGAGGTAAGGGTAGTGTTTTTATTCCTAGATGCTTGAACTTAGATGAAGTCTTCTTTGTTGATGGACTTAAGGCTAATCTTCATAGCATTAGCAAAAATTGTGATAGTGACTTTAGGGTTAATTTCTCCCAAATATTTGTGTGAAGTGATAAGCAAGGAGAGAGAAGTTATGTTCACAGGGCATAGAACTATGGATAATTGTTATGCAATTGATCCTAGTTCTAAAACCTCTCTAGTTTGTAGTAGGGCTAAGTTTAGTGTCATTGAGTTATGGCATAGGAGTTTAGGTTGTATTAACTATAGGGATCTTATTTATATGGCTAACAAAAACCTAGTTAGAGGTATCCTTAAGTTGAGTGGTCAACCTAAGTCCATTTGTGGTGAGTGCATGAAAGGTAAGGTCACATAAAAATATTCAAGGAAATAGCACTTTTAAGCCCTTAGGTCTTCTCCATTTGGAGCTTATAGGTCCCATGCACTCTAAGAGCAAAGATGGAAAGAAGTATGTTTTAATTGTAGTTGATGATTTCTCTAGGTATTCTTTCCTATCTTTTTTAAGAGAAAATTTTGAGATTATTAGGTATTTGAAGTCACTTTGCACTAGAATTCAAGTGTATAAAGGTCATCAAATTGTAAGGATTAGGATTGATAGAGGGAAGAAGTTTGACAATGTTGAAATTTATCACTTTTGTGAATCAAAGGATATTAAACATGAATATCAAGCTCGTAGAACTCCTCAACAAAATGGAGTGGCTAAAAGAAAGAACCATGTTCTTTAAGAAATAGCCCGAGTAATGCTTCATATGCATGATACTCCTAAGTATTTTAGGGCTGAAGTCATTAGCACAACTCATTATATTGCTAATAGGGTTTTTCTTAGGCCTAGAATGGATAAAACATCTTATGAATTGTGGTTAGGAAGAAAACCTCCTAATCTGAAGTATTTTAAATTTTTGGCAGAGTGTTACATTCTCAGGGATGGGGAAAATCTAGGCAAATTTGATCCCAAGTCTAATTTAGGCATTTTCCTAGGTTATTCCACCAAGAGCAAAGCCTATAAGGTTTATCATTAGAGTACTAAAGTTATCCAAGAATCTTTGAATGTGGTTATTGATGATTCTAGGTATGTTTAGGAACATATTAACTTTGATAATTTACCCTAAGAATTATTGGGGATATCTCTTAAAAAATGGTTGATTTAGTGGATACCTTTGGAAATATCCTTGAAAAAGTCGTTGACCCTAACAATGATGAAAAAAAACGCTTGAAATTGCTAAATTTGGTGATGTGGTAATAGGAATAAATCTAGAATACCCAAAAATCACTATATCTCAAATATAATAGAAAACATGGATGACTCCAAGGTTACAAAGAGATAATCAAGACATAATAAGATAAACTTTTTTTTCTATACCTCCTAATTAAAGCAAAAAAAAATGTGAAGGAAGCTTTAAGAGATGAATCTTGGACTGCCACACTACAAGAAGAGTTAAATAAATTTGTTAGGAATGATGTATGGTACTTAGTCCCTAGACCTAAAGATAAACATGTGATAGTACAGAATGGATTTTCAAGAATAAACAAAATGAAAATGGGATAATTGTGAGGAACAAAGCTAAGCTAGTGGCTAAAGAAAACTCCCAATTTGAGGGAGTTGATTTTGAGGAAACCTTTGCACTTGTAGTTAGATTAGAATCTATTAGAATCCTTCTAAGTTATAGTATGCTCATGAAGAATGAAATTATTTTTAATGGATGTTAAGACTGCTTTCCTAAATGAGATTCTTAGTGAAAAAGTCTATGTTGAGAAACTGAAGGGCTTTGAAGATCCTAAACTCTCCAATCATGTTTATAAGTTAAAGAAAGCCCTATATGGACTAAAATAAACTCTTAAAGCTTGGTATGAGAGACTCACAACTTACCTTTTGGAAAAAGGTTTTGAGAAAAAAGGGAGTTGATAGAATTCTATTCATTCATAGGACAAAGACTAAGCTTTTAGTGGCTCAAATTTATGTTGATGATATTATTTTTGGAGGCACCTTGAGTGATTTTGCCTTTAGTTTTGCTAAGGAGATGAAAAAAGAATTTAAAATGAGCACGTTAGGTGAACTTAATTTCTTCCTAAAATTGTAGATTAGGCAACTTACAGATGACATTTTTCTATCTTAGTTTAAATATGGTAGGGAGTTATTGATCGAAGAGGTTTGTCCTAGATGTCACTAAGCACTTTAGGACACCCATGAGTACCACTACTATGCTTTGTAAGGACGCATTTGGAAAAACACCTATGAGTACCACTATTAAGCTTTGCAATGATGCATCTAGAAAGGATTTGAGAAAAATCTTTATAGGAGTATGATAGGAAGTCCAATGTATCTCATTGTGAGTTGTCTAAACATATCTTTTAGTGTGGGAGCTTGTGTCAAGTGCCAAGCAATCCCAAAGAGTCACACTTAACTTTTGTTAAAAGAATCATTCGATATATTAGTGAAACTTTAGATTATGGGTTATGGTATCCTTTTTATTCCTCTTTTGTTATTATCAGGTATTTTGATGTCGGTTAGGCTAAAAACGTAGATAGGAAAACAGTTTTGGTACTTGCTTATTTGTTAGTGATTGTTTAGTTGTCTAGCTAAGTAAGAAGCAAAATTTGATATCCTTGTCCACTACGGTAGTGGAATATATTGTTGTAGTGAGTTATTCTACCCAACTCCTTTGGATGAACAAATGCTTAGTGAATATGATGTTGAGCAAGGTACTATGAATATTCATTGTGACAATTCTAGTGCTAATATTAATATTTCCAAAAATCCCATTCTTCATTCTTGAACTAAACACAAAAATTCGTCATCATTTCATTAGGGATTTAATTGAAGATAAGGTTATTTCTTTAGAGTTTGTCCCAACGGTGCATCAATTGACAAATATTTTCACCAAACCCCTAGATTATCTCAGTTTTGAATTCCTTAGGAAGTCCTTTGGTATATACCTAATTGACTAAAAGTAAAAAGGGTATGGACCTAAGGATTTGTACTTAATTTTTATTCTTTTCTCTTCCTCTAGTCTATCTTAGTTATTCTCAAGGAAAATTTCGATATCATATTTACTTGTCTTATTAGTAAGGATTTCAATATCTCAAGTTTTAAGCTTGAGAAAAATATACAAAATCTATAGGAGTTGATTTTATTTCCCTTGGATTATGTTAATCACTTTTAAGGTAAAGAATCAAAGTACATAAAAATCCTTGTATAGTGGGAAATCTATAAAAAAATATCTTTGGTAAGTGGTTAAAAGAAAATCTTCTTAAGTATAACTAATATAGCAAATTTCGTTTTTCTATGGAAGGAACTAATATCATGTTACTTCTTTTTAATAAACACACCTTGTTTGTCTAAGTTCAATATTCTT
Source organism: Vitis vinifera (assembly GCF_030704535.1). Classification (NCBI taxonomy): domain Eukaryota; kingdom Viridiplantae; phylum Streptophyta; class Magnoliopsida; order Vitales; family Vitaceae; genus Vitis; species Vitis vinifera. The sequence goes on along the minus strand of NC_081817.1, from coordinate 20,564,911 downwards.
GTTTCCCAAAGTGATTTAAGGCAATCATAGATTCTTGGCTAAAATAAAATAATATATTCTTTTCAAGATTTTATGCCTTCATTTGCAACATTTGGAAACACCCCCTAAGTGGAATAAGGCAATCATAGTGAAAGTATGATTTCCATAAATGATGTACAATGCCTTAATAATAATAATAATAATAATAATAATAATAATAATAAGGAAACACCCCCTAAGTGGAATAAGGCAATCATAGTGAAAGTATGATTTCCATAAATATTTGATTCCTTTTTAATCCTTACATACTTGGATTGTTATTCATCTACTTTCTAAAATAAGTGATCGCTCATGATTTTGTCATTTATTGGATCAAAACAAAATTTATAACCTAATTCACTATTTTATAGCAGTTTGTACCCGATCATAAATGGTTTTAGTACAAACTACTGTAGTATAATGGTTTTTAGGTATCGTCCACAAGGATGGATTATTCTTGGTAATTAAGGCTTGAATAAGATGATAAGAAATGATTGTAATCAAATGAAATTGATTTGAAAATGCATGATAAAATTTCAAAATAACAATGATTTCAAATTGAGAGGCAAATGAAGTGTAAAATAGAAGAAAATTAATAAGAGGTGAAATTATCGGAGTTAGGATTTTCTAGAAAGCAATTTCCATGGTGAATAGATGTTGAGATCTAATTTTCATCAAGTTAGATTGAAAACCTAAATTTTCATCTAAATCGATTTTTGATTTAGCTTTAGGCCTAGATCTAATTTCTCTTCAAATTAGTTAATCTAATCCAAGAGATCAATTCAAATCATGTATTCAATTCATCTTAAATTATCTTCCAATGATTCACACAATACAACTATTCAATCTCATCAAATCTAACATTAAGAATTTGATGAATCTACCTAGTTTGCATTGTAGTAATCATCCAAGACAATTTGAAGAGAAAAATCCTCAAATTTCAATTAATCAATCAATTGGATCAAATTACCTTTGCAATTCAAGCTCAATTCTCTAATTCACCATAGATCTTGTCTCTAGATCCTCTCTCCTCCCAGAAAAAACGAGATTTAGCCACTCATGCTTGGAGATTTGATCTCACAAGACATGTTTGGCTACCGAGAAAATGAAAGAAAATGAAGAAAAGTAAAGAATTATATAGAGAAGAAATCTGGAAAGTTCCACAATTAAGAAATGTATCAAAAAGTTTTTTAATGAGTCAATCAAGTTTCTATTTATAGGCCAAGGTCAAGTGGACACTTGACATCATCTAAGAGGTCTTCTGGAGGCTTCTTCACCAAGGAATCTAGAGAAAATACGGTTTTGCACGTGCCCCAACAAGTTTGCACTATTGTGCGAAATGGAGAATGCATCAGCATTATTTTCGTCTTCCTGGAGCATTTCACATGACTGTGTGAAAATTTCACATGGTCATGCGAAACTGCTTTTCACTTTTCCCTTAGTGTGCTGTAGCCAAAACCCATCTTGTTTCATTTCGCATGACTATGCGAAAATTCCACATGGTCATGCGAAATTGAAAAACATGCCTTTTCAACTCCTCTTTGCAATCTTTCCCATTTCTTCATTTTTAATCCACCTCCACCACCTTCAATTCAACTCCAAAGCTTGGTCCAAGTGCATTTCATCTTCCTTATCATCCTCATTGTGTACCCTCCTCCATTCCATTTTCCATTTGTCACTCCATGCTTCAAAAATCACCTTAGAATATCTCCAAAACTTAACAAAAAACCATTAGTATCTCTTGCAAGGGTAGCAATCTATTACTTGGGTATATTAGGCATAACTACTACTTAAAAGGTATGAAACTCATGAGAATTAGTATCTAAAATGTGCGGTTTTTGAGTAGTAATCATTCCTTCCAACCAACACATTGCTAGTCCCTTAGCAATGGTATAACAAAAAGAAAGAGAAATTTACTCAAAAAGAAAATCTTAAACTCATTTGGAAAATGTTTTTGAAAATCCCATAGCACAAATGGTCAAAAATGAAACACACCTCACTATCCATAGGTGTCATCAAAATCTCAAACCCATTTCCTATCTCTAATAGAAAAGATGTCATGTAAATCAAAGTATCAAAGACATATCCATTTCCAACTCCCCAAAATGATATTTCCAAACAAGTCTTGAGTGAAATTAAACTAGCCTCCTAATATGCTATTCAAAACTATTCCTCCCCCCAACCATGCTCAATTTATCTTAAGCAACAAAAACCACTTTCTCATAGGTTAAGAACACACCTATCTTTATTTCTTTATATATATACATATATACATATATATATATATATATATATATATATATATATATATATATATATATATTTCTTTTTCAAAGGTCTAATTGTAGGAATGCAATGCTAAAGGTATCTCCAAGTATACGGTCCATGTAGCGGGGATTCATCGATGACTCCCAACCGTAAGGCATTGGGCACCAAGTTTATAGGACTAATTCAACCACTAACTCCTCAAACTTTACCCTGGACTCCACAATTTAGGATCCAATACCTTAGCACCTATAATCGAGCTCATACTCTACCTATTCACCCATGTAGCGAGCATTGAGATCGGTGGCTCCCAACCATAATGGCTTAGGGCACCAGGCTTGAAAGACTTTTGGGCCATATACTTCTCAGACCTTGCTCAGGTTTCAAGGCAAACATAACTCAACCTTTTTATTCATCAAGTTTTTTTTTTTTTTTTAATTGGGCACATTGGCCTCTTTTTAAGGTGTCTTAACTCAATTTAAAAGTGATTCAAGTTACTAAGACAATTGGGTCCAAGTCTTAGGGTTAGACTAGTCTTTCATCTTATATCAAGGGTCTAGAATGCACAGTGTGTGTCAAGACTCAAATAGAAAAGACCCTTGGGAAGATGAAAACTTCAAAGGCAAATCAAATTCAATCAACATAACAAGTTTTCTAAGATCAAGCAAATGGGCTGATATTCCAAATCAACTTCTTTCAAGCTAGGTATGCTCATTTATCAAACATAAGTGTTTTTTTCTTTTCAAAAACAAATTACCAATTAAGTTTTTAAAAAAATCTAGCTAGTACACAAACAAAAGAAAAAAAATCTAACAAACAATTCTAAATAAAAAAGAAACCAATAGTTCTTCCTTTCTTATCCTCCCCCTAACCAAACTAAACATTGTCCTCAATGTTAACAGAAAAAATGTAAAGCAAGGAAAGGAAAAGTACCTGCAAAGCATTGTTCTCCAGCTTCTATAACTAAAACAAAACAATATAGAAGTATAAGTGTGGTAGGAAAGGAGGAAACAAAATGTGAAAACTATCATCATAAAAAAACAAAGGGAGTCAAGGAGAAAAGTGAGGGCACTCCCTATCCTCAAGCGTGAGATGGAGAAGAAGGGATGATCTCTGAAGGTGTTAAAATGGTGGTAGGCACTCTAGACTCCCTCTCTGAAGAATTAGTCTCTTGTGTAGCTGGGATGGACAGAGGAGTAGCATCATGAACACTAGCTGGCTTCTCAGAAGAAGATTTCCATTGTTGGACAGCCATGGTAAGTTCATCAACTCTTTGGACAAGTTGCTGCTGAGTGAGCTGGATGTTTGCTTGATTTTCTTGAATCATGTCTAAGCGAGCTAAGAGTTGATTGAATGCCTCAACTGATATATAGACATAGCCATCAAAAGATGATGGGCCTATGTTTGGGGTAAAGGAAAGACTAGCCAAAATATGTGCAGCTGTATCCGAATTTGGGGGAGTAGAAGTAGCTTCTGGTGTGGGAGCAGTCGGTGGTCTTAGGGGTGTATCTTCTCCATCACCAAAATCTTCAAGGATCAAATTCGGAGGAGGCACATAATGATGTTCATTCTCAGTAGTCAATGAAACACTTGTGAGAGTAGACTCAGTTTTGGTCACACTTCCTTGCCATTTGGAAACAGTATAAACTTCCCTACAATGATGTTTTTTTTCTTTATCAGGTTCAGTAGGGAAGCCATAGTACTCCAATATGGTGCCCAACATGCGCGGGAAGAATAATGGATATTTCTTGGCTCTTTGCAATTGCTTTAAATGTACTTTATCTTCAAAATAGAATAGGGTAGCCATGAATAAATCAGCAGGTGTCCACCATTGTCCACTAATTATTCTGAATAATGCCTCTAGGATATGTTATCACATTTGCATTGCATGTTGGCAAGGATAGACATTGGAGCGTAAGACATGATCCAAGAACCAAAATTTGGAGTCTATTTTTCTTCTCAGCACTGCATGTGTATTGATGGCTTGATTTTGAGAGACAATCTGAACCATCTCAACAGCTTCAGTTTGAGTGATAGGTTGAAACTCAGTTGGATTTGGAGGTGTGAAAGGAATATCCAAGGCTCTTGCTACCATTTCAGAATTCATCATACCTTATCTCCCATCAATTTCGAAATAAATCACTAAAGGGGGGTAGACTCCTCTACTAGTCATGGTGCAGTAAAATTCCCGAATTATGCAAGGATAGAAGAGTGGTCTAGGCACCATGAATGGCTCTAAAAAATATCGACAACAAAGCTTCATGGAGAATTTAGTAAGAGGGAATGCAACAAATGCCTTGAAATCATAGTAACATTCTTCATGAAATTTTCTACCTAAGCAGTCCTCCCTTGCACCAGTGGCTAATTTCTTCTTTGGTGCTTTTGTGAATTGGAACTGAAGTAGTCGATTTGGTTGAGGTGCAGATTTTGTAACCGGAGTAAGAGCAGGGGCTTCAGCAACAATGGACTGAACCACAGCATACTGCTCTGAAAGAATAGCAGGGAATGCTAGAAAATATGAAGGATTTTGAGCTCTGACGCTTCGTGTTCTCTTCATCGGTAATTTTCCAAAAGCAACCATCTTTGATTTGCCTTTATCCATTGAAGATCTTGCGACATTCCTCTGGTTTGGATGTCCAGAAACGGGAGGTTCAGAAAGAGAAAATCCCGGAGGTGATTCGGGATTAGTGTCTTCGCCATTTCTATCATTAATCGCCACAAATTCTTTCTCAATATTTGATGATTTTTGTTTTTGATTTCCCATCTGCAACAAAGAAGAACCAAAAGACACTACAAGAAAAAAGGTCTTCATTGACAGTTTTTCATCGTCAAGATAAGGTATATCTGTTAAGGTAGATCGGTATTCACAAATGTTATCTATGCCAGTGTCAAGAAATGATAAAAGCTAGCTTGACATATGCATGAAATAAGGTATACCTTATTTCTATCAACGTAGGAATCTTATTAATATGACATATGTTAATGTTTCTTTCACATCAGTCAAGGTTAGGTTAAACATATGTGAAGGTTGACTCATTGTTTTGTCAAGATTATATTCAATATCTGTTAAGCTTAAGTATGATATATGTCAATGTTGTTGTATATGCTTTTAAATTTAATTTACACATATGTCAAGGATTTTTTTTTTATTTTTTAATTTTTTGAAAGTTGAAATTTTAATATGTTAAGGTTCCTTTATTCTTATGTCAAGGAATACAATGTCTTTTATGTCAAGATTTCTTTATTCATATAAAGGAAATTGTTTTATTTCATATCAAGGTTGCATATGGAACATGTCAATTACAACCTAACATGTTGCCCAAATGATCTACATAAAAATTGAGCCCTGTTGTGTGTGTATATATATGGATAAACTACATGAATGTATAAAATATATATTTTAAAAAAAATATGAACATGTAGGCAAATATATTGACAAAAAAAAAAAAAAAACTTAATATCCTTACATAATCTTGTATTATCATCACCTATACATAAAAAAAAAAGGCAAATATGGACCCAAAAATCCAATAGTTATACATGATAAATATAATGTATGCATGATCTTGTGCCTTCAAAAGTGCTATAATTGCTGCAAATGCCACCTAACCTTCTGCAAGTAGGAAAAAAACATCAGTATATGTTTATATTTGAAAGATTAATAAAATGATATATACATGTATCCAAATGTATATGAAAAAATGATAGATATTTACCCAAAAATAACCAAATATCAAGTAGTTGTACATGATAACAAAAATTTATGTGTGATCTTCTCCTGTAAAAACTGCAGCTACTGCAAATGTCACCTAACCCAAGCAAGAAAGAAAAAAGTAACATTATTTTATGTTTGTGTTTCAAAATTTCATTAAAAATATATAAATATGTATCCTAAATATATCAAAATGTATCCACAAACAACCTAGCAAGTATAGATGATCTTATACTATTATCATATATATATATATATATAAGATATTTACTAAAAAAAAACCAAAAATTAAATTATTATGCATGATAAGAAGAACTTATACATGATCGTGTACTCTAAAAATTGCAAGTGCTACAAATGTCACCCAACCTCTTGCAAGGAAAAAAAAAAAAAACATTACTTTATGTTAATGTTTCAAACTTTTTTAAAAAAAGATATAAGCATGTACCCAAATATATCCAAATGTATTCATAAACAACCAAGCAACTATACACGATCTTGTACTATTATCAAATATATATATATATATAAAATGATAGATATTTACCAAAAAATCTAATAGCTATACATGATGACAAAAACTTATGCATGATCTTGTACTCTAAAAATTGTAAATGTTGCAAATATCACCCAACCTCTTGCAAATAAGAAAAAAACAACATTAGTTTATGTTTATATTTAAAAGTATTAATTAAAAAGATATCAACATGTACCAAAATACATAAAAAAAATTTAAAAATAAAAAAAAATCTAGCAATGAACTTTTAAGGAAAAAATATAGATAAGATATGTACCTAAAAATATCCAATAAAAGAAAAAACTAATTGCAACTTTACATACATGATAGGAAGAACCTATGCTGATGTTGTATTCTCAAAATTCCAACTACTACAAATGTTATGCAACTTCTTGCAAGTAGATAAAAAAACTACATTACTTTAAGTCTATATTTAAAATTTTACTAAAATGATATTAACATGTACGAAAATTTATGCTAAAAGAATCCAACAAACATACATAATAAAAAAAAACACGAATTGGTACTTTCATCAAATGTATCTTTTAAAAGATATAGGTATGTACCCAAAAGTATCCAAAACTTCAGCATCTATGCATGACAATAAGATCTTACCTATGATCTTGAAATCTCAAAATTGCAACAACTGCAAATGTCACCCTATACCTTGCAAAGAGAAAAGATGCAACATTAATTAAAATTTATGTTTGAGAATTTATTAAAAAATTATAAAATTCACATACCCACTATACTTGGTCTAAGATAAGAGTGCTAAAAAAAGAGACCCATTCAGATCTCACTTCATCTAACTCAGCTCGCGAATAGGTTTTTTTCCCTTAAAACTAAAATATATGAGAAGAGAAAATATGTTAAAGTGAAACATTAAATATATGTATAAGTTATCATGTACTTATGAAAATACATAGGTAAATAAACCTGAGATGTTAGAAGATTTCTATTTGCAATTATGTCTCGCATGTATCGCATGACAAAATATCTGCACATGACACCATCCAACTGTTTGGGTCCCTATGAGCAAAATTATATCAATAAATTTTCACGATCAAATATGACAACATATAAATTTGGTCAATTTTTTCATCCTTCACATTTAAATTTAAAAAAACAATGAATGACATAATGTTAGTTTCAAGTAAAATTTGCACCTAAATTAAGTCAATACATGTCTAGCATAATACTCTAAGCTCCCCTATTTACAACTTGGAGGGTTAAATTGGGTAAAATGTAAGAATGTCAAATAACATGTATATGTGAAATATGGACAAAAAAAAGGAATAGATAAAGGTAATGATTAATTATATTTTTTAAGAATAGTGATTAACTTTGAAAAAAAAAATAGTTAACTTTTGTTTGTGTGAAAATATCCCTTAGAAAAGATCATGACTTTTAAGACTTCATTAAGGTATATCAATCAAGCTTCAAGAGCAATTATCGATAATATATTTGGAAATATGTAGTATTAACATCCTTTTACATCTCATAGATTGACATTATAGAAGAGAAATGCAATTAGTAATTATAAGGAATAAATGTTTTACATTTGAACAATTTGATTGAAGATGGATAAAAGAGTAAAAAGTTTAGATTAAAGAGAGAAAGAGAGAGAGAGAGAGAGGTTGTGCCTTACAAGAAATGTTTAAACTAAATAATAGGATGTATATAAGACATACTAAGGCCAAAAGAAAGATATAAAGAACAACTCACACCTAAGTAACATGATCAAAACTATCTAAATGAATCCTCATTGCTTCCTTACCCACACATACATCTAAATCGTTGTAAAGGATTGTAAATACTATATGTTTGTTTTGTTTTTTTTAGTACTACTTCATTACTAGTAGAAAAATGGACAAATGAGTACATTGTATTCATAGCAATTTAGATTATATTTTCATAAGGTGGTGAAACAAACGTATATGGTATCCTTCTCAACTCAACTTAGGAATAGGAAATAATAACAAAAACAATTATAAGCTAAGAAAATTCATATATATAGGTATATATTCATGTGAGAGAAAGCCATATAGAATCTTTACATTTCAAAAATCAAGTAAACTTTAATTCAAGAAAGCAACTTAAATGTAGGTAAGTCTTCAAAAAGTTTAGAAGAAAAAATGTAACCTCAATAACTATCCACTTGAGATTTTTTTTAGATCCTTTCTTCTTTTGAGATACAAAAATTCGAAACCCCCTACAAAAAATAAGATTACACTAGTGTTTATTTTGAGACATGAAAACTAAAATTATGGTAGACTTACATGTTCACAATATCTTTTATATCTTGGTATGGCTATTGTAATAGTGAGTCTAAATAATAGATTGTTTGTGATTTGAGGTCAATTATAGCCAAAACCCAATGAAACCTACAATATATTAACATATAATTTAGATAAATAGCATTTATAAGGCTAAGAAATTAAAAACAATTATAATTAACAACTTACCTTGGGTTATATGGAAGAAAAATCAAATCTGCCAATTTGGAGTCAATTAGGTGATCAGCAATGAACCTTGCTTTTTTTTCAATTTGTGGGGCTATTGTTCCAACCTTGGACACCATTCTTGGATGAACAAATATAATTTTCTCATGTAGTGTATCATCCAGATGTTCATGCAGCCACCTAATGAAATATCACCCAATTTAGAATTACTTAAAAAAAAAAAACAGCTTCTACTTATTTATATCATGAATGTAACATAAAGATTCACAACAAAATATCACCAAACATAGAAACATATACAATTCATAGTCAACTCTTTTGCAGAAATTACATCCTTCATTTCAGTTGTCAAGAGGAAGGTTTGAAATTTCATCCCAAAAACATTGATTGGAAAGTCAACTTTAGGTGTCGGTTTACCCTCCAACATTGTTGATACTGTTTTAGAAAACAATTGTATATCTTTAGGAATCTCATATTTGATTTTCTTTGGGGATGCTTGTATCTAGTTTATACACTACCATACAAATGAGAAATAAATATATGTTACATTTTTTTAAGTCTTTATTCAATAGCGAATCGTCGAAGATCATTTATTATGCATATTTCTGTAAAATTAAAACAAATTTATATATCAAAATATTAAACCAAGAGACATAATTAACTCTCATGATTCTATCTTGTTAAACTAAAATCAACTTAAACTACATGTCTTATGCATTATAACATCTTCAACTTCCTAGTTTAGGTGGTGGTTCCTATCCCATATAGGAAAACATAATCCCTACATTTCAACTACTATTATGTTTCGTTTCATTTTAGAAAAATTTCGACAGCATTTCCCTATAGTTCTCCAAGTACACAAAATAGAGAAGGCATATTATTCAGCCTTGTCCAAATATGCACCTAGAGAACAAAAGGAACAACTGTCGAAATTTCTAAAAAATGAATGAAGCATAAGAGCGTAACTTCAAAGATATTATGTTTTCCTTATATTGTCCAATTGGACAATTCAAGCATCATTTGTAGAAAAAAAAAAGTCTCATTCACATGCTAGACAAAGTTAGAAGTTGTCAACGTCAAACTAGTTCATCAATGAACCATTTGCATTCTTTGACAACTTAAATGTCCTTAGCATGTAATAAGAGAAATTTTTGTCATACAAGGATGCTAGAACGGGAAGTCTAATGTTTCATGCATGAACTTATTTAAATCCTATCTAAGTATCATAAACACATTAAAATGAAATACATTTAATTCCTTTAACATATTTGTTATTTGCCTAGTAAAGGAAAATGGAAATATATTTACTTAAAAACTCATGAGTAGAGAAATTTAATTACACTTGGCAACAAACAAACAAAAGTTAATACTCAAAATATAAAGTCATCAACGTCACATTCAATGGAATCAAATTAAATCAAAAGTAAACCCACCCACTAGACCAAATCTACTAACCATCAAATAACTCAACTGCAAGTTTGATTATTTATGTTCAATGTCCATTAAAAAAAATGAAGTATTGACAAGTTGGAGTTTCATTGCAAAGTATAGAGATAGAGAAACTAGAGAGAGTAAAGAATTACCTTAACAAGACTTGTCCCTTGAAATTGTCCTCTAGTGATTGAGAAATTAAAAAGCTAACCCATGATTAG